>NC_000076.6:114221749-114821749 GCF_000001635.26 Mus musculus | reverse complement strand
ATTTGATAAACACATGTATGAGTAAATGCATAAAAAGCTAAGGTGACAATTTTAGTACACATTTAAGGGAAGAAACCTTGCATTCGAATACTTGCATTGATACACTGGAAAGAGATCATGTGAGTTGGGAAACACATCCCAGCTCCTTTCTGGGGAAACGGGTCTGTTGAAAGGTTTAGAGCAGACTCTGGGAGAGAACACTTGGGGTGTCCTCATCTGGAAAGAGACATGAATTACTCATAGCCGCTTCCTTGTATGAACCAAACTGTGCTTGAATATGGCACCATAGGAAATGATCAGTAACTGTGATATACAGATAGGCTGCAGTGATTCATTCTTAAACATGCCCGTCTTGGAGGAAATGGCAATATCAACAGTGGTTCTCTTAAAGGTGCATATAATATTGCCTTGTTGCACCCTGTACATTTTTTTTTTTTTTTTTTTTTTTTTTTTTTTTCCATTTTTTATTAGGTATTTCGCTCATTTACATTTGCAATGCTATACCAAAAGTCCCCCATAGCCACCCACCCCTTCTCCCCTACCCACCCACTCCCCTTTTATGGCCCTGGCGTTCCCCTGTACTGGGGCATATAAAGTTTGCGTGTCCAATGGGCCTCTCTTTCCAGTGATGGCCGACTAGGCCATCTTTTGATGCATATGCAGCTAGAGTCAAGAGCTCCGGGGTACTGGTTAGTTCATAATGTTGTTCCACCTATAGGGTTGCAGATCCCTTTAGCTTCTTTGGTACTTTCTCTAGCTCCTTCATTGGGGGCCATGTGATCCATCCAATAGCCGACTGTGAGCATCCACTTCTATGTTTGCTAGGCCCAGGCATACTCTGACAAGAGACAGCTATATCAGGGTCCTTTCAGCATAATCTTGCTAGTGTATGCAATGGTGTCCGCATTTGGAAGCTGATTATGGGATGGATCCCCGGATATGGTAGTGTCTACATGGTCCATCCTTTTATCTCAACTCCAAACTTTGTCTCTGTAACTCCTTCCAAGGGTGTTTTGCTCCCACTTCTAAGGAGGGGCATAGTGTTCACACTTCAGTCTTCATTTTTCTTGAGTTTCATGTGTTTAGGAAATTGTATCTTATATCTTGGGTATCTTAGGTTTTGGGCTAATATCCACTTATCAGTGAGTACATATTGTGTGAGTTCCTTTGTGAATGTGTTACCTCACTCAGGATGATGCCCTCCAGGTCCATCCATTTGGCCAGGAATTTCATAAATTCATTCTTTTTAATAGCTGAGTAGTACTCCATTGTGTAGATGTACCACATCTTCTGTATCCATTCCTCTGTTGAGGGGCATCTGGGTTCCTTCCAGCTTCTGGCTATTATAAATAAGGCTGCTATGAACATAGTGGAGCATGTGTCCTTCTTACCAGTTGGGGCATCTTCTGGATATATGCCCAGGAGAGGTATTGCTGGATCCTCCGGTAGTACTATATCCAGTTTTCTGAGGAACCGCCAGACTGATCTCCAGAGTGGTTGTACAAGCCTGCAATCCCACCAACAATGGAGGAGTGTTCCTCTTTCTCCACATCCTCGCCAGCATCTGCTGTCACCTGAATTTTTGATCTTAGCCATTCTGACTGGTGTGAGGTGGAATCTCAGGGTTGTTTTGATTTGCATTTCCCTGATGATTAAGGATGTTGAGCATTTTTTCAGGTGCTTCTCTGCCATTCGGTATTCCTCAGGTGAGAATTCTTTGTTCAGTTCTGAGCCCCATTTTTTAATGGGGTGATTTGATTTTCTGAAGTCCACCTTCTTGAGTTCTTTATATATGTTGGATATTAGTCCCCTATCTGATTTAGGATAGGTAAAGATCCTTTCCCAATCTGTTGGTGGTCTTTTTGTCCTATTGACGGTGTCTTTTGCCTTGCAGAAACTTTGGAGTTTCATTAGGTCCCATTTGTCAATTCTCGATCTTACAGAGCAAGCCATTGCTGTTCTGTTCAGGAATCTTTCCCCTGTACCCATATCTTCAAGGCTTTTCCCCACTTTCTCCTCTATAAGTTTCAGTGTCTCTGGTTTTATGTGAAGTTCCTTGATCCACTTAGATTTGACCTTAGTACAAGGAGATAAGTATGGATCGATTCGCATTCTTCTACATGATAACAACCAGTTGTGCCAGCACCAATTGTTGAAAATGCTGTCTTTCTTCCACTGGATGGTTTTAGCTCCCTTGTCGAAGATCAAGTGACCATAGGTGTGTGGGTTCATTTCTGGGTCTTCAATTCTATTCCATTGGTCTACTTGTCTGTCTCTATACCAGTACCATGCAGTTTTTATCACAATTGCCCTGTAGTAAAGCTTTAGGTCAGGCATGGTGATTCCACCAGAGGTTCTTTTATCCTTGAGAAGAGTTTTTGCTATCCTAGGTTTTTTGTTATTCCAGATGAATTTGCAAATTGCTCCTTCTAATTCGTTGAAGAATTGAGTTGGAATTTTGATGGGGATTGCATTGAATCTGTAGATTGCTTTTGGCAAGATAGCCATTTTTACAATGTTGATCCTGCCAATCCATGAGCATGGGAGATCTTTCCATCTTCTGAGATCTTCTTTAATTTCTTTCTTCAGAGACTTGAAATTTTTATCATACAGATCTTTTACTTCCTTAGTTAGAGTCACGCCGAGATATTTTATATTATTTGTGACTATTGAGAACGGTGTTGTTTCCCTAATTTCTTTCTCAGCCTGTTTATTCTTTGTGTAGAGAAAGGCCATTGACTTGTTTGAGTTAATTTTATATCCAGCTACTTCACCAAAGCTGTTTATCAGGTTTAGGAGTTCTCTGGTGGAATTTTTAGGGTCACTTATATATACTATCATATCATCTGCAAAAAGTGATATTTTGACTTCCTCTTTTCCAATTTGTATCCCCTTGATCTCCTTTTGTTGTCGAATTGCTCTGGCTAATACTTCAAGTACTATGTTGAAAAGGTAGGGAGAAAGTGGGCAGCCTTGTCTAGTCCCTGATTTTAGTGGGATTGCTTCCAGCTTCTCTCCATTTACTTTGATGTTGGCTACTGGTTTGCTGTAGATTGCTTTTATTATGTTTAGGTATGGGCCTTGAATTCCTGATCTTTCCAAAACTTTTATCATGAATGGGTGTTGGATCTTGTCAAATGCTTTTTCTGCATCTAACGAGATGATCATGTGGTTTTTGTCTTTGAGTTTGTTTATATAATGGATTACATTGATGGATTTTCGTATATTAAACCATCCCTGCATCCCTGGAATAAAACCTACTTGGTCAGGATGGATGATTTCTTTAATGTGTTCTTGGATTCGGTTAGCGAGAATTTTATTAAGGATTTTTGCATCGATATTCATAAGAGAAATTGGTCTGAAGTTCTCTATCTTTGTTGGATCTTTCTGTGGTTTAGGTATCAGAGTAATAGTGGCTTCATAAAATGAGTTGGGTAGAGTACCTTCTACTTCTATCTTGTGAAATAGTTTGTGCAGAACTGGAATTAGATCTTCTTTGAAGGTCTGATAGAACTCTGCACTAAACCCATCTGGTCCTGGGCTTTTTTTGGTTGGGAGACTATTAATAACTGCTTCTATTTCTTTAGGGGATATGGGACTGTTTAGAAGGTCAACTTGATCCTGATTCAACTTTGGTACCTGGTATCTGTCCAGAAATTTGTCCATTTCATCCAGGTTTTCCAGTTTTGTTGAGTATAAGCTTTTGTAGAAGGATCTGATGGTGTTTTGGATTTCTTCAGGATCTGTTGTTATGTCTCCCTTTTCATTTCTGATTTTGTTGATTAGGATTTTGTCCCTTTGCCCTCTAGTGAGTCTAGCTAAGGGTTTATCTATCTTGTTGATTTTCTCAAAGAACCAACTCCTCGTTTGGTTAATTCTTTGAATAGTTCTTCTTGTTTCCACTTGGTTAATTTCACCCCTGAGTTTGATTATTTCCTGCCGTCTACTCCTCTTGGGTGAATTTGCTTCCTTTTTTTCTAGAGCTTTTAGATGTGTTGTCAAGCTGCTAGTATGTGCTCTCTCCCGTTTCTTCTTGGAGGTACTCAGAGCTATGAGTTTCCCTCTTAGAAATGCTTTCATTGTGTCCCAAAGGTTTGGGTACGTTGTGGCTTCATTTTCATTAAACTCTAAAAAGTCTTTAATTTCTTTCTTTATTCCTTCCTTGACCAAGGTATCATTGAGAAGAGTGTTGTTCAGGACCCTGTACATTTTTTGACCATTATCTTTGTTACTGTCACAATTGCCCTTGTCATCATCACCATTCTAGTGGAGTGATACTGAGGGAAAAATCAAAGACTATTTAGCAGTATGTTTACCGAGTTTCAAAAAGCCACGTCTAAGCAAAAGAAGTAAACTACATCTTCAAATCCAAGGCAGGGCCATTGTTTCTTAGACGTGCCCATCAGGATTGTTGCTTAGGATGTAAGATAATCTTTGGCTGTTGAGCTCTTTCTCTGTCACCTGTCATTGCTGGGGAAAGGTGGCTGGTCTCATTGTAGTGAAGGTCATCTGAGTTTACATCTCCTGAAGCTTCTTGGCCTTTAACAATGTCGCACACCCCTGAGGCAAGTATGGCAGACTGTTCCTACTCCTCTACTCCATGTAGAGGAAGACAGTCCAGAAGACAGAAACATTTTCAAAGTGAGATGCTCACCTCCTGACTTCCCTCCTTTTCTTGCTTCAAGTGAGGGAATTTAAATCTTGAGACCAAGAAGAGAACAACTGCTGGAGGCTCCTTAGTACCTTCAGTTCAAGAGCAGTTTAAACGTTTAGTCCAGAAAAATGGAGGCCAAGAGTGTTCAAGATGAACGGGACTGAGGAGATGGCTGAATGGATGAGGAAGGGTGGTAGGCAGGGAACTCTTCCTCCTTCCTCTGTCTCAGCAAGTGATGCTTTAATTATCTGTCGTGGCGATGAGCAGAGTATGGGAAGACCGTTCATGTTTTGAGTACGTTCTTATGGAAGGGGAGATGGTGCTCCCTGAAAGGTGTGGAAGGAGAGAAAGAAAGGAAATATAAGTAAGAGTGAAAGAGTTGGCTGTATATAATCTCAAACTGCAGTGTTTACATTCTGTTGAAATTGGGCACATGGGCTACATCAAAGGACAAGGATGCATAGCGGCCCAATGCCCATAGGATAGGAGAGCAGATCATCTTCCCCCCATGTGTGTTTTATTTTTTGAGAATTTTGTGCAAAGTGTTTCAGTCACATTCTCCCTTCTCCACTCCTCCCAGACCTACTCCACCACGTGATTGATTGATTGGCACCACATAATTCGTCCCTCTTACTGTCCACAGTTAATGCTATCATTGCTAATTTCAGCCTATGTGGTCTTTTACCTGCAATTTCTGTCCAATGTGCATTGCTTTGGTAGCTCTATAAAGTTGAAAAAATTAAGTTGAATCTTAGTAAGTGAGTTCTATTTGTCATCTATCTATTAATGATTTCTTTACCTATTAACAATCAATCTATCATCTATCTGTCATTTAGCTATTTATCTATTTTTGAACAAATATTATCCATCCATCTATCATCTATCGATTGATTTATTATCTATCAATCTCTTATCTCTTATCAGTCACCTATCATCTGTCTGCCTATTATCTATCTGTCTGTCTGTCTGTCTGTCTGTCTGTCTGTCTGTCTGTCTATCTATCTATCTACCTATCTATCTATCTACATACCTATTATCTATCTCTATCTCCCAGGTATGTATGTATGTATGTATGTATGTATGTATGTATGTATGTATGTATCTATCTATCTATCTATCTATCTATCTACTTATTATCTATCTATCTACTTATTATCTATCTATCTATCTATCTATCTATCTATCTATCTATTTACTTATTATCTATCTATCTCTATCTATCTATCTATCTATCTATCTATCTATCTATCTATCTATCTATCTACTTATTATCTATCTATCTATCTATCTATCTATCTATCTATCTATCTACATACCTATTATCAATCTCTATCTCCCAGGTATCTATCTATCTATGTATCTATCTATGTATCTATCTATGTATCTATCTATGTATCTATCTATGTATCTATGTATCTATCTATCTATCTATCTATCTATCTACTTATTATCTATCTATCTACCTACTTATTATCTATCTATCTATCTATCTATCTATCTATCTATCTATCTACTTATTATCTATCTACATACCTATTATCAATCTCTATCTCCCAGGTATCTATCTATTTATCTATCTATCTATCTATCTATCTATCTATCTATCTATCTATCTATCTATCTATCTACTTCTCATCTATTTTCTATATATAAGCCATCTATCATATGTTTATTTACTATTTATATATCAATCACATGTCTATGCTCTATCATCTCTCTGTTTATCATATTTCTATCAATAGTTTTACACTTATTCTTTCAATTATACAGGGTTCATATGAGCCCACACCTTTCCATATTTGAACCTTTTCCAGTACAAAGTACTGGGTCCCCACACATATCAGTCGTCATTGTGCAGAGCTTCTAACTTGCTTGGGAGCCTTCTGTCCATCAGCCTTGTCTTATGGAGAATAAGGAAGGGGTGTCCATCATTTTAAAATTGAACTGTGCATACTGACTTGCTGTGTAGGCTTCATATAGACACAGACATGGGAAGGATTTAAGTCACATTGAGTGAGGATTTTATTTATTCAACTTCAGCTTGGAATACAGAAAATATTATCTTTTCTGTAGCCACTTTATACCTGCCTGTGTATACACACTGACATGTGAAAAGGAATACACAAATTTGTGATTTTCTGCATTTTGTGAGCCTGCTAGCATATTTTAGGGCAGATTTGAGCATATGTGCTGCTCCTTTTACACGTGTACATCAGAATCCAACATTCTGTGAAGTATGTCTCTAGGGAATGATTTAAATTGTCTCAACATATAGTCAAATTATCCCCCATTGCTGAAAAATAATTATTTTGGTTTCCAGAACTGAAAATGAAAGGATCAGATAATAATTCTTAGCCTATTGGTTTATTCAAGGGAAAATGGTATACTTTTTATTTGTTCATATCTTTAAAAAAAGACAAATAAATGCTTTCAATTAACACTGTGGCACAATGTTTTTAAGCTTAGACCCAAAAAGTAGAGTCTGGTTTTTGACAAATAAAAAAGAAATGTTTTGCTAGCAATTATCAGGAGCCAAGAGCATGCCTACAAAGCACATAGACCCCAAATGTGCTGGGCCAGTAGGAAGACATGAGACTTAGATTAGAGAAGAAAAAGTCAAAGCCAAGCACATTGAATGGAATGTTAATCCATTCAACATATACCGAGGAAAGACTTGATACAGACATCTCTCTGTTTCTATGGGGGATGCTTTCAATTCTAGGACCAATGTTATACACTGTGTGCACATATGTTGACTCAAGAATTCTTAATATAAAATGCTCAAAATATAATATGCTTATATAAAAATGCAACATTTGCATACAACCTATGAATATCCTTCACATATTTGAAACCATCTGAAGATTACTTACAATATTTAATGTGATATGTCCCTAGATAAACAGTTTTTTAACACTGTATTTTATAGAGAATAATGACAGGAAAAAGCCTATATATATTCAATACAGACAGATGCATTTTTCCCTTGAATTGTTTTGAGCCACCAAGGTTGAATCTGTCCTTGAGGGCTTACGTATATAGAGGGCTAAACATATAATCCAGACTGGCTTCTTGTGTTGTTGGATGCTCTTGTCCTGAAGAAGCTTTCAATGGAAACACAAGAGCCACGTCAAGAGTGATAGTCCAGACTGACTCTGAAGTCTCAGTCTAGATTTGTCATTTTTGATAGCTCATGTTGAATTACATTCTATAAGGTTTATACCAGTTTACTGAATTGGAAAGACGTTTCTAAATGTGATTTTTAAAGCCCCTTTCCAATAATGTCTCACATATTTGAGAGGGACCATTTAGGAAATATTTAGATAAAAATTATGTTTACCTGGGGTGTTTTTCATCATTTCCCCTCCTCTCTTTTGGTTGCTAAGTAACTAACAGGAAGTGGACACTAAACTTTCTGAGAGGAAGCTGGAGTGTTTTCTCTCATGAGACTTTTCTAGGTATTGCTGGCACAGTACTGGAGCCTAAGGGCATGGAAAGCAGCAAGTGCCATTCGTTTGTTGATCTGCTTAGTGCTTATTAACTGTAGACATTTGGAGCTGTTGTGGGATGACTGATAATTCTCTAGAATCATGGAGGATTGTCTGAACCTCACGTAGTCAGATACATACATACATACATACATACATACATACATACATCTCAAGCAAAGGGAACCCTATGCCCTATGGAAGAGTTAGGGGAAGGACCGAAGTTGCTGGAAGGGATTGCAACCCCATAGGAAGACCAACACTGTCAACTAACCTGGACCCCTCAGAGCTCTCACAGACTAAACCACCAACCAAAGAGCATATATGGGCTCTTCTGTGGCCCCCTTCACACATATGTAGCACGGGATTGATTGTCTGACCTCAGTGGGAGAGGATGTGTTTAATCCTTAGAAACTTAATGCCCCAAGGAAGGGGGATGCTGGTGGACATGAGGTGAGGGTGAGTGGATGGATGAATGGGGAGGCGCCCTCTCAGAATCAAAGAGGAGGAGAGATGAGGTGAAGAACTTTGAGAGGGGAGACCAGGAGAGGGGCAACATTTGGAATGTAAGAATTCTTCCCGTGGAAGGGAAATGCAGGGACAAAGAGCGGAGCAGATGCTGAAGGGAAGGCCATCTAGAGACTGCCCCACCTAGGGACCCATCCCATCTGCTGACACCAAACTTAGACACTATTGCTGAGGCCAAGAAGTGCTTACTGACAGGAGCCTGGTATAGCTGTCCCCTAAGAGGCTCTTCCAGAGCTGGACCAATACAGATGCAGATGTACACAGCCATCTGACTGAGCATGGGGACTCCAATAGAGAAGTGAGGGCAAGAGCTACAGGAGGTAAAGGGGTTTACAACTCCATAGGAAGAACAACAATATCAACCAACCAGACCCTTCCCCCCGCCAGAGCTCCCAAGTACTAAAACACAGACCAAAGAATACACAGTGTGTATCCATGGCTCCAGCTGGATATGTAGCAGAGGATTGCCTTATCTGGCATCACTTGGATGGGGAGCCCCTTGGTCTTTGGTAGGGAAACCATAGGCTACTAGGCAGCAGTAGGTGGGTGGGTGGGTGCGCACCCTCATAGAGGCAGGGGAGGGAGGAGGGAATAGGGGATTGGTGGAGGGGAAACTCAGAAAGGGGAGAACATTTGACATGAAAAAAATCAATAAAAAAGAAAAATGTTTTGCATATATATATAATACATATGTAAAGAAAAACATGTTAAAACATGAAAAAAGTTTTCAGTAATTGTTTGTAAAAGGAAAGAGATAAGCAAAGAAACCTGTAATATTTACACTCTGTAGTGTGTTGGCTTTGGGGTAATTGTTGCTTTCTCTTAATATTTAGATACTTTATTATTTGTGAACTAATAATTAGGGCAGGTCCTGTTTCATAAACTCTCATAGCTATTGACATACTTTCAGCCCTCTACAGTTCTTGGCCAATGGCTTGTAGGAGAGCAGTAAGCTCTCCTGATGATCTATATATTGCGTTCACTGGTGCTCTGGAATATCATTGAGAACCATGTGGCTAACACAGAGCAGAGTTTGATTTTGGAGCTCACTACCTGTACTTCAGAAATGCCAATGTACCTTTTCATGGTGCCACCGTTGGAATTACTATTTTTTAAAAACTTCATTTCCTTAGGCTTGGGTATTGTGTATCCCTTTAACTTGGACCCCTGAAAAAGCAATGAATCCTACATTTCTGGAAAAACTGAATGAAGTAGTTCATACCTGGACACTCAGGCTTGATCCACCTTGGAATTGTGGACACAGAAGGAAGGAGAAACTCTGGAAAGCCGATGCTCCTTTATTGCAGGCAGGCAAAGCAGGCAAAGACTGATGAAGTGTGACTGGGGTCCAGAGCACAACTCATTCTCCTGTTTTAATGTAATTCCATCCACCTAGCTTAGTATATATACAAGGTGTCTCGGCAGCATTAACGTCTGAGCCGTAGGCAATCAGATCTGAGGGCTCATTCTGCTCAATCCATAATGTGGATTATGTTTTATAATATTGCTAAGACTTGATTATTTGTACATCCTGCAAGGCCTAGCTCCTGCACCGAACATTTAAAAAGAGAATTGCTACAGAACATTGAACATTAAACAGGGAGCTACTATAGGTAAATCTCACCAAAATAAAGAAATGATCCTATAATTGCAGTATTAGAGCTATCTATTTGGATAATTATTATCAGCTTGGCCATCCTGGCAAGCTCTGGGAATGAGAGGGTGGCACAAGGAACGGCTAGTGCATTTAATTACAGTTCAGGGTAGACAGAGACTGATAAAGCCCTTACATAAAACATAGGAAGCCCACGTCTCCACTCTTATCTCCTTGAGTCTGTATCTTCATAGATAGGTACAGATAAATGAGACACATACATCCCATAGGTGACCTGATGATCCTAGGAAGTGGTTGTCAGCATTCATGTGAACCTACAGACATACATTGACATAAAACACATCATTTGCTTTAAATGGGTTTGATTTTCTGTCTAGAAGACAAAATGGAACATGAACAGCCATCCCTTACTGAGTTTACCTAGTTGAGTGTTAGTACTTCTATTATGAATCAATATTCATTACTTCCCCACATTGGAGGATTAAAGGAACAAATGATCCTTAGAAACTGAAAATGAAACCCACAAGAAATGTCAAGAAAAATATCTGATGGGGTCTCATTTTTAAGAAAACTGGAAGGCAATCGTATAAGCTTTTTGACATTAAAGGAAAAGGCTGTTGCTATCTAATGTAACCCAATTAATTTGGATCTGCTTAATTTGAAATCAGTAACGGAGTAAGATAGGATGCGGATTTGCTTCTTGGAATTTTATTTTAAAGGCCTCATGTATAATAAGAATGTTATAAAAGTACAAAGATGAAATTTGTTATTGGAGTTAGGCACTGCACTAAGTTGAGGTATTTCTTATTTGTATCCACTGTGGCTTTTATTCCTCCAACTGTGCACAGGAGCAAGGAATTTTCTAGAGAAGACTATTCAGAAGCTCACCCAGTTTACAGTGAGAGAAGACATACTTTCATTATTAAGGCTGAAATTGAAGCACAAGAGAAAGATTGAAAACATATGGTCCTCAGGCAAGAGAGTATCCTTTGCTGATATATTTGTTTAGGTGAAACTCCGAGCAAAAGAACCTGTTGAGTGGTGGATTTTTAGAGTTAAAAGGAGGATGGCAGATCCATTGTTGCCATCCCAAGGAATCCTTTGCTTTGTCTTTGAACCAAATTGGAAGGAAACGAAGTCTGTCAGAAAGTCAGGGAGAGATTCAAATATCAAAAGACTCAAAGATTAACAATTAAAATCCCTTCCTTGAGTTGGAAGTAACAACACATCACTTACAGAGGTAAAACACGTACATCCTCCATGTTAAAAATGACCAAGGAGTGAAATTCTGAAGGTTTGGCAGTATGTCAGGTAGAAGTTGGCTGCCCTAGTTCTGTAATAAGATTTTAGCAACTCTATAAAAATAACTTAAATTCTTGTTATTATATATATGATGGCAGCATAGATGATATTTAGGTGATAGTTCAAATCTAAGGCCTTGTTGCCATATCCAGGAACAATTACTTCCTGAACAATACGTTATAACCTTCAACTCTAAAATAGGGCGAGAGTTCAAACACAAATATTTACCTCTGCAAGACGTCAAGGTGACTGGATTGCATACTACTTACTCTTGTTCTGAAATGACTTCATAAATGCAGTTTCAAAATGTGTTTCCCTACCACACCACATCTACACACGTGCACGCACACACAGACACATGTACACACTTACCTATAAAAGCAGTGTGTTCAGGTGGAACCATTCCTGTTTGTCTGGCTAGATAAAAGATGACTATAGCATCTCTAATACATAGAGGGTGTTTGGTTGCCTAACACATTCCCTGTGTTTCTCAATTAAAAAAGACATTGCCGCACACTATCCTGCCCATTTCCTTATTCCCTTTATAGCAGCAGCATAATTTCAGAAGAAATTGAGTAAGGTAACTCAATGCAAATGCATTCAATCTGTTGCCAGAAGTAAGGGCATACTGACTGAGTCAGATATGGGAGCTTTGAGAAAACAGGATTAAGCAGCATTTCAGATCCCCTGGAATCAATTCCCACAGGCCACCGTTGTCGAAATGATGATCCCGAGTTAAGAAAAAACACTTTATTTTTCTTATGGAAGAAAAAAAATCACCAGGTAGAGCTTGCCACTTATGCGATCCTAGATAAGTTTGGTGATTATCCTGTAAATGAACCTCGATTTTGTGTGTGTGTGTGTGTGTGTGTGTGTGTGTGTGTGTGTGTGTGTGTGTGTATAGACTCCAATATTTTCAATCTCTGAGAAATTGTTCTGGTGTCCTGAATGGATGATTGCAGAATTGTGGCAAGTATCTTTTGGTGAAGTGGTTGTTTCTTTTAGAGGAAAAAAAGGGGGGGTGGTTATAGCTTCACTGTGGTATTTTCTAATACTAGGTTTAATACAGCAGAAAGATAGATGGATGGACAGAGACCAAACTCCAAACTGAAGCCTCTTTAGTAAATATTATGTTACTGTCTAACCCACAAGGTGGCACTAAAGAAAAAAGTGACAAAAAGGAAGATCCCCGGCAAAGCTACTCACTAAATCGACTCTGCATTCTATTCTATTAAGGGAATGAATCCTATTTGATGAAGCCACTACCCACATTGTAATATGGTAATAACTCCAAACGTCTCTCTCTCTTCAGGGTAGTTGTCTTTCCAGGACTGTTGTGGAGCAGAAAGTTCCTTTCAGTTCCAGAGGTTGTCATTTTCTTTCGTTTACTCATTTTTCTTTTTAAATCATAAGATAAACTATGATACAATAAGATAAGACAAAAATGAACACATTGGAACTGGACAAAACAACCAGAAGGGAAAGAACCCAGGAATAAGTGCAGGCATGAGAGGTCTAGTCATTCACAAACTCAGGAATTCCATGAACACTAAACCAGAAGCAGTGATATACACGCAGAGGACCTGGTGCTGACCCATGCAGGACCTGTCCATACTGCTTCAGTCCCTGCGAGTTCCTATGAGCTTTGATCCTGTTGGTTAAGGGGACCTTGTTTTCTTGTGTCTTCCATCCCCTCTGGCTCTCACTATATTTCTGCCCCCTGTTCCTCAGGATTCCCTGAGCTCTGAGAGGAGAGATTTGGTGGAGACATTCCATTTAGGGCTGAGGGTTTCAGGGTCAGAGCTGGTTGATGCTGTATAAGTAGTTATTCTGAGGGAAGTTTTAGTCTATTTTCCCCCCCCCCAGGCACAGATTTCATTACTATTGTTTGGTCATAAACCATTTCTAGTTCTCGCTCTCCAACCTCCACCATCTTGTATAGTGCTCAGAGTATTAAATTTTAAAAAGATAGCATATTTAACCTTAAAGACTTTCTAGTAGATTGCTGTATCTGGGCTTTTGATATTTATAGCATTATAAGATATGGTGTTTTAAATTTATGCACGTATGTTCGTGTGTGTGTGTGTGTGTGTGTGTGTGTGTGTGTGTGTGTGTGCATAAAGGTCAATCTATGATCACAGAAATATTTAAAGAGATAAATAGGATGTTTTATTAAAAGAAAGATGAGGGATTAAATTATGTAAAAGCTGCAAGGGTGGGATAGAAGAGACAGATGAAAGAAATAAATCAGGATATTTTATATCTTTATGTGATGTTATATTATTACCTATAGAAGCGTGTCTTTGAGGCAGATGCTCTTCGCAGTTTAAAGAAGTCAGAAATCATTTAAACCACATGATTTTGAGCTGGTATACATATCTATATCTATCTATATATCTATATATCTATATCTATATATACCTATATCTATCTATCTATCTATCTATCTATCTATCTATCTATCTAGAAATATAATGCATTCAAATATCAAGACTCCTAAGATATAAACTGCTCGTTTTGCATGAAAACAAATTCTAGGCAACTCTTCCAATCATGTTGTTCTCACCCTAGGATGGATAATACTGTACTTTCCCCTCCTATTTTCCTCATTACTTCATAAAAATGATTACTTTTCTCAGGGTTCCATTGTATTTTATTTTATCTATTTCATTTCGCTGAGCCAACACTCAGCTAACATAAGTCATGAGTAGAAACTGTCTGCTCTGACAGGGCTACAGACCCAGGTGGACTGGTTCCATTCTAAGGGTCTCAACTATTGGTGCTAACACTGACCTCATACTTTATGAAACAGATATCAGTTACACAGCTGTGTGGTTTATCTTAGGCTTACCTTACAGGGAATAGTATGCCACAATCTTTAACGTTCAGGTGGGGGAGAAACACTGCTTGGTTTTGAATCCCAACTGTGCTATTTACTAATTAAATGGCTCAGCCCTCAGATGTTAGCTGGTCTGAGCCTCAGTTTCCTCATGGAAGCAGCAGCAGCAGCATTGTCCATATGGTGGCTGCTTTCATGACCACATGAGCTAGGACAAAACACTTAAAACAATAGTGGCAAGAAGCAAGTATTAATTAATAATTAATAATAATAATTAGCACTACTACTTTCCCTCCCATATGTATGTAAAAGCAAGTGTCTGAGAAATTTATATTTTTGATGACCACAGGTTTTTATAAATTTGCTATCCCATTTCTTCTGCTCCTGTACAAATTAAGTAGTTCAGTGGAAAAGTCTCTAGGAAGTTAATGGGTTAATTTCTATTCTGTGCGTAGACTTTGGCACATATTATCTTTGCCGCTTTCATGAATAAACTACAAACATTTCCATGATACATACTTTGCTTTTTTATGGAACATTCGTATAGAGATCATAAACCCAAAAGCCCAGAGTGAACACTGAAGAGTTTAAACCTAGCAGTAGAAACCCCCAAAGAAAAATAGAACTTTCTTGGATTCTTTGTACTCTCTGCTTTGCATGTAACACTGAATGCCGGGACTGGGAATTTTATCATAGATTACAGCCATACTTCTTCTTAAATTTGCCATCTAGAGAGGCTCATTTTGTGCAGAGACTTACTCTGTTTTCCCTTCAGCACAACTGTATGACTTCCTGAGGACTTACAATCTGTGCTAATATATTGGTACTTTAGGCGGTTTATAAAAAAAACAACTTCAGCAGTTTTCAGGCAGTTTAAAAAGACATATTCAGATTCACATAACACTTCCATCCAGTCTGATGCCTTAGAAGTCAGACAGCCGACAGTTAAATCAAGGTATCAATTTTAGTTGGAAAACAGAAACTTCCTTAAATATTCTGTCTTTTATCTTCAAGTTCAGGAGGAAGATTCTAATAGAAAAGGCAACCCTTTTTTTTTTTGGATGAAACTCTTTATAAAAGACTCAGGTCAAATGTTATGAAAAATTTAAATTGTGGAATAGAGAATTACCAAGAACTTTGATGTAACAGGGATTTGCAGAGTTGAAGATTTTCATCAAATTATCACTATTTTGGATTTTAAGATGCTGTTTTTCTGCTGCCACATGGGGGCGCCACTACAGCTGGGGAGCAGAGATTTCTGCCTTGGACTGTCAGCAAGGGTCTTTTAGCTGCCTGTGGTCTTCAGAAAAGGATTGCAGGCCTAAGCACGCCAGTCTTTTTGACTACCAGTGTAGCGGCTTGCTTGGTTTACAGTCTCCTGTGCATTAGCCAGTACAGTTCTTACAATGTCATTTTCCTCCTTAAATTTTTAAGTTGAATTTTTTTCGTGTGTGTATGTATGTGTGTGTTCATGTTCATGTGAACATGTGTGTGCATGTGTGTGGAGGCCAGAGGTTTACTTTAGGCACTGTTCTTCAAACACGATTCACCTATTTTTTATTTATTTATTTATTTATTTATTTATTTATTTTTATTTTTTGGAGAATGTTTCTCATTGCCCAAGAGCTTGCCAAGTAAGAGGCCAGGCTGAATGGCCAGACAGGCCCTGAACTTCCTCACCTCTGCTTCTTCAGTATTGTAATTTGCAAGTATGTGCTACTATGCCCAGCTAAAATAGGTCCTGGGGATCCAACTTAGGTCTTAGTGTTTGCAAAGTAGGCCACATTACTGATTGAGCTTGTCTCCCCAGCTCAAATTTTGTTTGTCTTTCATGGAGAAGATTAAAAACCTCTTGGCAAAATGAGGAAATTAGCTCCCGAGGGCTGAAAGGTACTTCCTCGAGCCCTCTGATATTAACACATCAAGAAACTGAGTTGATTAAGTAAGTGGAATAGGATCACAAAAGGTTGGGAGGGTTGAGTGGGGACGTAGCTCTTTCTTCTGAGCCACACAGTTTCTGGACATGAAGAAGCTAATCACACTTTCAGAGATGGAGTATGCAAGGGCACTCAAGTTGTGCATGTTCATGCAAATCAGTGTGGGGACAAAAGGCAGTGCAAGTTTAAACAACCAAGGAGCACAGACCATCGCTCCCTGCAAGACAGTTCATTTTGATTATCGACAGGATCGGAGTGTAGATTTGATTAAAATCAACTTCTGGTGGACTTCATGACTTTTAAACATTCAGATTATATTCGCTTTTACAAGTCCCCAGACCTAATATGGACAACATTTTAATGACATTTATTAGTTAAAGAAAAAAAAAAACCAGCATGACTTTCTCACAACAAATAAATGGTTCTTGCTAAGTGTCAGACACTGAGAAGGTGCCTCCCTTGTGAAGAACACAGCCTGATTGTAGCATCACAGTAGCCAAACCTTTCTCTAATCAAGGGACTTAAATGCTAATGACAACTTTTAAACCAAGTGTTTGTGGTTAATTCCTTCAATATTCCTCTTAGGTTCACAACCTGAAACTTTGCCTGTTCTCTGCTGGTTTTGGTTTGCAGTAGGGTGAACATTTTCTTGGAAGATAATATAAAACTTTATTCCACCAATGCATCTTTCTCGGGTTCTTTACACTTTCAGACGTCACAAAAGGAGAAAAAATTCACTTTATATTAACAGGAGAGAAACACATATTTACTTACTTGATCTTTGATACTCAGTTTATTGGGTAAAGCCACACAAAACGGGAATCAATAAGCTAATAAGTTGTGCCCACTTCATGTTAATAAACTTGAATTTGCTTCATTTGTGTCTCAAAAACAATCCATTTGCTAATTTAATCAGTCAGGACAAACATTTCTAATCAGTAAGTGATCTGCTTTTTTTTTCCTCTTTTCTTTCTTTTCTTTTCTTTTCTTTTCTTTTCCTTTCCTTTCCTTTCCTTTCCTTTCCTTTCCTTTCCTTTCCTTTCCTTTCCTTTCTTTTCTTTTCTTTTCTTTTCTTTTCTTTTCTTTTCTTTTCTTTTCATTGCAATGGTTTTGAGAGTTACCTAACAGTAATCTTCATGAGTTCTTGGAAAGTAATGGCCTTGTAGCCTGCACGACTAACATCACGTTAGAGACAGAAAGCCTCAGAGACCCCCTAAGAAGGTTGTTTCTTCATTAGGCAGGGGGTGCTTAGACTCGCAGGACTCACTCTAGAAGCTGCTAGCTATCTGTGTCCCTTAGGCCAGGGTTCCTGAATGTCTAGACCAGAGCCCTGAAGTACTAAAGAATATGGTGTACTCTTGGAGTCTCAGGTGCTCTTTTGCCTTGCTAAACCGTATTTCCTAACTTTGGGGAAACAATCTAACCCCTCAGCTCTCAGCTCCTAAAATGCACATAGCCAGACCCATATGAAAAAAAAAAAAAAAAAAAAAAAAAAGCAAGAACAAAGATGGTTCAAAACAGAGCAGAAAAAAGTAACTGGGACAGAATGTGGCATTTCCCCTGGTCTGTTGCTGGCGGCCCACATACAACATGCTTAAAAATACCCACCCTGGCACCCATCTTCCTTATTTATGATGATGCAAGTGGACATTTAGAAAGCATGGTATTGAGCAAGTACCCTAGCTAGGGATGAAGGGAAAAGAACTTCTGCAAGCAAGACTCCCAGTTTAAAGTTGATGTTGTGTAACTGAGCTCCTCTTATTGGCCAGGCTTTAACAATATCATTTTAAGCCTATTTTTCACTACCCCAAAGCTAATAGTCTCTCTCTTTCTCTCTCTCTCTCTCTCTCTCTCTCTCTCTCTCTCTCTCTCTCTCTGGAAAATAATGATGGTGATGATTTCTTAAATGCAATCTGGATTTAAACAAACAAAAGAAACATGTAAAGAGACATTTCTTCATTTTTTTTTAAATTGACTGAGCCAGTCATTAACTCTTTGTCGCCTTCGAGGCGGCTGTCTTTCTAAGCATTGTTTTAGTTACAACTCTATCAGCACATTTTGAAGTTTCGATAGCACACCCCCTCTACTCTAGTGGAGAGAACTCCAACAAACTCCTGAGAGTCCAAAGGCGGCCAGCAGGCTATATATGTCCTGTGCTTTGATGATTCTTGCTGTTAGCGTACACTGGGGGTTCATAACTGTTCTAATGAAGTTTAAACACTTTTCATGATGATACAGGGGAGTTGCAAAGAAGAATTGTGCCTAGGTGAAGTAAGACGCTGACAAGTCACGTGAGTATGGATTGATACACTGTCCTACTAATATCCAAAGTCATGGGGCCTCCACCCTCAGTTTTCCTTCCATTCGTTTCTGAATATTGTATTGTGGGCATCATGTTGTAATGCTTTCCCCAATCTCAGAATAAAATGCGTTCTATGGGGAATCCTTCTCTTGTCTTTAGTCTTTACTTACGGAGGAGGACTCTACTAGTTCATTGCTAGCCATTATTTCTGACTGCACACCTAGCTTCACTACACTGGTGTAATATATGCAGCCAGGCTTTGGAGAATTTATTTCAATTTACATACAGTCCTCTAAATCCTCTGGCGAGCTTGATGTGTGATCTGACACTGCCTCCCCAGCAGGCTCTGCCTTTGCTCTTGATGCTAATAGCCCAAGGCTCCAGTGGTCCCTCTGGGGAATCCGCAGTAGGGCTAAGGAGTCGGAAGAGGGGTGACTGCGGGGCTTGTTGCGCCGAAGATTTACAATGTACTCTTGCAGGCAGCTCAGCAACCCCCTCTGTGGCTGTGGGTGTCTGGTGTGACAGAGCGGAGAAAAGCTCTCTCTAATCTCCCAGTGCCTGCCTCTGTCGCTAAACCTCTCTCCTCCCTCCTGCCTTCCCTTCCTCCTCGCTTGCTCCCTCTCTCTGCTTCCCGTTTCTCCGGGAGTTTCAGTCCCTGAATGCAGCTGGAGTACCCTTGGCAAAATCTACACCCGGAGCCCGTGTACACACACACATACACGCACACGCGCGCACACACGCGCACACACATGCACACGCGTTGGCACACACGCACGCACTTCAGTTCTTCCCCCGGGGACGCGGCTCAGACCTTCATCTACCTGAAGTGGACACCCCGACCGGACACTTCTTCACTTGTCTTCTCTGGAGGGCAGAGCATCATCGGAACGCGGGAGGCTTGCTGCCCAGTCCGCAACCTCACGCCTTTTACCGCCACCACTGCTTAAAGTGTCCAGGGTGGAGAAGGCTTCTTCAGGACGGATGCTCCGCGGCCGTGGGACTTCCTCCGGCTAGCTTACTCCAGTCCTTTCCTCGGTCCTCTGGTCCATCCTCTCCTCTTCCACTGCGGGGTGGAAGGCTCCAGCGCCTTCCGGGCTGCCGCCGCTGCCACCGCCGCAACTGTTTTGGCGAGCACATCCCACCCAGAAGACGGAACAACGCTGCCAGAGTGCGGGGGGCTGGTGAAGCCCTAACTTGTCCCCCGACTCAGTCGCTCTCCCCAGCGCTCTCTGTCCTCTTGGCCGAGCCGAGGAGAGAGCAACCGCCGCCGCCACCCTGGTAGAGTGCGGCGCCCGGGAGGACAGGCGAGCCGCAGGCGCACAGGGGCGGGGGCGGCGTGTGCCCGGGCGCCCGGTGCTGGCCCGACGAGTAGCGCGCACCCGGCGAGCGACACGCTTCCCAAGTTGGGGCGCGTCCCAGAGCTGGTTGCCCGGCTATCCGCAGCTGTTGTCTGGAGAGAGGCGGGGCTGATGGGGGTCGTCTCGGTCGTCACTAGCCTCCAGAGTCTGTCTTGAGAGAATCTGAGCTGGCCTCCCTAGGGTCCCAGCCGGCGTCGCGCCCTCCGCCCGCGTGCGGTCTCCAATGACTGCGCTGGAGGTGGCCCGGGTGGCCCGCCCGCTAGGGGTGTCGGAGGGGGCGGGGGAAGAGGAGGAGGCGGTGTGATGGCCCTGGACGGCGAGAGGGGGGAGCAAGAGGAGGAGAAGAAAAAGAAGAAGAAGAAAAAGAAGAGGAAGAAGAAGGAGGAGGAGGGGGCAGAGAAGAGCAGTTCACCCTTTGCGGCCACCATGGGAGAAGACGACGCCGCGCTCCGGGCAAGCGGCAGGGGGCTCTCGGACCCGTGGGCTGACTCGGTGGGAGTGAGACCCCGCACCACGGAGCGCCACATCGCAGTGCACAAGAGGCTTGTGCTGGCCTTTGCCGTGTCCATCGTGGCACTGCTGGCTGTCACCATGCTGGCCGTCCTGCTCAGCTTGCGATTCGACGAGTGTGGAGCGAGCGCGGCGATGCCTGGCACCGACGGTGGCCTCGGGGGTTTCCCCGAGCGCGACAGCAACAGCAGCTTTCCAGGTTCTGCCCGGCGCAACCACCACGCGGGTGGGGAATCCTCTCAGCGTGAGAGCGGCGAGGTGGGCACCCCGGGGACCCCGTCTGCCCAGCCGCCGTCGGAGGAAGAGCGGGAGCAGTGGCAGCCCTGGACACAGCTGCGCCTATCCGGCCACCTCAAGCCGCTGCACTACAATTTGATGCTCACCGCTTTCATGGAGAACTTCACCTTCTCTGGGGAGGTCAACGTGGAGATCGCGTGCCGGAACGCCACCCGCTACGTGGTACTGCACGCCTCCCGAGTGGCGGTGGAGAAGGTGCAAGTAGCTGAAGACAGGGCGTTCGGGGCTGTCCCGGTTGCAGGCTTTTTCCTCTACCCACAAACGCAGGTCTTGGTGGTGGTATTGAACAGAACCCTGGACGCGCAGAGGCATTACAATCTGAAGATTATCTACAATGCCCTGATAGAGAACGAGCTTTTGGGCTTCTTCCGCAGCTCCTACGTGATCCACGGGGAGAGAAGGTATGGAGGGAGGCGGTGCCCTGTGCTGCCCCACCCCGCCAGGCGGCTCGCACTGCTGAGTGAGCGCCGGTGACCTCCGGGACCCAGTTGGCTTCTAATATCCAGGAGCCCGGGGTTAGGGAAGGAAGCCAAGGTGAGGTGGGATGGTCCTCTCGAACCATAGGGGTCTCTCTGATGCCTGGCCTCTCACCGTTTGCTATGTTCACAAACTCAGCAATGCCAAAAGATGAATACTGCTTTTCCTCTAGGTCGGACCTTTCTCTTATAGACTGGTAATGAAGCCAGGCATTTGGGCTTTTGCTTGTTTCTCTAAAGGTTGCAGTTCAGTTCGTAAAGGATGATAAATGTAGAAAACAACTTCTCAGGTTACAGTGGAGGGAAATAGTTGATAACCAAAGAGCAGGAAACAGAGTAACCCAGCTCTCAGGTGAAGTCAGACACGCCCCCTCCCCTTCACAAGCCCACCTCCCTTGACTATGGGAGATTCAGAACAAGCCCCGGCTTTGGCTTTGTAAAGTTTTCCCAAATTGCAAGCTGAGATTTTGAGCACAAAGAGAACTTGCAAGGAAAGGTTGGCAGGGGCAGGGGCAGGGGCTGGGGGCTGGGGGCTGGAGTGGTGGTTGCGATGATCAGAATCAGAGAGAGGGACCTCTGAGGCACTTTGATCTCTCCTGAGAGTTCCTGGCTCCATTTGATTCCTCAGCTGCTACCAACAGAAGTGACTACACCCAGAAGGGAGGGAAAGCTTGCAGTTAGTCTCCAATGCCTTTGCTGAGTTAGATTTGGACTGCCTCCTAGTTGCTTTTTGAAAGACTGGGACTTCAGAACCAACAATTCTGTGTCCAGGTTGCGCCACAGTTCTGATAGTTGTGAAAGTTTGAGGAAAGGGTCGAAGTTGATGATTCTAGCCCATGATTGATAGGTGCTTCTAGTCCTGACTGCTCGCCCACTTCTGGTGAACTACATTCTACTTGGTCCTTATGGGGTTCATGCAGCCGGCACCACTCTATGTTACAGGTGGGAAAATAGAAGCTCTGGAAAGTCATCATTTGACATAGATCCCCAAGTGAGACCCAGATAATTTGGCCCCAGAGCTCATATATTAAATTCTAACTCAGTGATAATAATAGTATTACTCTCTCCATTATAGGATCGATTAATATGGTCTTGAAAAGCACATCACCCAAAACCAAGCCTGCCTTAGAGCGCTTCAAAGTTCAAGTGCGTGTCCTGCGGTAGTAAGCCGGTTGAATGAATGTATGAATGAATGAATGAATGAATGAATGAATTTTGTTTTCATTGCATTTAAAATAACTTCGCTTAATTAAATGACTATAAGGCAGACAAACAACCAGATTGAAGTCATAAATGAAACCATCACCTATAGGTAGCATGATGATTAGTAAGAGGTAGAGCTTCCTTTGACACTGAGTCCCTTAACAGCAGGAAGCTAAGGCTCAGAGCAGCCCAGGGCACCTGAGGTCAACAGACTGTTGTCAGAGAATGGGAACTTGAACTTTGGCTTGCCCAGCCCTGCACCACAGCTCAAGGTACTTAGAGACTCTCAGAAACAGTGATTGTGGCAGAGACTGGGAAAAAATCTCATTGTAGTGTGGAAGTGGACAAAAGTTTTATTATTTATTGAGTGGCTGTGAAGTCACCTCACACGACCCCTCCATGTGTTAGTAGTAGTGTGATAGATACAGCTTCCTGTGAGCTAATACATAACTCATTCATTTCCTAACACCCAAGACTGTGTATGGATAATTTAAACCCTTTGCCACCACTTTCTCTAACACAGATTAAAAAAATATTTTTAAGCCCCCAAATTATATAAAACATGCAGAAAAGGCACAAGAGGTAGGTTTGCATACTGTGCTTGGAAACAGGTTCGTCATGTCAAAATGTCAATAGAGGAAGTTTTACATCGTCACCCATAAATCTTACTGTTGTGAGAAAAATACTCCCTCTTAAATCCTGTTTTCTTTTTTTCTTCTTTTTCTTCTTTTTCTTAAACCATGCCAAGATGTATTTGGCAGAACTCAGCTTGTTTTGGTCAGTGCTTTCAAATTAAGAGGACTCTAAAAACGACCAGATGTTTCCACTTGCCCTGTAACGGATTTCTTGTGCCCACAGTCCATATTTGTATTCAGACTCTCTCCTTCAGTTTTCCCTAGAGATGTAAATACTTTAGCTGGAAGTTTAACCTTCCAGCACGTGATGAACATGTGCTATCCAGAAGAAATGCAAGGTTCAATGTTTGCGAGATATCAGGATGGGTTTATTTCTAAATACAATCTTAGAGAAAGTTTATGTCTTCCAACCCCAATAGCCAAGTGAATGTTATAATTTATTGACTGTTATGTCTGGAGTATATAGAGAAAAATTAATATTTTTATTAAATTTTATAAGTATAATAATTTCACAACTATATCAACATTCTATATATCAACTTTTGTTGTTTTTGTTACTGTAGCTACTTAGAGGATTTTAATGCTGACCAATATTAGGAACTTAGCCGAAGATAGCCTATTATTGTCTGATTTTTGTCCTAAAATTTCAACATAAATTGGCATTGAAAAACCCATTTTCTAAAAGGACATGGATACAAACTCAGAATTTTCATTTGATTAATGATTACAGATCTTGATCTTTAGTTAATCATTATTTTTGCCAATTTAATTATAGGATGATTTCTGTAGTGAGAACAAATACTTAATCTGCCCAGAGTGGTTACACTGAGTAACTAGAAATGCTTACAAGAGCCACCCCACAGTTTCCTTTGCTTTGGTTAGCCCTGTGGAAGCAGTAGCTACTAACTGATCATTCTTAGTTTAGTCCCATTTCTCAGAGACCCTATAGAAGAATTGTCTTTTGCATTTGTTTTCTTGAGAAAGAGTCTCATGCCTAGATTGTACTTCATGAGCTGCCTGCCTTAGACTACCGAGTGGTGGATTTCTAGGTGTGTACCAACCTATTTAGCAGTAAGAAAGATCTTTGGCAAAGAGAGATTAGACTATGTTCTATGATGCATCCTTTGACCCCTGGAAGTTTTTATCCTCCACTACATGCTGGAGAGTGCTCAAGTCTGTCCTCTGGGGAAGACTGTGTTTCCCCATACGGTAGACAAACTTCTCAGTGAAGCCCACGATTCCTTAATCACAGGCAAATCTTCCATTTTTATTTATTCAGTTGGCTAGGAGAAAGCCCATCACTTGTTGAATACTGGAAGTAGCAAGTTATCCTAAAATTGAGATGTTTATACACATACAATAAATTATCACCTTTAGTCAGAACACATACTTTTTTCCCAAGTACATGTGCATCAGGCAGATAAAAGGGATGTGTATTTATGCCATCGTCTCTTACAGGAGAATACACTTGCTTAGAATTAGGCAAAATGTTCATTTACCTGAAGTAATTGCCGCTTTTGGGTAGCCAGATGGTGTGCACACCCATGTTCAAAGTAGGGTACCTTAATTTAGATCCAGATGGTCGGATTGAAGGCGGAAATTTACCCAAAGTAAATGAATATTTTATTCACTTTTGAAAAGGAGACTATTTTTCTTTGACAAACTTTGATTGGGTCTGTAATATGCCAAAGTGACAGAAGTCAGAATAAAAATAGACGTTCTGTTTCTGTAAAGGATTGTTTAGAGAGAAGCTACTATGATCTCTGGAAAAGTGAAAAAAATAATAATTCTTGTGGTTCTCAAAGAGAATCAGGGGTCATTCTTTCGCCAAAATCTGTGGGATATGGTGGACTTTCTTTCTGGGTAGGCATATACTCTTCTGTGGTTTTATTGCACACAGTTTGATGCTTTGTAGGTTTTTTTTTTATTAACAACCAGTTATGATATTAGTAAATGCTAGAGAACTGAGCACACTGTTTTGATGTTGAAGAAGCCTGAGTCCTTCAACTCACGTTGGTGAGTTTTGCGTACCTAAGTGGGAGGAGAGATGATCGCCTCTCCTTCTCTAGAAGGCTATAAACTGAAAAATCCAGAGAAAATCTATCTATATGTCTGTGTGTCGGCCTATCTATCCATCCATCCATCCTTCCATCCATCCATCCATCATCTACCTCCTTAACTATCTATTTGCTGAGAACTCATTTTTATATGATTCCCTAGTAGATTTGGCTCAATGTTTTCCTGTCAAATACACATAGCCATTTGGTTAAACTGAGGCCAGTACTAAATTTTGGTCATAATTCAAAGTGCTCTCCATAAGGCCACAGCAGCAGCAGCAGCAGCAGCAGCAGCAGCAGCAGCAGCAGCAGCAGCAGCAGCAGCAGCAACAAAAGTCCTAGTTGTTAAATAATAATTCATTCTTGTAGAAAATATTTCACAATTGGTCTTCATCTTGTAGTAATTTCTTTTCACGTATTTATTCCTTTGTGATACCATCTCATTTGATCACCTGTTATTGTGAGAGAGTACCTCTGAAAAAGTTAAATTAGTTGGAGTTTGGTTTTTTTTTTGGTTTTTTTTTTTTTTTTTTTTTTTTTTTTTTTTTTTTTTTTTTTTTTTATGTATTACCACCCCTAGGAACAGATCCTATCTGTTCGGGATCTCTCTCCAATGAAAATGAGTTTGTTATTGACTTCCCCAGCATTTACTTGCTTTGTACAGTGCATTTTCTTTCCAACTAACTTTTACTAGTCTCTCTCTCTGTGTGTGTGTGTATTTGTGTGTGTTTGTGTGTGTGTGTGTGTGTGTGTGTGTATGAAGGACTCAGCACTTCAAGTATGGTTTCAAAGAGTAATACAAAACCAATAAGAGGCAGCTATTCACTTTTAAAACTTAAATGTGCCACCCTCTGTAACCCAGGATATTCCTCCCTGTCCTTACATTCATGCCACCCCAGCAACAATGATACTCATTCTTTTCTACCAGCATAACCATTGCTGCCATCCTCATTACAACCCGCACATCAATATTCTCTCAATTTCTTATATGGTCTTGCCTGTTATTTTATTTTATTTTATTTTATTTTATTTTTATCAGTTTTTTCAAAGCTCTCTGCATCTCAGTTTTCATCACTGAGGAGTGTGGGATAATTCAAGGATGAAAAACTACTCCCTGCTCTCCTTGCTTATCCCAACAGTCTTAGAAGATGCGTGAACAGACGCAGATGGAGTATGGTGGCTGGGACGTAGCAGGAGTGAGGGGCTGGGCAGGGTGCAGGGCCCAGGCTTCCTGCCTTTTCCACCTCTAGGCCTTATGTGCCTGGAAAGTCCTGACTTAGGGAGCTTGGTTAGCAATGTGCAGGAAGGGTGTGACTGAGCCTTCCCAGTGTGCACCAAGCCCCCCTCCCTGTGATGGTCTAGACCTTTTCTCATGAAAAGGAAATAAATAAATAGACATCAGTCAGAGGAAGTTAAAAAGTACCAGTTATTTTTTTCTTTTACATTATTATTATTGTATTAGAGTTCCTTTTTAGTTGTTCTGCTGTGAAGAAAAAGTATGCATGTATCTATATACTTATGTATGTATGTGTGTATGTATGTATGTATGTGTGTGTGTATGCATGTATGTATGTATGTATGCATGCATGCATGAATGTATATTTGTTGTTATTTTTTTTAGCATGGGCTCCTCAACCTGCCTACTTGACTTGCCTACCTCTGCTGTTGACACTCCTGTGATCTCGGCTGGTTTCCCATTGTTTCCTGTTTGGGGCCCTCCTCTGGAAAAAAGGGACAATGAAAGTGTTCAATAGAGTCTCTGTGACAACGGTGTGGACACTGAGAATCATGTCCGACAGTTTGTAAGAACTGTGGGCATTAAACGTTATTGAACCATTTCCATGATTGGCAATCTCCTATGCAGGATTGATGGTTTGCCTGTGGGGTTTTACCATCCTGTGTGTATTGGGGGCAGAGGCGGGAGGGGGGGGAGGTCACAGTAAAGGAATGGTCACAGGGTTCTTTCCTCTGTCTGCTGTTTGCTTGGCTGTCCAAGCAGAGTTCAAAGAGGCAGCGTGGGGGAGAAGGAGACGCTTGAAAGAAGAGAGTGACAAGAGAGCTGCAGTGTCTCATGGTTACAGAATCCCAGGCTGAGATCAAACCTTGTGAGCTAGAGAGGACTGAGGGGGGCAAAAGATTGTTGAGCAGAACAGCCAAACTCTTTTATGACGGCACGGCAGCCTGCCAGCAGTCACCAAGCACAGAAGGCTCAGTACAGTGCCATTATAGCAAGCAGACAAATGCTAAGAATCGAAAGACTGGGTCTCAGGCTTACGTATTGCTCCCAAGACTTCATGTGGATTTTGACAGTAGCCATAGTTTATGACACACAGTGCCTTGCCTGGTTCCAATCTACAAAGAATGAATCTGAGACACTAACTTTATTTATTCTTATAAAAACCTATCCTTAGGACCTGGGTGAGTAATCTTAATGCACTATAGTACTCTTCATCCATGCTGACCCAGTACTTAGTACTCGCTTCTGATAAGAGTATTTAGTACTGCATAAATGGGAAAGCAATTATGAGTATTATGCTCTGTTTTTATAACACGAATTATTCACATATGCACCACTTCCTACATACATATTGCTGGCATTATTGCATTATGTTTTTAGTTTACTAAAATGGTTATTTAAAAAATAGACTACACACTTGCTCAGAGCATTGAATATTCAGCAGGAGTGCTTCTCTTCTGAAGTGGCAGAGGTTTAATGACTCATTGAAGTACATAAAAACACACAGTCTAAACAAAGACCCATTTTGGCTTAAAATGTTTTTGTCATTGAGTAACAATTTGCATTTTGATTAACAACCTAAACTTGAAATGGTATGTGTGTAACTTTCATGACCTTGTCTCTTGGTGGACTCTCAAAGGGCATGTGTGGCTTCTATGTGACAAACCAGCCACTGCGATGAGCAGTGTTGTCACTGATTTGGGGTGGTGGCATTTGTGTCTGACCTTGAACTCTTGTGACACTGGAATGCAGTAGCAGTTGCTATAGAAATATCTGTTGGGGGCTGGAGAGATGGCTTAGTGGTTAAGAGCACTGGTTGCTATTCTAGAGGATCAGGGTTCAATTCCCAGCACCCACATGACAGCTCCCAACTGTCTTTAACTCTGGTTCCAGAGGATCTGACACCCAACATCCTCACACAGACATCAATGCACATGGGATTAAATAAATAAATAAATCTTAAAATTATCTTTTCGCTGCATGATATGTGCTGAGTGCCTAGATGAGGCCCACATGACGGCTTTGTAACTGTGTGCCATCGCTGTGCATGGAGTTCTCTTGGTTCTGTTGGATTCTAATTGAAAAGTCATGAATCAATCTTCGTGCTAAGTGTTATGCAAATGCTGGCGTTCTCTGCCTATTTTACCTTTATGGGAAAAAAGGCAAACTGAAAATAATGGAGCAGAAACTGTTTTGTATCACATACTGTAATTTGTTGGCAATATCAACCAACGTTAATGCAATACTTCAGCTAAATGTTATTATAATGACTTGACACAAGTAACTTGCCTGGCGAACTTCCGCAGGAACAAGAAATCAATTCTTTTTGCATCCTTCAGAGGCAATGCGGGAGATTTGAGCACTCCCTCTTATGTCAAAACGTCAAATAGACAAATTGTTAAGAAAAAAATCAAATAATTCATTTTAGATAGATGAGAATTAAAATATATGCATGTTGCTTACATTTTTTTCTGGTTATGCTAAAGTGACACTCTTGGAACGACACCTCTAGACAGTCACTTTGGGGAGTGGCATTTTTATGTTAATAAGCAGATTCATTAAAAGATAAAAAATGACATTTTTTTAAAAGCCAGATCGAGAAGAAAATAGACATTGAGACGCCTGTCCCTGTTATCTTTTCTTCTGTTTTTCTTTTTGCTGATTTTATGTGAGTGCACATTTGTGTGTGTATGACTCTCTGTGTGTATGTCTCTCTGTGTAAGTGCATGTGTATTTGTGTGTGTGTATGTATTTGTATGACTATGATGTTTGCGTCTCCTCTCCATGCTGTTGTATAAAAGTGGCTTTATATGTTAATTAATTTCTTGTGTTTCTCGTACTTGGCATTCTGCCACTCCCTCAAACTCACCTCAAATTAACTCGGGCACCAAAATCCTTATTTTCTTTTCTAAACTAACCCTTTCTAGAAGCTTCTCTGATGTCTCAAATGACAGAAAACAAGAAAAAGATCTCCTTTCCCCCCAATCGAAGGTGATCATGAAATGTTTGCACAGGAGATGAAATGGTGTTTCTAAAATCCTACAGGTACCGCTCTCTGATGAGGGCATCTGTCTCACACTGGTCCTGACTGTTGGAGAAGAGAATTATCAGGGTGAGACGGGTGAGAGGCAGACACTGAAGCTCAATAGGTCCAGGGCCGGCCAAACAGAAGTAGAGCCACACGTGTGTCAAACTCTTTCTGAAAGGGTGCTTTCTGTGTTCACTACGGTTCGCTCACGATCTACTCATTGATCTTTAAGCTCCCATCCAAGTTTTCAGGATAATCCTCATGTTCCCGAATCCGGGAAGCCTTTGAGTTATTGGGGCTAGAGTTTCCCAACAGAGGCACCTTTACTCCAGAGGAAAGCTACAGAAGATTCTACCGGCTGTAGTGGGAAGGTGCATGGCTTCACACGATGAATGATTACCCAGTCGAGAATGCCAGTCAAGGCCAAGAAGCCCTTCCTGAGCAAATACAACTTCATACGTTTCCCATGTTTGCCTTAGCTTTTGGTATAACACCTGCTTAGGCTTGTATTTACATATATTGCCATGGTTTACACACCTTATAGGAAAAATCAAAACCATATATATTTCTATTATTCTCCCAAACTTTGACACTCAAAGTTGAATTGAATGAGAGGAGCCAATACTTGGAAGAACATGCAGCACCTACTTACTGTCCGTGTAATTTAATTTTTTTATTTTAAAAAGAAAACTCCATATTTGGGGAATATCTTATTTCTAATTGTCTAGTTATGAGCTCTTGAACCTAGAAAAGCCTTTAAATGCAACCAGGTCTAGCTGCCTTTCTTTACCAAGGGACCTCTTTTGATTTTTCTAAATACTGAATTAAAATTCAATTGCTGTCATCCTCAGGTGCCAGACTGTGAAATTGGTATTTCCTCATTTAATCATTATCAGAATATATGGTAGCCCTCTTTGCATAGATATATACTGTGTGTATGAATTCATTAAGAATATTAACTACAGAAAAAAAAACACCTACTGGATGATCTTGATAGCTCTTTTCAACCCTGACTTAAACTGCTACCATCCCTATCATTATTGACCAAAATAAGGCAAAAAGAGGCTGCACAACGTATTTCCCATGCAAGAATATATGGCTTATTAATTTCTTATTGACCAAGATGTATTTAGATTTTTACCTCTAGTAAATTCCTGCTTTTTCTTTTCTTAATGTCAAAGACATCTTTTTTTTTAAATGAAGAATGAATACATTTTTATTATAATGTCTTTGATGATGAACTCCTACAGAATTGTTTTTCTGCTACTGTCAATCTCTCTCTCTCTCTCTCTCTCTCTCTCTCTCTCTCTCTCTCTCTCTCTGTGGACTGCACTTACACACACACACACACACACACACACACACACACACACACACACACACACACACACACACACACTCAATTTGATTATGAAGACTTTACAAACAGATGGCTGCATGTCCTTAAAAGCAACCCAAGTACCCAGTACAGGGAGAAGCCTCACACAGCAGAGTATATCTATCTATTCAAAGACAGGAGCTGAAGTTCTCAGATACTTAGATGCAAAAAGGTAGTATTTCTTCTCAGATATGCAATTCCGTGGTATCTTTGAAATAGCCCCGTGGAGAGAAAAACTAAGCACTGTAGTTTTTTTTTCTTTTTTAATTAATAAGTTGAAAGATAAGATTCTCAGGCATTATGTGATATAAAGTATGGGAAGAGTGAGTGCATTTTAACATGAAGGTTCTGGCCTTTCATTATGCAAAGCTGTATTACTATCCGCAGAAGAATACCCAGAAAGGAATCATGGTTTCCCCTAAATTTTCAAGGAATATTCATTATTATTACCTAGAGATGAGTTAAACCATTTTTTATCAGCTAAAAATTAATTTTACTGCTTTTAGTATGCAGTATTTAGTTTTTATTTAGATAGAGACTATGTGAATTCCAGGCCCAGCTTTGGTATAATTGCCTGTGTGTCTATGGACAAACATTACTGGGTGTACATTTTTATTTTAGCAATTTATAGGACTAATATTTCTTCCACCTTTAATCTTTTGTTTGTATGAAGATTTATAACTAAAACTTCTTTCCCACATATTATTATGTTTTATCATTTTGGCAGTTTAGTGAGAAAGGCCAAGAAAACAATATTTTCTTTTTACTAATGAAAAAATAAGTTTAAGCAGTTAAATGGCATGCCAGGTCTGGTATGTTCGAGCCTAGTGCTATTTGAATGATACTTTCAACCCTTCCCAAACAATCATTTAAAAAACAAAACCCTCTTCCTTTGCTTTATTTCAAAAATTAAACTTTAAAATGTATAAATGGTAAAAAGTTTGTGCTTCATACTTCTAAAAACAGTGTGAATATTTATACCTCATGTTTTCCCCAGAGATAGCCAATGCAACCTAAAAGATATGGCAACATATAGAGATTGGATAGCAAATCAAATTCAAGATGCATTCTTACATGTAGTGATGGCTAACATCTGCCTGCATCACAGGCTGAGAATCAATTGTAAAGCCAAGTTTAAGTTCTGTATGAAAGTATATCATGCAATATTAGCCAACATACACCCTGAGTTATATCAAGGGGCATGGTGAAGAACTATTGATAAAAGGAGGAACCTTTGAATGAAACAACTTGAAAACTTATTAATGTCTTATGAAGTGTCTGATGTTGACCTGAATTACAGAAAATCTTATAGCCAAACTTTTTGGTTCTTATTATTTTATTTCTTAGTTATAAGGGTGTTCTTTAAGAGTGTCTTCATTTGTAACTGTAGACTATAAAGGTAGGTAGAAGTGTCTTCTAATTAGTTTTAATGAAATATAGCTTTATCAGAAAGCTTGTATTTGATATATATCTGTTTACTCTGTGCATTGCATAGTTTTATATATTTATGTTGTGTGTGTGTGTGTGTGTGATAATAGCTTCCCATTATCTATGGGGAACACATTCTAAGACCATCAGTGAGTACCTGAAGTAATGGCTAGCCCTGAGCTTTTTATATACTATATTTGTTCCAGTGTGTACATATCCATGATAAAATTTAATTTCTACATTAGGAATACTAAGAGATTAACAGCTAGCGATAAAATAAAGCATTCCAATGCTATACTGTAATAAAAAGTGTATAAATATGGTCTCACCTCATCACTTATCTCAAGTTCTATCACTCTATACTAATATTTCTGGACTTCAGTTGATGTGGGTAACATAAGTTCCCTCTACTCCCTGAAGAAAACCAACAAAACAAACCAACTGAACAAAACGAAGCCACGTGTAAGATGAACCATATTTTTCTAAAATCCATCCGTCTCTGGACGGTGCTTTGTAAATGTAAATCCTGGAACCAGGGAAGGATGAAGATCCTATGACCAGTGATGGCTGCTCTCTGCCTGCCTGCTGCAGCTACTCACGGCGATGTGACTTTTCACCCTTTCATTCCCCATTTGATCTTTACAATACTTTGGAAATTAGACTGGTGTATTTCCTTATCTGGGGGAAGCTTTAGACTTATCAAAGTTGGTTTGGGTAAAAGAAGTTTTGAGTCGCACCAAGATTCAATAGATTTCAAAGCCATTTATTTTTACCATAGGTAGATTGAATAATTTCAATTTTGAGGATACAGATATTTCCCAGTGAGGGTCCATGAGGGTTCCCTGCCATTTGAGGAGAGTGTTTAGATTTCAATTTTATTATCTGTATATGCTGGATGCCCTAGGCTTTAGGGAGTAATGTGATATACACAATAAAATAGCCATTATTTCTCAATGTTTGCCAATGTGCCTGTGAGTTGTTTCTCTGTAGAGTGTAGTGTTTCATCTAACAAGTACTGCTCAGGGTTTATCGAGTTTACTTTAATCGAGACAAAAACTTCCCTGAAGATCTTTTATTTTCAGGGCAGTATATTATACATTTTTATGGTATTCTCGAATGAAGGGGCTATTCAGAAAAGTGTGTATTTTCAGATTCATCAAAATATACTATTTGAGGTATGCAATGGGGGTGGGGCCACTTCTTGAATGGAAGCAGTCCATGTGATTGTCATGTCATTTCTCTCTCTCTTTTTCATCTTCCAGATTCCTTGGTGTTACTCAGTTTTCACCTACACATGCCAGGAAGGCGTTTCCGTGTTTCGATGAACCAATCTACAAGGCCACTTTCAAAATCAGCATCAAACATCAAGCAACCTATTTGTCTCTATCCAACATGCCAGTGGAAACGTCTGTGTTCGAGGAAGATGGATGGGTGACAGATCACTTTTCACAGACCCCTCTCATGTCTACATATTATTTAGCCTGGGCGATTTGCAACTTCACATACAGAGAAACTACCACCAAGAGTGGGGTTGTAGTAAGTATTTTCAGCCTAATGATGCTTTGGATGATGTACACCCTGTAAAGTAACATGATTTCTAGGATAACAGGCATCTCTTGTAGGGTCTTCACACCTGACAAGCCAAAGTCTTTAGCTATTGCAGGTAAAATGTAATCTTTGTTTCCAAGTTAAACAGGAACTATTTTCCCACCCTGCTACACTCTATTTTCTATTCCTCCAACCATCTTTATCCCCTGCTTTCATGCACCATGTTTTTTTTTTTTTTCTTTCATCTCCACCCCAGGCCTGGTTATACTTAGGGCAATTATTGCCTTTTCAAGGAAATTGATTCTTGTTGCTTCTTTCAATTTTAGATTTTTTCCCAAACATATAGAAAATGTAACAAATGATACAATGAATTCCATATTCTTTAGTAGCCATATCTGAAGAGAAAGAAAACCATATATAATAGAATTTAAGACTCTGAACAGAAATCCTTGGTCCTACTTCCTCGCCTTCTCCATTGGGATCCCACTTTGCTTGCATTTGTGCTTTCCGTGAAAATTATTGTGCAGTTATTATACATCTTAGTTAGGGGTTCTATTGTTGTGAAGGGACAACATGACTATGGCAACTCCTCTTAATAAGGACAATATTTAGTTGGGGCCAGCTTAAGTTACAGAGGTTGAGTCCATTATTGTCTTGGCAGAAAGCAGGCAGCACTCAGGCAGACCTGGGGCTGAAGAAGGAGCCAAGAGTTCTACATCTGGATCAATAGGCAGCAGGTAGTGACACTGGGCTGGGCTTGAGCATCTGAAACCTCAAGCCCATCCTCAGTGACACACTTCCTCCAACAAGACCACACCTCCTAAGAGTGCTGCTTCCTGTGAGCCTATAGGGACCATTTTCATTCAAACCACCACATTGTATATGCTTATATTTGGTTATAATACTTAGTTACTTTAAAATCCAAGCAACTTTATAGTATAGCTCTTAGGCTACATTGTACAATTATTTCATTTACTCTTCTTAGGTAATGTGAGGTACTGCAGGGATTGTCTACATCAAATGTATGACAAAGATCTAGTGGCCTACCTTGCTTCCCTCCTTAGTGACATCAGTATGTTCTAGGTACTTTCCTATTGTGTTGTGCCATGTTAGACTAAGCATGCCGAGTGAGCAATTCCTTTCTCATTTCAATTTCTTTCACAATAACTATGCATTTATTTTAAATTTCATATTAATTACAAAAGCATTACAGTTCTCCATTTTCCACATGAGTAGCTGGGGTTTCGATAGAGTAAGTAACCTTTCCATGGTAAAAAGCCCTCATGTCAACTCTCCTAGTAAGTCCCTGAGGTTTAGGCTTTCTCTCCTGTATCCAGGGAATGTCTTTTACCATTTTACCTTCATGTCTTTAAGAAAATTTATCTTCTGGTCGTCTCTACCACATAGCTATATTGCATTTTCCTTGAATATAATACAATAAGTGAATAGAAAGTTGTGTTTTTAATCTGTAGGGATTCATAGCTCTATAATAACCTGAGTTTTGAGAAACAGTTTTGGCTACAGAATTTTTTTTTGCACTGTTCCTTTTAATTTAAATCACTGTGGAGCCTGCTTAAAAAATAAAATCTGCTTGCATACAAAATTAATGCCATTATAGAAAAACTACAGAGTGAATTCATGTGTGTAATCATTAAAATAATACCCTTAATGTTGAGTGTAGAGGCCTAGCTGGCATTTTAGTCTTCTGGGCTTATAATAATTTGAAATGTTGAATTCTTCTGATGCTTCTTGATTTCTGGTACAGACATTTCAAGGCTGTACTCATTGGACCATACACAGAAAAGAAACATGAAGACATCTCATTTCCTTTTGTGTCTTCAAAACTTGATGACTGACTCTCAGTGGCTCAGCTAGCTTAAAGTACCCTAGAAATACTTCTGCCTAGGATATTTTCTTTAGAAGATCTTAAGAGTATCATCAACCCTATGTACTTATGCTTGCTGCTACAACCTGTTTGTAAAGCCACTCTACATTTTTTAGATGTGACTTTTTCTTCTTAAGGATCTCTGAGTTATCAGTAAACATTTTAACATTTCTGCCTAGTGATTTTAATGTGGAAGAGGTAAAACATGGAGGCATAGAAGACTGAAAGGTCAGCTGAAAGAAAACTCCAAGACTATAATCTAAAAATACCATAATCAGTAAAAAAAACCAAAAAAAACGGAAAGCAGAATGGCCATAGGGAACCCTTGTTTATCAACTGTGGAAATGCAGTTTGAAACTCCATTCTCTTTTCCTGTCACCCCTTTGAAATCCAATCTGTTTTCTTCTCACTGACTTTCCCCTTTATTACTGGGGGGTGAATGGGAATGACTTTTCTCAACCCTTAGCAGCTGGAATGAGAAGAGAATTCGCTTTAGAGTCTTGACTGTGGGATGGTTGGGTGAGGTCCAGGTGGTCATTTCAGCTCAGAAGCTGTAGCAGTTTTGTTTGAGCTGTGAAGAAGGAACTTGGGAAGCAGATTAATAACAAAGAGCTGAATCTCACAGTGCTCTGGATGCGAGTGCTAGAACCACCCTCGTCACCATCATTATCTGCACTGAAAACTGCCTAAGCTTTACAAAACACTGTTAGAAATCATTACAAAGATGAATCTAAGATTCCCCCTTGTACAGGGGTTGCTAATGCAAATTAGACATTTAATCCTAATCTGCATCGTATTTATCCATTCCTAAAACAGCTGACCATTTTTTTTCTAAATAATGTTTTTTTTTTTTTCTAAATAATGTTGTTAATGTTTTCAAGTCGAGAGACTGCACATAAAATAACTTCTGGCTTCTCTTGAAGAATTGAAAGATCGTGTATCATTTAACTCACATCTGTATTCTGTAGTATTGATCATTCAATTAGTCCTTCAACAGGCATTTATGGACCGGTTATCAGATACCATTGTACACTGTAATCATCCTGCAGAAGGTAGCAAGAACTTAGCTGCTTCTAGGGATCTTGCGTTCTAATGAGAAACATTGCCATTCACACGTGGGTAACGTGTAAGGTGGTGATTTTTGCCGAAGTCAGGTGATGAGCAGTTAACTTCTCTTTGCCATTTACTTCTCACAGCAACATCCTCCAGACCAGCTTGGTTCTTCCGTGCTCAGTCTGTCTCACAGTTGCGTGCTACCTGCTGTAGTTCTGCATACAATTAAATTTCAGCCTTGATCTGGGAGCACAATTCAGGCACTGCACCTAAGGAGAACAACACAGTCACCAATATGAATTAGTACCACTAGTATTCATTAATTGCCCAATAGGAGGAAAACAAGCCCAAGCCCATTAGAAGAAATTGCTCACGATTGCAGTATTGGGATGGATCTCATGAAGGAGAGTGGAGTAAGACCCTGAAAGATGACTTGGTCTTAGGGAAGAGGATGTTATGTGCATACTGTGCTCAGTTGGGGAAATATTATCAGGAGAAGATACAGAGGTAGGAAGTCTGTGTGGAAATTAGTGTAGTAGCATGACTACAGATGGGGTTTTATCATCACATGTATCTATGCCTGAATTCTTGCTTTGCTTCTCCATGACCTTAGTCCGTTACTTAAAAATCTCCCTTTTCTAGTTTTCTCGTTTGGGAACTGAAAGTGTATGACTTCTTCCCTTACTGTGCTGTTTTCATCCCCGTATTAGCAAAACAAGCTACTACTCTAAGATAGATCTCCCTAATATGACCATTTTATTAAGCTTCCATGGTTCGGAGCCAAAGCACACAATGTGGGCAACTTGTCTCTGCTCAGTGTTTTCTGGCTCTCAGAAGGGGCAGCATGATGACTGGCCTCTTAGAGCCAGGCCCAGACTCACCTGGACTGGTATTTGTTTGGAGGTTTAGTATTTGTCTCCTGAGACATCAGCTGGAGCTGTGGGCCATGACACTTGTGTGGGATGTCTACATGGCTCAGACTTGCTTAAAAATATGACGGCATCAGGGAGATTCAATTTCTTATATGGTAGTTTAGGACACTGTTTTAGTTAGGGCTTCTGTTGTTGTAATGGAGTACTATGACCAAAGCAACTTGGGAAGGGAAAGGATTATTTGGATTATGTATCCAGAGTTATAGTCTTTTAAGGGAAGCCAACTCACATTGGACAGGAACCCATGTGCAAGAATTCAAGCAGAGGACATGGAGGACTGTTACTTACTGGCTACCTCCCCATATTTGCTCACCCTGCTTTCTTATAGAACCCAGGACCACCATCCCAGGCAGTACTACCATCTTATCAATGACCAAATTGCCCCATATCAATAACAATTCAAGAAAATATTCTACCTGCTTTGCTATAGCCCAGTCTTCCTCTCAGATGATTCTATCCCGTATCACAGTTGACACAAAATTAGCCAGGACAAAATCATCGAAAGTAAATCCCCTAAATAGCTATGTGAAAACTGTATGGTGCTGTTTATGATGTCAGACTTTATTATTGCTGTGCACAGTGTTTTTCATAAATTAGTTACTAATGATAGTCTAGGCTCAACAGAGGCATGCATACCTGACAGCTCTTGAATATAAAAAAATTTTTTGGTTTTGTTTTAAAATTAACGATCTACTCTCTGTTCACGATTTTTTAAATCTAGTTCATACAGAATATATGCTCTCTAATGGGCATCATCCTGTTAATAGCATCATGCTTATATTGGGGATCCATAGTCTTAAAAGCTGGCTTAGATCCGGGTGTAGACAAGGTCACTCAGATTGGTTTCTTGGGCACATCCCCTCTCACTCTGAAGACCTGTTTCAAAGAAAACCAAGTAATTTATTCTTCTTCCATATTCCGCACCCCACAGGCAGTATAAGGTTAGAGCATGATGGTAATAGCCATTCGTATTGCAGAATAGAAAATAACATGAAAACCCAGTAGTCAATGGCCTGTAGCAAGTCTGAAATCCAGCTGGTCAGTCTTGCCAATTCTTCAGCTATGGCTCAGTGCTGTTCCCTGTGAGTTGTTTTCTTGGCATTTGACACAATCCTTTGGGCTTTTAATTTTGCCTTTGAAGAAATTCTTTTCTAAATACAGAATAGCTTGGATCTACAATAGGATAGCCTCAGCTCCAATTTTATATGGGCAAAGCTGGATTTCACAGGCTCTGTCACTTTACTGCTAAGCAAGTATACTTATGAAAATCATTATTGGATTTTAATCAATCACGCTATATCTATTCTCTCAGACAAGACTAAACCCATAGATGTCTTTAAGATAAACCATTTCTGTGTTGAGGCTTTGTGGAATGAAGGTTTTCATATACTCATTATTTAACACAGGGACTTCATGAGACATGCCTTTATAATTTTTGTAAAGACAGTTATCGTTTGAAAAAGCCTTGGGGTACCACTTCAAGAGTATCTCAGGGTTTAGAGAACAGTGGCTCTTGCTTTCAGCCTCAGGCTGTGTTTCATGATGGTGATCTATATTATTATTATTTTCTTGAAGTTGTTCTTTGATAATCTTCCATCTAATGAGGCTAAAAAAAGGGAAGAAAGTGTTTAAATTTCAAATATAGAGAATCTTAACTCTTCTATACTTGTAAATTTTGGTTAAGATTAGACAGTTTATTCTTAAGCTTACAACTAGTAGATTTTTATAAAACTTACAACTAGTGAGAAGAATCAGGTGCTACATTCACATGTTTTTGTTTTTTTTTTTTTCCGGAAATCTCTTTTGCTAAAAAAAAAAATTAATTCTGTCATTGTTTTCCATATTTTTCTTGATACTTAACATAACCAAGTGGCAATCATTTCTTGTAGTAGATAACAAAAGCCTTCTTTTATTGTGCTTATTTTTATTTCTGTATGGTATATGCATGTGTGTGTGTACAAGTATATGTGCAGGTTTGCTCACCAATATGCGCACATGGGGGGGAGGCACACGTTGCTGAGTATTTTCCTCTATTGTTCCTTATTTTTGACAGCCAGGCAATCTCATTGTACCTGGAGATTATCATCTTATCTAGAATGTTTGGCCACTGAGCCCTTGGGATATACCTGTCTCTGCAAACCAGACATGTATAATACCTGGCTTTTATGTGGTTATTGCAGATCTGAATTAAGGTTTTCATGTTATCATAGAAACCATTTTACCCAGTGAACTATTTTCCTAGCTTCTTATTCTGCTTTTAATAACACTCACCATATTATCCTTTGAGTTCTTGCCAACCACGTCTCTGAAGTCCACAGGCTTCTGTCAACCCCCATTTCCCAGAGTTTTCCAAATGTGGCACACACTCCAGTCCCAAAGCAAGGCTTCATGTTTCTATACTTTCTTTGTGAAAAGGTTTTACTTCCAACATTGGTTCAAGTTAGTACTGCTGAGCTAGACATCGTCCTAAGAATTAGCAGTAAAACAATTATGTTCATGGATTCTGTGAGTCAAGAGTTTAAAAAAATACTGAGCCCATAATGACTTAGCTCTGTTTCACAGTGCCTGAGGGTTTGGCTCATTTCCTGGGTTTATCTTAAGATCTGAGGTCAGAGTGAGAGCGTCTTTACTAAGTATCTCTACTTAATGTTGACTGTCATATGGAATGTCAAGTTAGAGCTCACATATGGGCCATTCACCGTTCATTTCTCTATGACACGAGAGCTGGAAGACACTGTAGCAGATGGTCTTAGACTGGTGGACTAGTTAATTGTGATTCTAGCTTTCCCAAGAGGTTGCATGATCGATTTGCTCTATTATTAATGATTTCATTGATCACATTCACTACTGTCTTCTTTATCTTCTTCCCTTCTTGCAAGATGGGCTGAATGCTCTTTCTGACTCATTCTAAGAGTCTGAACAGTGCTGGTTTTGTTAGTTATGTGAGATAAGAGTCATTTGGCTCATTTTCTAGGGGAAGTAACACATAGTGTCTTTCAGTGGGAGTCGTGTCATAGAATTTGAAGGACCCTTTTAAGACTAACACCGTGTGTACATCTATGAATGGATATGCATATTCAAATAATGCACCTTTCTGATGCTTCCTATATTACTTGACAGGATTCTGTCTGTGCAGTTCAAATGTGAGGATTGACATTCTGTGTAGTTTTCTGGTGAAAACAAAATTGAATTTCATGTTATGTGTAGACTAAGCATAACTGTAGTTGATTTAAAATATTATAGTACTAGGAGCCCTGTTGTCGTTAGACATTCTAGTTTGATTGCATTACAAATGTAATAATGGCCCACAGAAAAAGAAACAAGTAATAGTAACGAAGGAGCTGAACTACAGCCTATTTAGGAGCCTAAGGCAATGCTTCCTGCCTACGCCAGGAGAGTTGGTCCTCCTCTTAATTGGTACTCTAAGAATACTTTGTTTGCTCACTTCTTATAGGCATTGTTCTGCTGTCCGTCTGTATATCTCGCTGTCTGCGTTGCTTCTTTAGATGGTATTTTTGCTGACCCTTGTGGGATCAGCAGTTCCTGTTTTGCGAACAAAATGGCATGTGCGTGGTAGAATTCTACTAGGCATCTAAATAATGGATTTCTTGAGAGACATCACAATGTCAAGGGTTTCCAAAACCTTGTTCTATTAGGTTAACATATGAGATCTGAAAACTCACAAGGAATAATTCTTATAAATATTGAAATTTAAAGAGTAAATGATGAAAGACAGGTGTGTCACCTACTGGGAGCTCTGCAAGGAAATGTCAACCAAAAGCATGGGGAGACAGTCCTGACTCTGAGTTCTAGAGAAACTTATGAGGTATGAGGTAAAAGGAATGAGGTGGATCATAGCATGCAGAAAGCCACTAATCACTGTTTTCTTTATTAGGAAAGCTAAATAAAAGTATTGCTGGTTAGCCAGTGAGAGCTCAGAGGTAACTGGGTGAGCTTGGACTGACTGGGTGATGTGACGTCACATGCATGTCTATCTTGGGACTATGACATATAGATCACTTCTCCTAGATGAGAGAGATTGCTGATTCAGGTTTGGGTAACCCAGTCAGGTCTGCAACAGTATGAGCAGGTTATATAGCTAGGTTATGACTTTGAACCCTTAAGAAATAAGAAGGTAGTGCTGATGAACTTCTAAACATTTCATTAGTATAATTGAAGCAGGGCCAGTAGCTTTTATTAAGGGATAAATCTACAGTGAAAAAATAGATGCAATGCATACACATGCACAGAGAACTACTTGGAGATTCCATCTCACTCCAGTGAAAGTTGCTGTCACCAAGAAAACAACAAATATGTGCAAGGAGGGACACTATTCACAGTTGATGGAAATGGACTCTCAGCATGGTGGTTCCTCACAAAGCTAAAAATAGCACTGCCATATGACCCAGCTGTACAACTCCAGGGTGTGTACCTGAAAGATTTCAGGCCTTATCACAGAAATGTGTGCAGATTCATAAATATTGATACACTAGTCATGATACATAGGAAATGGAATGAGCCTAGATGTTTACCAATGTATGAATGGATAAAGAATATACATAGCGGAATTTTACTTAAATATAAAAAGTGAAATCTTGACATTTGCATGATAATGCATAAAATTAGAAATGAGTAGGTTAAGTATCACGAGCCAGGCTGAGAAAGACAGTTACCATGTTCTCTCATATAAGTATTCTATAGTGTGTGTGTGTTTATGTGTGTGTGTTTGTGTAAGTAGTATGTGTGCGTGTGTGTGTGTGTGTGTGTGTGTGTGTGTGTGTGTGTGCGCATGTGTGTTATAAAACTAGAAAGGGAAGCATGGCAAAGGAAGAAAAGACTTAAGGTAAAGATGGAAGACAGAGAAGATAAATGCATGAGGTGTAAGGGCAGAAGGAGGGATATTGTGTGGAAGAAAGATGAGAGCAAGAGGAGTTAAGGGGAATCTGGAGGAGAGAGGGCTAAGGGACTGGGTAAGAGCAAAGTCTGTATAAATGACACAATGGCATAAATTATCTTGTATGCTAACTTAAAATAAGACAATTATATTTTCTATGGTTTTTTTTTTTTGCAAAATTTCCATTAAACCTGGAAAAGAAACATGAAGTAGACCAGAGATTTGCTTAAAGAATGAGCACCGTTGAAAAATCAGATGTATTTACATGGCAGGCAGAGCAATAGGCTGGAGGATTGTGTTAATAACAGAGAAGGAAGATCATACTGGCCAAATCTAGTTAATGGAGAGGTTTTAGACTCTCCAGCCCCAAGGTTTCCAGTGGATCGTAGTGTAATGGAGTGTGCCTCAGCAAATCTCTATTCCCCGGTGACTGGCTTGGGCTGATGATAGATTCAGTGATAGATGCTAATGGGTTTTGTTATACAAGCCACTATTTATCAAATGCCCCGAGGTTTAGGAATCTATATATTAAGTAGAAACCAAGGGACGGCCAAGTAAAAAGGCACGCTAACCCTCTGCACAGACACTTTGGGTGGTATGCAGTGTTCACTGTTGCAGAGTCATACTTGATATTGCATGTGTTTTGGGCTGGCTGGTACTTAGCCAGGTATGTTTCTATCTCTGTAGAGAGAGGAGAGAGGGTTCTGGTTGTATCCCTGGAAATATTTCGAATGACTGCACCTTGTCTCTTAGATTGGGTCCTGGAAAGCTGAGACTAAACTACTTTTATATAACCTAATGATACAAAAGTCCTTCCCTTTGCTACTTAGTTCCACTATGAGTGACTCTTATTATTATTTTTGAGTTATTCTTTTTGCTAGCTATTTAGGACATTTACTCGAAAGACTGTTTTGGCCAAGCCTTTATGATCTGAGGAAGACAGTGTTGTACTCTACTGAGGAAGGTGGGATGAGAAGTGAGATTGGGCATTTATTCATTTATTTAGGAGCCAGACCATGAAGGATTTATACATTTTGCTAAGGAACTTTGATTTTATCTTTTAGTTGAGGGAGACATTAAAGGGACTGAACTTAGGTAGGCTTCATTTCCTCCTGGGTGCTTTCTCTAAAGATATGAGGAGAATCAAAGTTTTATCACTATTACCCGAAGAGTCTCACTCTTCTTGTTGTTTGTTGACTATGATCCATTTTTTTGTTTGTTTAGGGAAAACCTGATCAATTTTTCAAAAATTTAATTGTCTACATACAGATAAAGAATAAGTTGTTTAGATCTTTGCTGGTACGAATAAGAGCCAAACTCTGTTTCTTGGAACAATCATCTCAGGACAATGTTCTGGTTTTCTTTCTTGCACTTTTCTTTCCTTCTTTCTAATTTATTTATTTTATGTATATGAGTACACTGTTGCTGTCTTTAGACACATCAGAAGAGGGCCTTGGATCCCATTACAGATGGTTGTAAACCACCATGTGGTTGCTGGGAATTGAACTCAGGACCTCTGGAAGAGCAGCCAGTGCTTTTAACCACTGAGCCATCTCTCTATCCCATCTGGCTTACTTTCTATTGCTATGGTAAAAGCCTGACCAAGACCAACCTGAGGAAGAAAGTGTTTCTTTGTCTTACAGTCTAACATTAAAGGAAGCCATGGGAAATCAAGACAGCAGCTTGGAATAGAAACCAGAGAGGAATCCAGCCTACTGCCTTACTCTGAAGCTCACACTCACAATCGTTCTGATATATCCTAGGTACAATATGCCCATGGTACCACCTACAGTGGGCTGGACTCTGCTACATCAGTAATCCACCAATAATACACCCAAAAGATATGACAACAAAAAAAATCTGATAGAGGTCATTTTTCAACAGTGCTTCCCTCCTCCTAGGTGGGTCAAGTTGACAACCACAATTAACTGTCATAATGACTGTGATTAGGTTACAAAGGACATGAAAAAAAGAAAAGCAATCATATTTTAAGGTTGTTGTCACTCAGGCCTAAATGGTTCTTAGAGGAATAGTGTTAAAATTCGGAAATACCACAATATATGTTTAAGATACATTAATGTTTCTGGGAATTGGATGAACAGCTATGAAATTGAAATATTATCTTCTGAAGAATCCTGGAAGGCCTTTGCACTCTGACGGATCATGCTCAATATTCAGAATGGAAGGAGGAGATAGCAAAAGGACTAATAGTACTATTTGTACTTAGCCACTGCCACCTACTAATGTTCGACTTCCTTATCAAACCAGATGGTGGAAGAAACCTCATGAGGTCTGTTCTATGCTGCTGTTTCTGGATTAGGCCTAATTTGGGGGAGGGAATGGTGAGTGTAGGAAACCAAACACTATCTGTATGTAATTTTCACATGGCTCTGAAGATTGTTTTACCATGTCTCTTTTTTTAAAAAAAATTATTAGATATTTTCTTTATTTACATTTCAAATGCTATCCCAAAAGTCCCTATACCCTCCCCACGCCCTGCTTCTCAACCCACTCCCACCCCTTGGCCCCGGCATTCCCCTATACTGGGGAATATGTTGTTTAAAACCATTTTTACTTACTTCAAAGACATATATATATATATATAAAACGGTGCTATGCTTAATATCGAAGGGCTATATTAAAAAAAAACTGTCGTAATTAAGGAGATCAAAGAGAAAACAACAGTCTGTGCAAATACCTGAGAAGTTCACACAGATGTAGGGCTGAGAATGTCTGATTGTTTATTATCCACTGTCTTTGGTGGGCAGCACACAGCCTTCTCTTTAATAGGAGGTTTATTAGCCTACTGCGGATAATCACGCTGCTACACATTGGAAGGTACAAGGCAGAATTTCAAAAGAGATAAAGCCATCTGGTCTGATAAAGAGTCAAGAAACATGGTAGGTGGCAGTGACTGAGCACAGACGGTACTATTAGTACTTTTAACATCTCCCTCTTCCCTTGAAGACTCAGCTTGATCCATCTGAATATAAAGGTACAATGCACTGTTGCATAAGGCGGGGTAAATCAGTGGGAAGGCAGATATCCAAGAAGAATAGGAGAGAGTATCCACAAGAGGATGCATAATAGTTCTGATATTATTGGCTTTCAGGGATGGGAGGAAATGAGTAAGTAGAAGGTAATTAAAGAGGTTTCTTTGTGAGAGGTGGGATTTTGAGGAAAGAGAAGAACTTGGGGTTTTCTTTAGGGAAGTATGATCCATATTTGAAAGCAACTCAAGCAAAGTTAGGCCGGTGAGAAATTCAATGGTAGAACCGGGAGAAGCTCACACAAATGAAGAATTAAACTATCAAGTCTTAGGAAGGAATCCTTTGAGGATCCAGAGAACAGATACCAATTAAAGTCTTCTTAGGCACATCATCTGAGGATCTTAGCATGCAGTCTTTTCATGAGATACTTGCTTTTGATTAGCACCCAAGAGAGCAGGCAGATCTCAGGAGAGCTTCTTGGTCAAAAAAATGACAGAACATTATTTAGGAAGGGGAAAATGTGTCTTATAGAACAAGGTATTTTAATACAGGTATAGTTTATTTATTACTTATTAGCTGCAAGGTGTCATTCTAAGTATCTTTTTGTTTAATACTTAGTTTGGTGGTTTGGAGCATCAACCATTATTAATCCCCGAAACGGTTAATCTTATTAACTTTATTAGTTTCATAAACACCTGAGGTAATAAGCAATGCACACCTATTGTGGGTCTGGATTTACAGGTCTAAATAGATCATGAGTGTTTTGACATAGCAAATAGATAGATGCTTTAATAGGTTCATAATATGATAGGTAAGTAGGAGGTGGGCCACCTGGCTCAATCGGAGGAATTATGTCATTGGGAGCATGTTCCGGGGGGCCATGTGCTGCTCAGGTATCTGCCTGTATTCTCTTTCCTCTGCTTCTTTTTGAAATGAAATGAAGGAGACCCTGCTATACACATTCCAACCACTGTGGCATTTTACCTAGGTGTATAGACTCAAGCAAGTGTGGACTAAATCTTCGGAAGCTGTGAGCCCAAATAAATAACCTGTCCTCTAAGTTCATCCGTCTCGAATTTTGTCATGGTAATGATGAGAAAAGTAATCATTATATCTGGATTTCACATGGTAGGAGAATGAGAGAAAGGATAGCTGTCTTCACCAAGGTTCTGTAGGTCAATAGGGGCAGAGCTTGTATTCACCTCCAGGCACTACATGCCCAACTGCTTATCTGCCTAAGCCTATGGGACCCAGAAGAAGATGTCGGGTGGGGAACTGCAAGATATTAGAAAGATTCAGTAAAGAGGGCTTAGAAGATAAATATATTTCAGAAAAAAAGAGAAAGATGGACTTTTAGAGGAAATGAGATGTCCAAAGTGAGGTTTACATATTCCTAAGAAAGGTTCCTTGCAATGTGGAAGGGGAATACTGAGGTCTTTGAAGCTCACTGAGGGTCATGGCTGAGCATCCAGAGTAAAAGCTTCAGCCTGGTAATGGCAACACCCTAACTGCCTGTTTGCCTCTCTCACACATAACTTTCATGGAAGTCATGATTAAATTACTGAATTTAAAATTTAAAGACTATTTGTAGTAAAAAGATGAATTATCCTACTACCAGAGCATACTATTCTTCCTGGCACTGTTAGGTTTCATTTTTTATTTTTTTAATTGTATATTTTCTTTATTTGTATTTCAAATATTATCCCCCTTCCTGGTTTCCCCTCTGAAAAACACCCTCCCCCCCAATGTCCTCTCCCCTCCCCCTGCTCACCAACCCACCCACTCCAGCTTCCTGGCCCTGGCATTTCCCCACACTGCGGTATAGAGCCTTCATAGGACAAAGGGCCTCTCCTCCCATTGATGTATGACTAGGCTCTCCTCTTTTGTATATGCAGCTGGAGCCATGGGTCCCACCATGTGTGCTTTCTGGTTGGTGGTTTAGTCCCAGGGAGCTCTGGGGGTACTGGCTAGTTCATATTGTTGTTCCTCCTATGGGGCTACAAACCCCTTCAGCTCCTTGGGTCCTTTCTCTAGCTCCTTCATTGGGAATCCCATGCTCAGACCAATGGATGGCTGCGAGCATTCACCTCTGTATTTGTGAGGCACTGGCAGAGCCTCTCAGGAGACAGCTATATCAGGTTCCTGTCAACAAGCACTTGTTTGCATCCACAACAGTGTCTGGGGTTGGTAACTGTATATGGGATGGATTCCCAGGTGAGTCAGTCTCTAGATGGTCTTTTCTTCAGTCTCTACTCCACACTTTGTCTCTGTAACTCTTTCCATGAGTGTTTTGTTTCCCCCTTCTTAAGATGGATAAAAGTATCCACACTATTGTCTTCCTTTTTCTTGAGTTTCATGTGGTTTGTGAATTGTATCTTGGGTATGCTGAGCTTCTGGGCTTCTGGGCTAACATCCACTTATCAGTGAGTGCACATCAAGTGTGTTCTTTTGTGATTGGGTTACCTCATTCAGGATTATATACTCCAGATCCATCCATTTGCCTACCAATTTCATAAATTCATTCTTTTAATAGCTGAGTAGTACTCCATTGTGTAAATGTACCACATTTTCTGTATCTATTCCTCTGTTCAGGGACATCTGGGTTCTTTCCAGCTTCTGACTATTATAAATAAGGCTGCTGTGAACACAGTGGAGCATGTGTCCTTAATATGGAGCATCTCCTGGGTATGTGCCCAGGAGTGGTATTGCTGGATCATTTTCTCCATGAAACCTTTGTGAGTTGAGCAAGGTCTTCCACTGTGATCATCTGATAAGTTCATACTGTATCGTGCACATCTGTTCCCAGCTATGAATATGTAAGACCTTCGAGTAGGAGAACTGTCTTTAGTTAAAAACACACTCAGAGATTATACACACTATGTAACTGTAAACATATATGCACTATAGTGATTTATATAGCTTCTGGAGTTTTATACAAACATACATACGCAGATCATGACACAATGGTGCACAGTATAGTTCTTTGCCCACACTATTCAATCAGTAAATATTCAAAATATTATACATTTTGAAGGAAATCTATAGGTCTTTTTGCGTGCTTTGACGTGAATGAATCAAAGAACCCTTCCGTTCCTGGTTATTTGATGAACAGTGGTTGTGATCAGCATTTTGCTCTGACTCCAGTAAACCTTCCCCTCCCCCATCCTCCATCACTATCCTCCGTAGAGCTCTGTACCCAGGAGGCAGCACAGGCAGAAGGAACTATTTCATGTGCTTTTTTCTTCTGCAACTTAATGTCCTACAATCTTGTCAAGCCGGTGGGAGAAAATGAAGAAATAAGAGATATTTTTTTTTCATATAGCAAATTTATTATATGCATCTCTCTGATGAAATGTAAATTTTTTTAAAATGAGAAGTCAGGCTGAAAGTTAGGTTATCTCTACACATGCTCAGAATTAATTCAGAAGTGTCTCTCGGTGCTTCTGATAAGGGAGAATAATCAAATGAAACCCACTCCCTTTGTCTGAATGAGAGTTCTGGCCTTCTCTCTTCCTCTTCGGTACTTCATTACACAATGAGAAATCCCATCAGAAGAGCCTCAGTGGGATTCTAAGAGGTGGAGAGAATCCTTTTACTTTACCGGCCCCTAGAGAAGGCAGCACGCACAAGATGGAGTGGGACTGCCGTATGTACAAGATCGGCTGAGTGTGTAAGGATGGCATTCAGCCCTGTTTTGTAGGGTGCTATACAGGTGTCAAGCACAGGCTGGGCAGGGAACATTAGTTGGAAGCTGCGTGGCTAATCAGTACACTGGTTTTGGATTCCATTCCTTACTCAAGACAAGTCTCTCAACTGGAACCACGGCCTCTTGTATGAAATGGGGATAACAATGTCTATTGCAAACAACTTTAAAGGGACCATGAAAGCGAAGTGCCATCGAAGTTCCCATCACCTGAGGATTCTCAGTGCTTGGCAGCACACAGATGAAAGTAGTCAATTCACGTGTACTCGTAGGCAGGCGGGGCTGGGGGAAGGCTGTAGGAGAATGGGGATAGATGGTCAAAATGGGAACATTGGTGAGAGCAGCTTTAAAAAGTCATCTTGCAAGAAGGAAGGAGGCATAGCTTAGTGTGAGAAGACAGGATATACTGACATTTTACCTAACTCTCACAGCACAGTGCCACTGTGCAGAATGCTGAAAAAAATTGTAGCATTTATTTTCCTTGGGATTGCCAACATTGTACAAACTGATAATGTAATTACTAGAGGAAGCGAGGTATATTTTTCTATGGTTCTGTTTTATTTGAAAAGACAGGATAACAGTATGCTTATGGGAAAAAAAATTCTCCGAGGGAAAAATACTCTGGACAGACGAGTCGTTTGAAGAACAATGGAGATTAAGCTGGCAACACAAAGGTATCTTGGACTGTTATCTCTGTCTATAGATTAAAAAAGTAACACCCTACCAGCTGCCAGACTGTGATTAAAAGTGGTGTGAACAAAAAGGAATACAAATGAAACTGTGGAAAAGAAAAGATCTGCTGTGTTATGCGAATGCTGTAAAACATTCATTGATTAAATTACTCTATTATTTTATTTTAAAGTAGCATTGTCTTATTAATCATTTATTATGTATCAGGTTGTCCTGAGACCTTTCATGCATTATCTATTTTAATTTTCGTAGATGCATGAAGTCTCTTCTATAGCCTTATTTTCTATAGTGTACAGACAAGGAAATGTGGCCTAGCTTGCTTGCGGTAAATTCTGGATCACTGGCTGTGTCACAATGTATCTGACTCTAGAGCTTTGTTCCTGGTGCCTACAGTATTGGCTCACATTTTGAAGACTGAGTGTATAAGGGCAGGTCTGGGGATAGAATTGAGAAACAGGGACTCTCTCTTCAGAGAGATTATTTTCTGCTAGGTGTGAGATGCTTCTTAGAGAATGTGTGTTTAGGGAAATATCAATAACTAGGTCTTCCTGACCATTCTTAGGAAGCAAATGACTCTGTTTCCATATTGGTCACACTTCATGCTAGATGACACTTTTATTGATGGTATGTCTTGTATGTTACAGGATATTTACCACCAATAGCATACACAGCTGTGACAGCGGAAAATATTTCCAGATATTGCCAGATGTATAACTACAGAATTATCCCAGAGGAGAAGCATCTCACTAGACAACCATTGCTACAGAGGATTGACTTTGGCCTATGATGTCTGGACAATGATGGTATAGAGGCTGCTCCATCTGGGGGTGTGACATCAATCTGGAGATATCCAAGAAACTCCAGAGAGCTTGGCTAGGTCACACTATTTACTGAGGCCTCCTTGCCTCTGAAGATAGCTCTGAGTAGATGCGCAATTAGGAATGATCCAAAGTGTATGCAGAATAAGAGTGGGAAACAGAATAAGAGACAAAATATATCTATGCTAATCATTGTAAAAGAAAAAACAATAGCTCTACATAGAGGAATAAAAACAAAACAAAACAAAACAAAACAAAACAAAACAAAACAAAACAAAACAAAAACCCCAAAATCTTCTCAAACTCATCTCACACCAAGCTAAAAAGAAGTTCTTAAAGATTCCGCGAGTGTTTTGGTGATAGGCTGAGGGTTGTTCATTTCGCAGTGTTCCCAATGTGGTATTTCCTTTGGATTTTTCTTTCTATTGTAGACCAGTGAATGAATGAATCATACAGCGGTCCTTGAATTATATTGCATTTAAACATCACTGGGGACTGTTGTTGTCTTTTAAATTCACATTTAGGATTCTACCTCAGATTATTGCATCTGAGCCTCCAGATACAGGTAGAGTTCTAGACAGCACTCATGCTCTTCAGGCATGCCTCTGGGTGTGTAACTTGGGTAGAAGCCTTTTGTTCTATGCTTCCTAGTGGAGATGATTTTCTATAATACTGCTTTCTGTTTTGAAGGGCATGTTTTGGACATCACATTCGAAGAATTTGTTTAACTTTCTATTTGCTATAACTTTCAAACATGATCTGTGTAGCTGAAAGAGATGTTAGCAAATATAAGTTTTATTTTTAAGGTCACAGTCAAGCTAAATGTCCATGGGCAGGCATGGCAGGAGAGTGGACTTTGACTAGTTAGCAACAATCTTTGCTAGGTATAGTTTTAAAACCACAAAATCAGCATCAGGTCTTTACTGAACACTAAGTGTGTGCCATGGTAGCAAAAAGAAAACCTGTGTTGTTGCTGTTGTAAAGCTGGAGAATGGAGTACTGTCTCACACCGGATGATAAAGTAAAGGGTTGATAATTTTATGCAGTCAATCGACTAACTTGGTTTACTCAGGTAGCTTACTAACTGTAGATATTCTTTTTGTTGTTGTTGTTTTGTTTTTATAGTCTTAAAATAATTTTAGGCATATAGAAAATATAGGCATCTTTTGTGGGTAGTGGGAATGTCAACAGTACTTCATACTCCAGATTTTATATAGCATTGGAAATGTAAATGAGCTAAATACCTAATTAAAAAAAAAAAGAAAAAAGAAAAAAAAAAGAATTTACTCTTCTATATTGTAAACTTCCAAGATTGGTTGTTAAAGTTGATCTAAGTGGGAAAAGACGAGGCCTTCACAACCTGAGGAAGTTAGAGAAGGTGATGCTGCCAATATTCTGACTTTACAATGACCACTAATCCAGAGGTTCTCACACAAACCAAGGGGGCCTGTGGGTCACACTGATCTTGAAAGGTTGTGATTCTCAGAAAATTTGTTTGGATTTTTATGAACCTGCAGGCCTTTTTCATGATAGGTCATTTGTGAATCTAGGAGAAAGATATACAGTTAAACTTATTCATCATCTTGAGGTGACAAAGTCCCAATGGGAGTTTCTTAGACATCAGTGAGGCATGTATTTCTAATCAAGAGAGAAAAATTAGGAATCTTAGTAACAGGTTTTTTGTAGCCAGGTGCTTCTGAGGGGATTACTCCCGTGCACTCTTTCTTTAAGCTTGACTCACAGTCACTGACTCAGAGCCTACACAAGTAGGCAGGAGGTGAGTTTAGAGCTGCTTGGTAGAATCCATTTTCTCCGGTCTTTTATATAATAAGCAATCAACAGCACACTCATCGTTTTAGGAAGATATTTTTTTTCCTGAATAGATTGTATGAGACTGAAGATGATAAGCATAAATCAGTCATTTTGTCCCATGTGTCTATCTTTCATCTTGTGTTTAGATAACTATTTGGAGAGAAAGGAGAGGGGTGGAAGACAGAGAGGGAATGAGAGAGAGGGAAAGAGAAGGAGAGTGAACTGGCTTTTTGATTAAAGTACTTTCCCCTCCTTCCAAAAAAAGAAAACAAAAACAAACAAACAGACAAACAAACAAAAAATTGCTTTAAGTAAATTCCAGTAACTATAAAAGCTCTTCTGTCTGAGAGATGGTTACATGAATATTAGACCATCCAATGTCCATACACAGAGACTTGCCCACACACTCCTGAACATTATCAAAGTTGTAGCAATATCAATCACATAACTATGACAAAGAAGGGGTATGTCCTATGCTTGGTAGAAAAAAATCAGTCTATAAATTATGTTAAATCATTTCAACTATTTATTTTTCTTCAAGAATGAGTGACTGAATGTCCTTGGAGGCTACTTGGCTTGATCATAATGAATAGAGAAACCAGGTAAAGACAGAATATTGCTACTGCTCATAGCTTGATTTCCACAAATGAAAAATCTAGCCATAAATCAGCATTTAGAACACCCCCAACAACTGAGCACCAGTGCTGATTATGAATCCTGAAGAACTTCGTCTACAAGAACTATTTGCCTACTCAGTCATAGTCCCTAACATATTCAGTGGGATTCACTGTAATTTGTGAGAGGACAGTTGTATCAGGGAGTGCCAGCAACCAGAAAATGTACATTTTTCTCTCTGTGTAATAGAGTAGAGCAATGCATTTCCAAAGCAGGTTAAAAAAAAGTAACAGTTACTTAACAGTTACTGCTTAAGATGAAAGACTTAGCTAAATAAGTAGGTATAATCATACAAAAGTAGATTTTTTTTTTGCGAGTAATTTTGTTGATTTCACTTATTCTGTGCCTAACAGTATTTTCTCTTCTTCATCTGTGGCTGTCTAACCTGTCATCCTCACTGCCACCCTAAAACTTAGGAGCCTCTGCAGTATTTCTCTGTTTGTGGTCCGTCTTTGCCATTATTGCCATTTAACTCATGTAACTTGCACCTTACCTTGTGAGGTTTACAACTAGAGACATACAGACATAGTCACAGACACAGTTCTGCATACCTTGAATCATTCTGCCTTCCACTATTGTGCCCCTGTTGTGTCATGGGTGAATGTGTGTTCTGCTGGTGGGAATGCAACTGAGATATTTTTAGTATTCTTTTTAATTTGAGATTAGAACACTTACTATAATATTTTATGGGGGAAGCAAAGATTTGGACTCATTCCTGGTAAATGTTTTTCATATTTGTAGTTTTCAGTGAAAACAAGCTAAATAATAATATTCATTAATTCTCCCATCAGTTTTTGATTCCACGTCAAAAAGTAATTACAGACTAAGTGTAATCTCTATGCACATCAAAGGCTATTAAGTGATTTTGAAAACTTGCATAATATAAACACTTTTGAGTTGAGGAGGATAGGAATCATTTTATGACGTACACTTTCCACTATTCAACAACGAAGGGTTTTGGTTTAATTTATTGTTTATTTTGACATTACATTGACTGACTTGACAACAATATTAGAGGATGCAGATGCAGATGTAGATACTTCAGTTGAGTATTTCCAGAAAGAAATACATTTGTTCTTGTGTATGTTCAAGTCATTCCTCTACTTTAGTCATGCCATGTTGTTCATACTTAAGCTTCACACATTGCAAGCACTTTCTCAAAATTATCATTCAAGCCAAACTGGAATGGAGTCAGTGAGTCATGGGATATGTTGAGTAAGCAGTTCCCAGGTAGAGGGAACAGCTAGTACCACGGTGTCTAAGCAGGAATCTGTAGTATTATGGGGACTGCCAGAAGTGTCATGTGACAAGGAGGAGCATGGTAAATGATTTATTCAGAGGCATGTGCACATATGTGTGCATATGTGCAAAAGAGGCCTTAGTGATGATTCTCAGGTCTTCTGACTTTAATTTGAGTCCTATGAGAAGGCTTGAAGTTGTTCAGATTTTTATTTCAGAAAGGTCTTTCATTTCAGGCTCATAATAAACTAGTGTGAATGCAAGGGTGAAGGCAGATAGACAAGTTAAGAAATTACTGCAAAGTATAGACAGTGGGTACAGAGAGTAGTGGGGTTCAGAATATAGTTTGAAGGTAGAGATACTAGCATTCAGGAAATATATGTATGTGAAAATGAGAAAACTCAAGTAACCCTTTCATTTTGTTTTATGCTGATATGATATCTACAATTTTGAGGTTATACAGAGAATAGCTGAGGTAGTTGCTCTTTGCTGTCAGAGAAAAGTCCTAAATTGGCTTAGCTCAAGGTAAAATTGCAATCTTTCCACTGTTTAAATAGATAACACTAAGTAACTACATTTAACAAGGAATTAATTGAGCTTTCCAGAGTGTATTTTGCAGTAACACATATTCTGTACATCTATAAAATGCAGTTTTTATTAAAAGTTGGGTATTTTTGGTTAAGGAACTCTGCCATCGATTTTTCTTCTGTTTAAGACTGTGAGTAGCATTTGGGATTCAACCAGTTATGAACAGAACAATAGAAATCACACTGATGTCTTCTTGTAGTCTTTCTCCTCATCCGGGCTGTTATAAAGGCAGGACCAGACCACTATCCAAGTTGGATTCACCAAGCATAGCAGTACTGACCACTGACTAACATGAGACAGACGTAGATTTATTTCCACTGTAGTCTTATAGATTATTGGTACTCCATTCACACACAGGAGACTGTAAGTACAGTTTGCCTGTGACCCAGCATTTGCCAATGACTTCCTTAGATAATTGACATCTGTCAGAAATGATTTAATGGGCTTTTGAACAATCTGCTCCTTTATATCAATGGCACAGAGGATAGACGTTAAAGATTGACAGACCCTGGAGCTCATTCAGGTCCCGTTATGTATTAGCTGTGTTAAGTAACCACTTTAAACAAGTAATCTCATTTTGTCTAAGAAGCTTTTATTATGCATGTTAGACAAAATGAGATTACATAGATAAAGTACCTGACGTGTGGAAGACAATTTTTCTTCAGACCTCATCTATTCTTGTGTGTTATATTGTCAGAAAGTAGCAAGCCCAATACAGTATGTAGTCGTGGCTATAGATATGCTTCCATTGAGTAATAATCATTACATACTCATTTTAAAATAGAAGATGATATATGAAATAGCCAATTAGATACTATTTCTGCATTCAAAGATGTCCATTACCTAAAAATCTCATTTTTAAAGATGAAGTGATACATTCTTTATTGAACTACTGTACCAATTTTTTTCTCTCTAATCCGATATTATTTTCTTTCTGACTTGGTTGAGGAGAACCTCACATTTCACTTCGATGTCTAGATGTGTAATTAATCATATTTCACCTGTTAATAACTCTGGCATACTTTCTTTTACTTACCTACTTTGTTCTTTTAAAGATGTTAATACTCTTGTCGTATTGAGTTTATTTTTTAATCAACTTTATTGAGGTGTAATTTATGTGCAGTAATTGTTGCCCTTTCAAAATGTTCATTCACTGGGTTTTGACAGATAGGAAATCACCACTGTAATTAAGATGGAGCCCATTTCCATCACCCCAAAGTTCCCTATGCCTGTTCCTTTATCTTTAGTCCCAGACAACTACTGCATCGAGTATAATTGTGCAAGTTTTTGCAACTCCTCCCCCATTTTTTTGGTAGACGAAAAATGCTTCTCTTTAAAAGGAGTAGAGACAGTGGCCCTCTATTCTGTCAGAATATATTTGAAAAGTGGTGATAGTCAAATTTAAGTTAAGGGGATTATTTCTGAAACTGACAACAGATTTTAGTATGTGCTCATACAAACAGCACAGAAGGGGAATTTCGGGGCAACTAGAAGGATCACTGGCAATGGACGGTGAAAGGAGATGAGAGGAAGAAAACACAACCATTGGAGGAATACACTGCAAACAGAAAGACAAACCACAGTGCTGCTTCAAGATGATGTGAAAGCAGGTACGTTCCTGTCCTCAGGGACAGCTAAAGAGTTGATTCTTCCCCCTAACGGTTCACTTTCCTCAGTCAAATGCAAGAAAAGTTCATCTGTTGAGAGTTATGATTAAACACCTGAAGAAAATAAGGAGGCTTTAAGATAGCAGCCACAGAGAAATGGGAGCAGGTGCTGTGCTTCTGGCAGGGATTATTAAGTTGTTTTAATGCCTTGGTTGACGCTGAAAGTCTAGAATTTGTGGCAGGATCAATCATGTGATGGGTCCCCACTCCCCACCTGCCAGTTGGTTCTTTGTGGCCAGGATAGAACTGCTAAGAAATATAAAATAAAATTTGTCAAAGTTGCATAAGGTTTGCAACAAGAACATATAAAGGGAAGATAGGGAGAAATGGGAGGTTGATTGTGTCCTGACATAGTTGGGCATCCTGACATCTAAACTGAGGAAGAAAGCAGCTGGAGAGTCACAAGCAAAGGTAAAGAATGGTAGATTTTCACTACCAAATCTGAAGTGCAATTAAAAGACACTGAAACACAGCCCATTTTCTAATGTTTTTACTTGTTTGCACAATAGTGTCATTAGAATAGATGAGGTGAAATATTGATTTCAGTCAGTTTTATACCAGTAGAGGAATAACTGAAGATACCCCGATGTAGGGAATCTCCTAATTGCTACACTGATAATCTGGGTTCCTGATTTTATTTTCCAGCTGTGTGACCTTGGGTAAATGACTTCATCTCTGTTTCTTGACCTGTTAAAGGATAACAATAATAGTACCCACCTCATGGTGTGTTGTCGGAATTAAGTGCTATAATAGATACTGCTGGTTAGGTCCAGCTGTTATTTATAACTGTATCAAAGCCTGAATTTAAGATTCACATTCCATTTTTGAGCCCTGCAACTCTGAGCAAAGCATTCAGCCTTAGCCGATTGCTTTTCCTTTATCCTATCTGTAAAACAGGTTTAATAACTTTGGCTGCACATCGCCGTAATGCCAATTAAAGGGGATACTATACGTAAAAGTGCTCTGTAACTCAGAATGGCCATGTTGCCTCATAAAATACTGTATTAATTCCATTCACCTTATACTGGTGATACGCAAAGGCATGCATATAGAAATGATCTGAATTGCCACAAACTTAGATCAACATTGAGAACTGGAAATATCTGGGTTTTACTAATGGAAAAATTTTGATTACATATTCACATTATTTGTTAACCTGAAGGTATGAAGAAAGATTGCTGTCAAAAGGACAGGAATTTTAACTCATAATTAAAACAACAGTTTTAGCTTTCCTTGTGACCCCATTTCTTCCTCTGCTTTAGGAGGTGGGGTTAAATTTGGGCAGTTTGTAATCAATACCAATTTTACTTGATTCTGACCTCTAGCACTACTGAGCCTAAGAACTTATTCCTGTACAGAACACTGCAACGTTCTTTGTAAAGCTTTCTAACAATTAGGTATTTTAGCTTCATGGAGTGTTTTTTTTTTTTAAGGACAGATTATAGCATTTGTTATTCACAACTGGAGTCTCCCTCTACTTTCTTTTTATCTTTCCATTAGTCTATTCTCTAAAATTAAATTCTAACTATTTATTTGTAAGTTTTATGCATGTAATTCATTCTGTTTAGGTTCATAGTTGCACAGGCTTTGGCACGAACTAGTACCACAGTCAAGATAGCAAACATTTCCACTGCTCTCAAATGTTCCTGAATGCTTCTAGTGAGCAACTCTCCTAATTCTTAGCCCTTGACAGTGTCTAATATATGTTCTTGCCTATTTTGTCTTTCCCCAAACACTATTATTATACCGATGAGCTCTTCTTTTTAAAAATAACTTTTTGGAAAAACTCATTAGTAGATTTCATCACTAATTACATCAAATTTATTCATCATGTTTCCATGTGTGAATGTGTGAACTCATGAACGCATCTGTACTTGGTGTTTGCCTCGGGCAGTTGAATGAAGACAGTTGCTAATGAGCCCACGAATGCAGATTCCATTCATAACTTAGGCATCTAAGGTTGGTGCTGTGGATCTTTCTAGAGGGACTCAGCATATGAATATGGCTGAAAACCCAGCAAATGTAAGAGACCATCTTTCTCAATTGCCACTCAGTAAATACTGCTGACTGAGTAAAATGATACTCTATTGGAACTAAGTAGCTTCACCTACTGCCAGTAGAAAGCTCAGCTAATCCACATGATAAGAATGGCAATAAAAACATTAATCCCATTTCATCCATTACACCATCCAATCTGGAGTGCCATAGATGAGTCAGTACATCCGAGTAGAAGTTGAGTAATACAGAAACTGGAGGAAACAAAATTGTCTGCAATGGCGAAACGGAGGGGGAAGGCAAATTCCTCCCGTAACATATGACAGCAAATTGAAACCCATTTCACTATCATCTGAGAAAGCTTCAAGTCCCATGGTTACTTCTTTTCAGGAAGACTTCTTCCCTTAGAAATTGTTTTTCTCTTCTTTTCATATTCAGGACTACTTAGAGATTTCAGTGACTGAACCCTTAGTTAGCATTTTCATGGACTGCGGCTGATACACAGCCTAGTGGAACAACATCTGTTGGATTTCTGCCACATTTTTATTTACATTTCAAATGTTATCCCCTTTCCTGGTCCTTAATCCCCTATCCAGTCCCCCTCCCCCTGCCTCCATGAGGGTGTTTCCCATCTGCCGACCCACCCTTGAATTCCCCTACACTAGGGCATCGAGCCTTCACAGGACCAACGGCCTCTCCTTCCATTGATGCCTGACAAGTCCATCCTCTGCTACACGAGTCCCTCCACGTGCACTCCTTGGTTGGTGATTTGGTCCCTGGGAGCTCTGGGGGCGGGGGGGTATGGTTGGTTGATATTATTGTCTTTGTTGATATTGATATTATTGTTGATATTATATTCATATTATGGGGTTGCAAACCCCTTCAGCTCCTTCAGTTCTTTCTCTAACTCCTCCACTGGGGACCCCGTGCTCTGTCCAATGGTTGGCTGTGAGCCTCCAACTCTGTATTTGTCAGGCTCTGGCAAAGCTTCTCAGGAGACAGCTATATCAGGCTCCTGTCAGCATACACTTGTTGACATCCACAACAGTATCTGGGTTTGGTGACTGTATCTGGGACGGATCCCCAGGTGGGGCAGTCTCTGGATGGCCTTTCCTTCAGTCTCTGTTTCACACTTTGTGTATTTTCTCCCGTGAGTATTTTGTTCCCCCATCTAAGAACGACGGAAACATCCACACTTTGGTATTCCTTCTTCTTGAATTTCAGACTTTAAACAGATCTTGCCTATTCCTTACAAGAATTATGGAAAGCAGATGTTACTATTGCCATTTCTGAGCAAGGGCTTGTCCAGGGTCAATTAGCTAGTGGGATCAGGCCAGCCTTCAAAAAAGCTGTAGCCACTGTCCCTGCCCTGGCTTATCACTTATACTGTTGCTCATTTCTGTGTGACCAGCTTCCAGGCTCATCACTAAAGCTCCATTTATCTTCTGGGCAAATGTATTGATATGGCTCCCAGAGTATCAACCTTATGATTATATGCAATTGTCTAGCAAATAGCAGGAATCACCTTTCATTTTCTATATTTAGGAGGTTAGAACACTTTATAATAAATATGATGACCTCTAGGTCACACATTTCCTGTAAAGTAATGACCGACCCTTCTCCAGCCTGCTATTAATTATGATCCAAGAGCACTCAGCCATAGTTTTTAAAATTACTAAAAAATAATAAATAACACAGCAAATGATGCTTTGGTTATTATGTAACTCTGTGGTGGGTGTTAAAAAGCCAATATTGGGAGCCTACAAGTACTTCCCGTCACCCCACTCTCAGAGAAGATAAACACATTTTCCGGTAGGCCACATTTACCAGATTTCATCATTAATTTTTTCAAACATTGATAAAATAAAAGGTCTTAATTCTGTGAATTTTTTTCTTAAGGTTTATTCCACCTAAAAATTGAAGACACTCAAATCAGTCACCAGGGTTCCCAGGTAAACCTCAGCTTTTAGGCAATGCAAAATATTTGCTTTAAGATTGTCTTTGTCATGAAGCAGTGTGTGAAATCCTGACGACCACTTCTTTTTTCTTGCCCTCTCTGTTGCCTCCCGAGTCGGTCACCTGTGAAGAAGCACGGTCAAATTTTTGTGGTTCTTAAGTCAATGTTTTCGTCAGTCTTTTGAATTTGTTAGAGTCTCTGTGGGTCCTTCTGGTTGTCCCCGAGCTTCTGTCTTTCCAATCCAGTTTCATTCTTTGCTCTCACTATAACCGACTTTGCAATATAAACCTTTAGGTCAGTGGTTAGCACTGTGGGTCAAAACCTCTTTCTTTGTGGCTCAAAGGATCTTTTCACAGGAGTCGTCTAAGACAGCTGGAAAACACAGATATTTACATTATGATTTGTGATGGTAGCAAAGTTACAGTTATGAAGTAGTAATAAAAATAATTTTATGGTTGGAGTGTCACCACAACATGAATAACTATTAAAAGGGTTGCAGCATTAGGAAGGTTGAGAAGTGTCCATCTAGATATCCTTAAATATAACATATGAACATGAAAATAATTTGATTTGTGGCACTTGGGATTTCATGGAAGGAAAAATGAGTTTGTATGTGACATGGTTGCATCTTCTGTGAATGTCATGGTGTTCAACCTCTTTGGTCCTACAAAGAATTGCAGGGGATGTTCATACCTAGTTGTAGCCTGTGCATAGAAAAATTTGAGTTGTACTAAGTGGGGAAGAAGTCTGGCGACTGAGTTCAGTGTCTGACTTTAGCATTCTGTCCTTTCTTTTCTTTTCTTTTCTTTTTTTTATATTGGGTGTTTTAATTTTTTAAAACATTAAATGTCGAGAGTTAGTTCCATTGATTAATCACTGAAAATCAAGACTCAAGATTTTAGAAATATTATATTTATTACAGGCGTTGGAAGAATGCACTTAGGGCTTCAGGAGGATGTTTAGTTTGTGCCCTTGAACCGTAAATACCTGCTAATAGAATTCAAAACTTCCATGCAAATTATTAGATTAATTTGATGCTGCCTAATTAAAAGTCAGTTTTATCCAGTAAATGACTTTCTGTCATTTACTTAAAATGGTGTCTTATAGTCTTTTTAGAATATTTTAACCCTTAGCTTTAAAATTTTTCATTTTTTTTCCCCATTTAAAGGGCAACTATGTCCTTTATGCAAAAAAACCCTGCTGATTTGTTTGAAGGCCTTGGCACCAGGCCTCTCATTTGCACGATCTATGTAAGGAAAATAAACGTTTACCTTAGACCTTTCTTGATATTAGAAAGTATCTCAAGTTAAGAGCTGCTTACTATTAATTTAATATTTTTTTGCAGTTACAAAAAGAACAAATATATCTTATGTAAATTCCTCAAGGTGGTAATATTTTATGGAACAAGAAGTTTTAATTTTGTAAAGTCCATACCTACTTAAGATTTTTTTTTCAAGCAGCCATCTGTGCCATAACTCATGATTTCTTGTGCATTTTAATCAGAGCCTAGTTATGCGTAGCTGGAGCCCTTCCTGCAGTGTAAACACTTAAGACTAAAAGTGAGGCAGGGTATTGAGACACCCCAACCTTAGGGCCTGTGTGTTCTCTTTGTACTTGAGCTGATCTGAAAAAAAAAAAAAAGGGAGCCTACAGTACTGGAAACTCAGTTGGTATCAGCAGGAGTTCAGGACTACTATTGGAGGCTGCTGAGGGTAGGGGTGAAGCTGGGGGCGAGAGGGTCCAACAGAGACAGGAAGATAACACTTGGGGGGACAGGCAACTTCCTTTTCGTTCAGCTTTGTATTCCCTCCCCTGGGAGGACAGCTTGTCTTCCAGTTTCCCCTGCTTTGCTTTGACCAACCTCGCAGTCCGGAAGTAAAAGGAAGAGTTGGCAGCGTGGCATTATCATCTTGTCGCCTGATTTTTCTGCAGCATTTTAATTGCATTGCATGGCCTTAGAATGAAGTGTACTTTAAATGGATATACAACGTTTCTCCCCCTTTATGTGTAATTTAATGGGGAGGGGGGGATACAACTAAATTTCATTTCAAGCAGAAATATGTTGTGCCAGCTGCAGATTGAGGCTTGGCCTTGATTTGCAAATTTTCGAAAATTCAAAGGATGTTCTGCCAGCAGGACTGTAATAGCTGGGATATGGCCAAAGAGCAGCCTTTCATTGAATATATTCTCCCCCCGCTTCCGAGTGCACAAATCCAGGGAACTCTTTTCGTTGAGACGACACTGATGTACTTACTTGGAATAGCATTATATACACATAAATCAGGAGCTGTGGCACGGAAATCAGTACTTGCAGGTTTTAGTTCTGAGTCATGGATTTGTTATATGACTTTGGGGGTAGTTACTTATGTGGCCGCATCCTTCTCGTTTTTTAAAAGTGAGTGTATTACCCGTGAGCAGATATCACTGGAGCCTAGCAGCCTCCACAGGGTATGGATAATGTCTGCGGGTATCATTTTTTTAATAAGAAATATTTATACTAAAATATACATCCGGTAAAGTGCTCAGCTCATATGCTTATTTTCTCAGTGAATTTTCGAAAGGCAAAATAGCGCCGAAGCTGCTAATGTGAGTAAAAAAAAAAAATAAAAAAAACCCAAAACAAACAAACAAACAAAAAACCAAAAAAACCTGAATATCAGTGGCATCCACTAGGGTCTGCCTCAGGGACCTCCCAATCACTGAACACGTCTTTCCCCAAAGAAAGTTTTCTCTGCCTTTCAGCTCAGCACCGTAAATAAACTTTGGTGTATTTCTTGAGCTTTGGTGACTACTTTTGATTTCCTCGATAACATGCCTATAAAATTCACTCATGTTGCTGCATATAAAAGCAATTCCATTCTATATAAAGGTCTCTTGATTTACTTATGAAGTTAAGAGTCCAGGAGTTCTCAACCTGTGGGTCGCAACCCCTTTGGGGTAAATAGACCCTTTCACAGAAGTTGTCTAAGACCATCAGAAATGTCAGATATTTGCATTACAATTCACAATAGTAGTTAAATTACAGTTAGGATGTAGAAACAAAGATAGTTTTAAGCTGGGAGTAACCACAACATGAAGAACTGAATTAAAGGGTCACAGCATTCAGAAGGTTGAGAACCACAGCTGTAGTCTGTCCTTGGCCAAACCGATTAGAGAAATATGCTCTGCTGTGTTAGTTACCTTGAGGTGACTCATCTAGCGGTAGTTAGTTTTCAGTAGACCTCCTTTTAACATGAAGATGGTTTTCTGAAGAGGCATCTTGTGTACTTGGCCACGCCCCAGAATATTACGTTTATTCAGAGAGTTCTAAGTAACAGATGCCCACTTTTGGTTCTCATGACAACTTTGGGTGGTGGTAAAAATCACCATTTTTTTTTTCGGATGGGGAAACTAAGTTCCCTCACTTTGAGAAAGTTAGCCTTAGTTATCTATTTTTATAAAACAAAGAAGCCGGTGGAATCAACTTAAAAATTCACAGTTTCACTATTGTGTCCCGTTGATGATTGTTAAGCCTAATTGTTGATTGCCTGGGGCTGGCATTCTGGTAGGGCCTGGAGACCTAAATAGGCAAAGCAGGCAAGCAGGCAAACTAAGTGAGAATTTGGGAATGGTGAATAGAAAGTTCAGTGTAGGCATCTTACTGTGTTCCTCCCGCTGTAACAAGATACAAGCCTGGATAATTTAGAAATGAAAAGATGGAGTCTGGAAGTCCCAACTGTAGATACAGGAAAGATGAGGTGTCTGGTGAGGATTCACCTCCTCTTCCGACATGGCAGCTTGCTGGTTTCACTTTGTATTGCCGAAAGGCCGAATGCTGAGTTATCACGGAGGAAGTATTGAAACAGCTAAAGGGGTTTTCTCAAACTCTTTGATGGCAGCTCTAAACTGATTCACTAGGGCTTCCCCATCCCTTATCCCGCCTGCTAAATGGTCCACTTGTCAATGCTCTTGTGGTGGCATTAGCTTTCAATACAAATTTTGGAAGGTCACAACGATGGCATCACCCATGAGGTCTGGAGGTAGATAGAGATGGAGACCGGCAGCAGCGTCTAGAGAATGGCATGGAAAGTTACTAGACAGAACATGCAGAGTGGACACAAGTGAGATCAGCAGCAAGTATTAAGGTGTGGAATGCCAGGAGAACATTGCTAAACTGAGATGTTTCAGGTGGGTGGCAGGGTGGAGGTGCAGAAGGAATAGTGGGGTAAGCAGAAGGCTTGAGAAGGACCCAGGGACAAGAACATGGAGTCCTTGGACTTCATTTCAATGAGATGGAACTTTATAGTTGATATTTCTTTATGGAAAGGCCATGTTGGGGGCAGTAAAAACTAGCATTGGTAATGTCCTTCAGACCAAGGTCACCCAGCAGCACATCTTTAATGTCTTGAGTTGGATTCAGTGCTTGATATAATGAAGGAAGTTTCCAACAGGGATGTCCTTGTCATGGTGTATGAGAAAGGACTCACTTGATTTTGGTTCATTCTACATTTAGGTATATCAAGGAATAGGGTTAATTCCATGATCTGGTATACAGACATATTTTATCTAAGGGAAGAGGGGCCAGAGCAGGTCTTAGCCTTTAACGGTCAATGAAGTCACAGGAAGTCAAATGAGCTAGGAAAGAGGGGTGTTGGGTATTTTTTGTCATTTGAACAATAAGCAATGAGTTTATGTGAATGGTTACATAAAATTAGGAAGAGCCATTGGCATCGACTCTGCTCTGTCACTACCAGTGACCTTGGCTAATGCAGATGCTGACTGAGACTGCCTCTCCCAATCACAGAACAGCACTACCCAGTCTTGAGTGAAACTCCAACTTCCTGATATCAAGGGCTGTTGTTCTCTTTGGTACTTGTTAGATGTTCTAATAATGAGTTCAGCTGATGCCTTTCCATATCCTGGCTCCTTTACATTCTAGCCCAGTGTTACTTGAAATATTATTTTCTTTCGTGCCTTAATTATTGGAACTTATGGGTATTTGAAAGGGTTACTAGCACAGCATGAGAAAAAATGTACTAAAATACATCCAACAGTGACTAGTGTTGGAAGAGGTTCAAGCACAGGTGCTATTACTGATATTGATGTTCTTTCAGGGTGTTTAATAAAGTGAAGGAAGAAGAGTCAGAGAAGGATGACTCTAGAAGGCAGATGAGAGATAGAACAGACATGGCAAGAAGGCATAGTCCCAGAGAGCTAAGGCAAGGACAGGCAATCGGATCTTCTGCCCTCTGTTCTTTTTAGAATGAGTGAGCAGGGGGATAGGTCATCACCGAGGACTGGGAATACAGGAATAGAAAAACACAGTTAAGGACAGACATGTGCAGATGGAAAATTTGAGCATCCTGCTGATAACACAAGACTTCGGCACAAGGGAGTGGTCAAGTGTTGTAGATTTGGTCACCACCTCTCCCTCCACCAGAGTGTCCTACTATCTAGGGGGGGAAAAAGTCATTGCCTTTGTCCTCTGATCCTCCTTGGACTCACTCTCTAGGATTAGGAAGGCTCCTGCTCTTTCCTTAGTGCTATTCAAATCTAGCTCTACCTTTGCTGACTGCCAGAAGTTAGGTTTGCTTTGATGATCAACTATTACAAACTATTTTCATGCCAAGGTATTTTCAGAGATTTTAAAATGTTCAGTCTTTTATGTACAGGTGTAAATCTATGCCTAGATGGGAAAATACAGCATGTATGTAATGGCTGAAGTTATGCTATTTTAAGACACTTTGTTGCATGATGCTATATCATCCTGTTTATTATATATTAAATATTTGTCTGTTATGTATCTATGTGGGTATCATTTACCAACCAATGAGCTGTCCAATGATCGCCTATCAGTGGTGTAGTCTATTAACCATCTATTTATCTAAATGACTGTCTACCAGTTAATAATTTATAATTATCTCTCAGTATCTCTTATTTCTTTTGATCAATTATCTATCATCTCTCTCTAACATTTCATAGTTATCTGTCAACATATGTCTATTAACCATCTATTTATCTATAAGCTATCTAGGTACCTACCATCTACATTTATATCTACCATCTGCCTGTCAATCTATCTATCACCTCTCAGCTATTGATTTTTGCCAATTGTACTTTCAGGTTTTCTAAGCAACTGGGCTGTATTCTGATGTATTTAGTAGATTGCTTTTACTGAGTACTGATTTGACATTATTCTGTCAGTTCATTGAGATGTATAAGAATCATGGTTTATTATTTTATTTAATGTTTTGATATTGTAAAAATCTGTTTTATATGACACAAAGGTTGCATTTTATGAGGATGTTTGGATAGAATATTTTCTTCAGATATTGATGACTTTTTTATTTTTGTCTGGATATGCTAAACTGAATGGCTGATGGTCTTTTATGCACAGACTGCTGGGAGGCATGGGAAAAATACATAGCTTTTGTTCAAGCATCTGATAATTGAGGCAGGCATGCAATTATGATACATATAATGTCTATGGTTTTATATTATCTATTCTGCTTTTATTTTCCTGTGCATTTCAGTCTGTCCATTATTTTAATCTGGTCATTGCTAAATTGTTTCAGTTTTATCGTATAATGAGGACTTATATATAAACCTGCATGTGTATGCACATGTACATGGAGGAATATGAATATACATTTTATATTATTTAAAATTTTGAATTATATTTATTTAAAGTTTTTGATAATTTTTTTTGTTTTGTTTTGAGAATTTCATACGACATATGTTGTGAAAGACTCTGGGGACAACTGAAGTTGGACTAAATAGCTTTTATGTTATGATATAGCTGCAATCTTATGGGGCCAGGCAGTGGCATGTGATAGTATGAATGATAATGGCCTCCATAGGCTTATCGATTTGCATGCTTAGTCTCCAGTTGAAGAACTATTTGGAAAGAACTAGAAGGTGTGGCCTAGTTGGAGGATGTGACTACCTCTAAGTAGGGAGTAGGCTTTGAGGTTTTAAAACCCTGTGCCAGGCTATGTGCCATTTTGTCTGGCTGCCTACCAGCCTGTGGATCATGATGTAAGCATTCAGCCCCATGACAGCCTGCCTGTTGTCATGCTTTTCACTATGAGATAATAAACTATTGGATACTTTTTAAAATAAGAGTTGCCTTCGTCATGGTGTTTCTTTACAGCAATAGAACAGTAACTAAATACAATGGATCTTGAGTGTAGTCACCATCCTCAGCTCCTTCCCTTAGCACCCGTCACCCCTTCTGTTTCTTTCCACCCGACTTAGAGACGACTCCCTTATTTCTTTGTTCTTTTCTCATTCAGTGTACTTCATGTTGCTCAGGTAGTACTGGGGCCTTCTCCGCTGTATGGTCAGCCTACACAGAATGATATCACCAAAACAAGGTGCTAAAAAATGATAACTCCCTAAGCTAGTGGTGGGATTTTGTATCTACTTTGCCCCCTCTCTGCTGGGACATTGTCTAGTTGGAGATTGTATAGGTCCTGCGTGTTCTGTCACAACCACTGCATCCCTATCTGCTTCTGTCTTAGTGTGTCTGGAAAACACCATTTCCTTGAAGTGGTCTACCTTCTTTCTCCAGCTTGTACAGGTTTTCTGTTCCCTCGCAGCTCTACATCATATTTATCATTAAGGGATCTGCAACCCTATAGGTGGAACAACAATATGAACTAACCAGTACCCCGGAGCTCTTGTCTCTAGCCGCATATGTATCAAAAGATGGCCTAGTCGGTCATCACTGCAAAGAGAGGCCCATTGGACTTGCAAACTTTATATGCCCCAGTACAGGGGAACGCCAGGGCCAAAAAGGGGGAGTGGGTGAGTAGGGGATTGGGGGGGTGGGTATAGAGGACCTTTGGGATAGCATTGGAAATGTAAACGAGGAAAATACCTAATTAAAAAAAAAGATGAAAAAAAATCAAGATAAACAATTATATATATTTGTGGGTTAGCAAGAAAAATTTTGATACATACATTGTGTTTGAAACAAGCTAAAGGTGTGTGTATACACACATGTACACACACCACACACATGTTCATGCACGAGTGTTCAGGTGTACACATACCTGTGCATACAGAGACCAGAGGTCATTCTTGTGGGTAGTGTTTCAGAAGCTATCCATCTTGGTTTTTGAGACAGGGCTCATCACTGCCTGAACATGTATATTTGGCTAGATGTGTTGGCCAGTGAGTAAGTACCCAAGATCCCCATCTCTGCAATTGCACAGCTTATCCAATGTGGTTCTAAGGATGAAGCTCAGGTCTTTATGCTTGTGTAACAATTATTTTGTCGACTGAAGTATCTCTCCAGCCCATAATTTTATACTGCTATGATTCTACTTATTCTATATTATTATTTTAGGTTTTAGTGTTATAATCGACAGATTCATTTCTTGGTTTTGAAAATGTGCATTTTTTAGTAGCAAGGACAGAATGATGGGAGTAAAGTACTTGTTCAAGTGGAGTTGGATCTTCAGTGTGGAATGCAAAGGCAGCACATATGTTCCTGACAGTACAGAATTTTACCTTGATGGCAAGATACATTAAAAATGGAATCTATGAAAAAGGTGTCAGCCTTTCTGTTCATATGCAGGGTGTATTAGACAAAGCTCTGGGTCTGAAATCAGAAGGCTGAATCTCACCCTTTTATCTCCTGCTAGTTGGATAGCTTTATGCAAGCCAATAGTCTTCATGAGCTTTAGATTTCTTGGTGGTTGGAAACAGAAAGTACCTGTTTTATTCACCTCACTATTATTATTAAGATTGAATTGGATAATGCAGGAGCCTATGTAAACTGTAAAAGCTAATGTTATGATTATTATCTAATATTTGATTTTGTGTGAATGTTTTAATTTCTTTAAAAATCTTATTTACTTAATTTTTGTACACTTTCATAAAATCCTTACAGATTTGTTTTTTAACTAATACTATTTCAATTATACAAATTTATGGAGTGCCGGTGTATTTCAATACATGTGTACAGCTTACAATGAGCAAACCAGGACCATTAACATCTTCATCACAAAATCACAATTAGATAGAAGCAATCAGTTTGAGTGTTCTTTGGCATTCAATGAGACTGTAGTTCATAATGTTTTCTATAACTATAATATTTACATATATTATTATATGTTATATAATAATATTATATATGTGAGAGAAGCTAGAAAGCTCCAGTTTCATAATATCCAATCACAATGAGAAATATATAAAAACATTAACTGCTGACTTGTTCAGTGTGTATTGCATACATTTACTATAACACCACATTGTACTCCATGAATATTTTACTCACACATTTAAAGTCAATATTTAACTTGGTTACCAGAACATTTGCCTGAGTGTAGAGAAGAAATCAGCACCTCAAGTGCCAATGCAAATGATCAGGCTGCAAGAAAAAAAAGAGAAAGAAAAAAATAGAAACACAGTTCTTACTCTTGTTTCATTTTTCTGGGGTAGGGGATTGGTAAAAGAAGAGGGTCCTTCACTTATCTTTAGATTTCCAGTTGGGAAAAAAAGACTTCTGCTCATCCCCCATCACCTGAGGTATGATAGGAAATTGTACAAACAGAGGTTGGTGAGAGAAAGAAGTGAAAGCTAATGGCTTTGGGAGAGAATTGGGGATGGGCTTCATAGTGGATGGATGTTCTCAAGAGAAGTCTGACAACTAGAGCTGTTGTAATTAATTAAAACTTACAAGTTTTGACAGTTTCAAATTAAAAAAGAAACATTGAACAAGGTTGCCAATCTTTTTGACGTTGGAATATACTGCTCTCATTTACAAAGAGTATGGTCTAGACCCTTACACTCCTCTCTCTCTCTCTCTCTCTCTCTCTCTCTCTCTCTCTCTCTCTCTCTCTCTCTCTCTCCATCCATCATCTATCATCCCCTCCTCTCTCTATCTATCTGATTCTTGGGATAGTTTCTTTGGGCAAGGCTGTCTTTGCTTTAGCGGTATGTTCACTGATAAGTTAACGATTCTGTCGGGGATCCCAGACCCACTCCTCCCATGCTCAGGTAATCATGCTGTGCTTGATAACCCCTTCCCATGCTTTACAGGCATTAAACTCATCACAAGCAGGAAGAAGACATGAAAATTGGCATGGGGCTTGGGTGGGGGGAAGATAGAGATAAAATTGTTCACATTAAGTTCACAGGACTTTTGACCTTTGTGTATTTATTTATCTTCTGTTTTCAAAACCCTGTGTTTGAGGCTATTTAGATCTAAGGAAAAAATACATTTTAAAGCTCTGTTGTAGAGAGTCCATGTGCTTCCATTTTTACCAAATGTTAGAAAGTCCGCTCTCTAGTGAGTATTCATTAAACATATGCATTGTGTTCTAAATGTATTCAGTTTTGTTTCGAAAAGAAACCCTTTAATATAAATGCACTGAACAGGTGAGTGTTAGAATGAAAGGTTAATGCAGATATAAAGTACAACGTAGCAACCCGTATAAATAAAGATTTGTAAATAACAAACAATTTTACTTACTATTGCTGCTCTCTGCCTGACTGGAGATAGCATAGTGTCATAAAAAGAAAAGAAAAGCTAAAATCCTCATAGCTCCTCAGGTTGTACTACATGAACATTCAAGGACATCGTGTCTCCTCATCCTGTCATTGTGGTCCTTGTGGACAGAAGATCCCATCATGGGAAGACACTAATCATCCAGATTATGGAACAATCTTTGTTATGAATAAATCTTTATTACTCACTAATATCCAATTTTTAAAATCCTATTTGTTAAAATTTGTTGGTAACCTCAAAATCAATACTTGCCTTACTTAAAAAAATAGACATTTTCTTTATTTGCATTTCAAATGTTATCCCCATTCCTTGTTTCCACTCCAAAAACCCCCCATCCCATTGCTCCCTCATCCCCCACCCCTGCTTACTAACCCACCCACTCCTGTTTCCCTGTCCTGGCATTCCCCTTCCCTGGGGCATTGGAGCCTTCACAAGACCAAGGACCTCTCCTCCCATTGCTCTCCCACAACTCACAGAAAATAAAGTGAGGAAGAGCCTCGAGGACATAGGCACAGGGGAAAGTTTCCTGAACAGAACACTTGTCTTACTTCTATGGTCACTTCTAAAGGTGCACAGAAACCAACAGTGAAAAATTTGAGCCACCTGATATGAATGTTCCCAGTTTAGGTCAAAGAGGCAGACTCACTGCCTCCTTCCTTGCTTAAGTGCCCACACTGTAAAGAGTATCCTTTGTGCTCTAGTAGGTACTTCATTTTTCTTGTATTTGAAATTTTCTGTTAAGAGTTTCATGTTTAGCATGACCCTCAGTATAGTTCTGACTTTGTCTAGTATTGATAATTGTAAGAAAGCTATCTGTCATATACTTCAGTGTGTGTGTGTGTGTGTGTGTGTGTGTGTATAGGTAGTAGGTAAGCTTGGTTCAGCCATTAGTATTGATTATGGCTCCGTATTAATGCTTGGGAAATATTTCTTTTTTTCACTATTTAGTGCTTTATTTTTACTTTTAGTTTCATTCTTTTTTTTAATTTTATTATATATTTTCTTCATTTACATTTCAAATGCTATCCCCTTTCCTGGTTTCCTCTCTGAAAGTCCCCTATACCCTCCCCCTACCCTAATGGACAACATATCTTAGTGGAATTACACACAAATCAGGATGAGAATCTTACCCTGCCTAAAGCCATGCATGTAGGAATACTTCATAGAGAAGAAGGAAACAAGAAATTGGAGGTGAGGGGATAACAGATGAAAAGTGAGACACAAGCTAGTGTTAAATTTGATCTAAAGGAACTACTATAAAAAGAATGAGGAGCTCGGCTGGGAAGGTCAGACCCCAGTGGAATAAGGAAACAACTCCATACTTGTGACATCTTTAGAAGTGTCAGGATCAGCATGGATAAATCAGAATCAGAGAGAATGACAAATTTTCCACAAAGAAAAGATATATATGGAGAAAAGCTTCCTTTTGAGAGATAGAATATTTTTCTCCTTTGAGTTTTCACACAGGGTTTAATTATATTTCAAGATTTTTGTATTTAAAAATTAGGATTAATTAGTTCTATTTTGCAAAGCTCTTTGGTTGCTGAGAACTAGTCTTCTGGGTATGTATGCTGGTCTTGAACTTGAGATTCTTGGTGTTAACCTTCCAGGGTCTGGAGTTCCAGAACTTCTCCCTGCCCCACGTGCCCCATGTCTGGCTTGATTAAACTCATGAATGATTGTCTAAGTAAAGTTTTTGCTGCTACAATGAGGTATCTGAGATTGGGGCATTTATAAAGAAAACAAATTAATTTCTTACGCCTATGAAGGCTGTGACTCCCAGATCAAAGTGCAGATGCCTGGGCAGAGCTTCATTGCTATAACATCATGGTGGCAAACATAAAAGAAGTAGGAGTTTATAATCTTTCCTTTCTTTTCCACCAATAAAGCCACTGATGTCATCATGTGGGGGATACATTCTTATGACATCATCTGACCCTAATTATTTCCTAAAGGTCCCATTTCCAATTACTACTGTACGGTATGAACTTAGGGACCAAGATCCAACTTATGAATTCTTGGAGAGGCACATTCAAACCAAAGTGATTGGTCACTGTTTTTCAGCGATATTCTCTCTCTTGCCACAAAAGTTGTTCCAGACTTTGGGTATGTCTTGAGTTTTGAGCATGGTGTTGACAAAATAGCAGATTCGCAGCAAGCTGTGCTTCTGCGGTGCAGATTATCAATTGTGATACCCTGAGTTGGATTGTTCCTCTAAGGATAGCACAAGAACAGAACAAACTGAAAAAAATGAAAATAATTTTTTTAAATTAAGGGAATCAAAACCCTCAATGGAGCTCTATTTGGCATAAAATACTGCCCTGTAGCCATTTACTTCATTTTTGACACCTAAAAAAATGTTTGTATATTTTATATGTAGATATGGGATTGCAGTTTCAGAAAAGACTTCATTCTAAATTAAATCCATTTTCCTTCATTTTAAGGCTGTGCTCTCCAGTTTCATTCCATGTCACGATTCTTTCTTAACAACGCTTCATGTATTTCACAGCACTGCCCACTAAATAGATTTATATTTCATCTTTAAAAACTTATGTTTTTTTCTTTACATGTTTATTTAAATCTAGAGAGGGGAAAAGTTCTAGGGAAAGAGAGCCAGCAAAAGAAATGAACAATCTTGGGCACCAAACAGCATCCTATGAAGAAAAACTACGGAAATGATGAATTTGATGCTTTATAAATAAAAAGGCTATGCAAACATAACAAATAAGAATTACAATGAAGTAAGGGATTGTTTTTCATGGAAACAAGAGAGTCAGGAAAAGCAACAGTAATGTTCACTACCAGAAGTATTTTATGAGCACTGTTTTCAATATACACTTACCATTTTGATAGACACCCACTATTTTCAGCATGTTGAAAATCTTTTTTTGTAAAAAATATCCTCTTAAGGGACACACCTTTCAGTGCAGAGTATGATGCCTTGATAGCTGTATGCATAATGTGATATTTTACCAGGGGTTTTTAGCATATATCCTTCACTTTATTTATCCTATCTTTGAGAATGCTCAGAACATATGCAACACAATATTGTTAACTGTACTCATTTCACTGTACAACAGAACACTGGAATGAATGTCTTGTACATGACTGTTACCGTGTACTAATTGGCCAGTCTCTGCATATCTCACCTTTCTCTTCCCCAACCCAGTCCCTGGTAGCCACTACTGGACTCTTTATGTACATGAGATCAACTTCTCATCTACATAAGTCTTTTTCATCTTGATCATCACTCACAAAATTGTTAATGTCATTCTTGAGGTAGGTGATGTTATGAATAAACTGCATAGAGTCAACCAGAAAAGCCCAGATATTGTAAGGGGTGAACATAACCTCTGGCTGCTTTATGTTTATGAACAAATAGCCTAACATTATTTTTAAATGAATACTTATATGACGCAAAACTGAAATACATTGACTTCTCATCAAAAGAAAGTTTAAAAAGGTTTAGATTGAATAAAACTTCTGCCATCATTGTCCCCATCCATTCCAAAAAAGTATACTTTGACACTAAAAAATTAAGCAAGTACATCCTCAGAGTGCAGGTAAGTCTCTATATTGAACAAATTGAGCTCTGCCCAGATTCACTTCTTTGTCCTTAAGTTTCTTATTTTATTCAAACGATGAGCAATTTGATAACTAGTGGTGGCCAACTTTAGATCATTTGCTCAGGAACTTCAAGGTTGGATGATTTCACAACCATTTCTGTATCTGTCTCTGTCTCTGTCTCTGTCTCTGTCTCTGTCTCTGTCTCTGTCTCTGTCTCTGTCTCTGTCTCTGTCTCTGTCTCTGTCTCATCTGTATCTGTATCTGTATCTGTATCTATCTGTATCATCTCTTTATCTCTCTCTCAATCTCTCTCTCCCCCCCCTCTCTCACTGTCTCTAAGTTCTAAAGTTCCTGAAGTGTTTTTTCTTCCCTTCCTTTACAGGGCACCTTTATAGGGCAGAAGAAGAAATAATGTCTATCATTTTACAGGATTAAAAAAAAATCCTGTGAGGTATTTTTATCATATTGTTCTTTCACAAAAAACAAGCGTGCTTCAGAAAATGTTTTGAACTGACATATCCAGAAAGGAAGAAGGCATGGAGGTTGGAAACACAGAACGAGATCTCCAATTAGTGAGAATAAAGGCCAGATGAAGCAGCCTTACCCTTTTCCCTTAAGAAACTGTAAGACTTCTGAGAAAACGAGGTAGAACGGAAAGACCTGGGGTTTTGACCAGGGATAAAAACACAGGGAAGATTTCTTAAGTCAGTAAGTGTTGGCTGGGGGAAGTAAGTGAAGGAATGAATGATTGTCCTTTGTATATCATTAAATCTCCCTTTTTATTAACATACTTATGGTTAGCTGCACTGCAGGACCACTGTACTTGAACGGACCATCCAGCTGGATACACGGACTCCTCAGAGCATCCGTAGGCACTGCTTCTCAGAGTTCATCCCTGTGTTCATAATGACATGGCCAGTAGAATAAAATGTCTAACACCATAATAAAGAGATGCCGCATAACATTTTAGAGATAAGTTTTTCTGCTTGTAGACTTGAATATTAAAAAAAAAGAATTCCTTTGAAGCTCCTTAAATCACAGATGAAACTAGTTCTTAGGAGTTTCTCTCTTTTGAGGGATTAATTTTGAAAGCAGAAAAAGGAGATGCAGCATAAGTTAACACCTGGGCTGTTTGATTACAGGTCACACTGTAAACGGAAGAGAAAGGAGCCTTGGCTTTCAAAGATTGTTTTGGGAATTTGTTCAGCTTAGGCTTCTCTTTGTCCCTTGACTCACACACATTTCATCCTCGGTTTTCTTGCTGGAAAAGTGGCAAGGGACAGTAGGCCAGTTGTTGTTGGTGTCCTTTGCTTAGCCCTCAGCAGATCAGTGTCTATCACTCAGAATGGTAGGCATTGGCGTGCTTTTATGTTGTTTGGGCACATCAGCCAGAGAAACCTGGCACAGTAGGTCTAAGTCAAGTTAGGTTATGAATTGTATTGACCAAAGTTAAAATACTCAAATCTGAGGCCCCAAGAGTCCTTTATCAATTGGATGCCAGTTTGTCTATCCTACCTATTGCTGGGTATTGATAACACAGTGAGGTTACATTCTGCAAAGGCTCTTGTGCAGAGGGGCAGACTGGTTATTCAAGGGGAGTTGAATTAGAAGCCAACTGTTCCAGACACCTCATAAGCAATTGAGTAATTTGTAATCCATCTCTTTTGGGGGGTTATCACTTTACTGAAATTCAGTGGTTCAAATCTGTGCTTGATCTGCACTTTTTTACACAAACAATATTCACATTTTCTATTGTTCTCTTTGTACCCGATCTTAGCCAGAAGGCTGCCCTTTGAAACAGTTGATGATAAGCCTAAGGTGTAGTTAAAGGCATTTTCTTACACTGATGATTTAATTCTTCATGATCCTAGAAAAATAAAATAGGAGAGCAATATTTGCTTACAGGTTTTGAGGGATTTGATAAGAGCGTACAGAACATTGTTATTCTAGACATTTTTGATATTTTAGTACATTTCCACAATGGTTCATTTTAGAGAGAGAGAGAGAGAAAAAAATATAATGCACATGTATCCTAAGTGGATTAAGCCCAAAATTTTTTGCTGAAATGGTTTAATTTTATGTTGTGTGAAGTAACTTTGTAGGAGAAAAGTTTCTTTTCTGTTAACTTTCTTGCTGTGATGCTGGCTTTCCGCTCCTACAATTTTGAAGGCACATTGGTACAAACTCAAATAAATAGTTGATTGATTGTTTACATATATCAAGGGCCTTATCTTTACAGGTAAATCAGACTAGCTTCTGTTTAATAACTTATCCTCTATGAATTCTTATGATAGAAATCCTTCCTTCTCTGGTTCCTCTGATGTCACCAGAACACATACATAGCAAAGACAAAAAGGACATTAAAGTTTTATAAAGTTATTAATTTTATCACAAATACTTGTATATAAGCAGCCATGTTCATTACCTTTGCTGTGAGTTTCGAGTTCTAGCTAGCAATACCCAGCATAGAGTGGGATGTATAGGAGGTATATAAGAAAACTGATGATCATTGGGCTGGAGATATTGCTCAGTTAGTGGTGTGCTTGCCTAGCATGCATCAGGCCCTTGTTTCAATATCCAGCTTTGTGCAGACTTGGGAGGCTAATAAACAATTGTAATCTCGGCACAGGAAGTAGAAGCAGGAGGTTAAGGGTTTCGGGTCATCCTTGGCTACATAATGAGTTTGAGGCTAGCCTTGGCTCACAAACAAACAAAAAACAAAACAAAACAAAACAGTGATTATTTTTGTGTAGTTATTACAAAATCTAGGGTTTTATGGAAGAATTAGTAGTTCTTACTTTTGGACAATAAATACACAGTAGTAGGGATAGAGTTTATCTACTTCAGATAAACCAGCCCTTAAATATTGACATAACTAAAATACCACTTGGCAATTAAAAACATTACAGGATGTAAGAATATCTCTCTGATCTTTGGAAATAAGAGCCATCATGTAATGATAATAAATGAGCCACTTTTGTACTTAATGTTAGTAAAGTAATACCTTTTTCTTCAAAGTCTATGAAGTCAGTGGTATGCAATGGTTTAAAAGCCAGAAATATGTTTTATTAAAAAGACATTAATATATTCGGTTTGGGGTGAAGTTTGTAATTCTAATTTTTGTTTGATGATGTCATGGCAGGCTTTAACAGCTGGTAAAGTCATGTATCTCTGTTCCAAAAAGGCTCAGTGGTGGGAAAGACTTGTTCTTTGATTATTCCTCCTTTCATTTGTAGAGTAAAAGAAGCTCTCTGGTCTTCCCCATGAAATGATGGTGAAGTCATCCTCTGCCAGCTCCCCAGAGACGAAACAGAGGTCCTGGCTCTTGAGACCCAAAAGAATCGTTTGCCCTGTCTTCCAACAGTTTGCTCTATGAATTCAAGCACACCCAGGACATGCCAGCACGTGGGGTGGGGAGAGGGAGGAGGAAACCAGAGGAGTGTGAGGGAGGATGGGAGATGAAAGCTGAAAGCTGGCTTCTCAGAAAGATAAATGGTTCTGTTGTCAATGTGAAGTTATGAACACGACAGCAGCCTGGGCTGTGTCCATTTTCCTCATTGCGCCCAGACCGAAACACTACTTTAAATAAAACATATTTCTTTTATTTCCCATTTCTTGCTTGCTAACTTAAAGATAAATTACTTGCTTGCAAGTGCAGTGAAAGGGAAATAAAATCAGTAACAGGCAGTGCCCAAAAATGCCCCAGCTGCTTAACGGTCTGGCCTTGAGCAATACACAGTTTTTATGGAAAAGTTTTACTGGTCTGCTGTTAAGGAAACAAAAGCAGCTCTTCACCTCCCCCACTCTCCAGACTCCAAATAAAATAAAATAAATAAAAGTAAAGGAAAAGAAATCGAAAGCCAAAAATCAAAGCGCAGGAAAGCCAAAGCAATTTGGAATGGCATGTTTTGACTGACCACAGCAAAAGATGACTGTTCGGAATGATCGGAGTTGGAGCTGTGTGGTGGCGCTCAGCTTAGAACGCTGCTCTTAGAGATGAGAAGGGCTTGAGGTCAGTCTTGTGTTGCCAGGGGTCAGTGGCCCATAATTAGGCTCCTGGGTCTTTTAGTTAGGTGTTTGGATAAGCAATTAAATATTTTCTGTGACCATTTGGGGCACCCTCAGAAGCTGACATCAGGCAGTTTTGCGACTGAAGAAATGAGAACGTTCAATACACATGGCAGGGGATTTTACTGTTAAAAGAACTAGGAAAGAAACCCTTTAGACTAGAAAGAAATCACATCTTCTTTACTGTAAGAACTACACAGTGGATGTGTCTTCCTGTGCTGGATACACAGCTCACAGGATTTTCATTCACAGCTCCTTTAATAACCAGAACAGGAATGACTTTTCAAATGGTTGCACACTGCACAGCAGAACCCATGGGAAAGCTTGTTTCAATACAGGTTTCCAGGCTGCGTTCGAGAAGTTTGGAACTAGGCCTGGGAATGCACGCTTGTACCGATGTCCCAGGTGATGCTGTGGCTGTCACTCTGAAGACCATGTGTTGAGAAGCACACTGAACCATCTCAAACTCTGGGGATGCAGGCTCTGAACATCTGATGCATGCCAGGCACTGCTCACATCTCTTATCTTTTTTATTCTTCATGTAGTTCTATTAAGCTTGTCACCCATTACCTTAGTGCAGAGGTGTGGGTTCCTGCAAGGCAAACGACTCATAGAGAGTTGTAGATATGACCAGTAATGGAACCAGGGGCAGAACTTGAATATATTGATTTCTCTAACCCATGTTCTCTCAAAGAACCTCACTGCTTCCCAGTGCCCGCCCTTTCATAGAGCTTGACTCAGTGGTTTGACCTGCCCTTGAGAACAAGTGGGAGAAGCTATGCAATAGGTCTGACTATTTTAACTTAGGAGAATGGTGCAAATACAAGGATACAGACTCTCTCGGTGAATTCTACCTCGACGAAAAGACATTTCGTTATCATGCTACCGCCGAGCTAATTATCTTCATTCTATAGCTCCTCACTTGTCATTTCCCCTTATTTCCAATACTGAAAATGAATGTGAGACAGAGACTTCTAAGAGAAAGTAGTATCAAGGACAGATGGCAAAGCTAGACAGGATTTCATGGAAGAATTGGGACTTCAACCAAGATGATAGATGAATCTGGGCCCGTGACAGCAGAGGAAGGATCCGTGGGGTTCTCTTCTGTGTGGTAGCATGTATGCAGTGAGAAAAGAAACAGCCCGATCTGCGTGAAAAGAGAATGTGGAAAAGCAGAGGGCTGAGTGAAATGTGGGTCAGACTGAGAACATGAGAGCAAGACCTTTCTTTGTTAGAAATAAGAGGAATACATTCCTTACCTATGTTTCTTATTTGGCTATGATATATAAAATTACCTCTTGATTACAGATTTAAAGGGGTGTGTTGGGGGGCAGCTTTTGGGGAGCTGGTTTAATCTCTCCACTTTCACATGGGTTCCAGGATCAAATCCAGATCATCAGACAGCACAACTAGGACCTTTCCCATGATGCTGTTTTAGTGCCCCCTTTACAGATATTTAATGAGCATCTACTACTTAACTAGTTAATAGTCCAGATGCTGGGTCCACTGGCTAGGCACAAGGAAGTAATACAAAAGACCAGAGGCTGTATAAGCTAGCCACTTTTATTCAATGGTCAGCAGTATCAGTATTACGTACCATCTGCAAGTTTGTTAGAAATGTAGAATCTCCCGTACACTCTAGACCAACTGTGTCAGAATCTGCACCGAAGCAAGTGGACTTCCAAGTCCACTGAAATTTGAGAGATAATTCAGTTTTTACCCTTTATGTTGCCCTCTGAAATTATCACTGTCTGTAAAGGATAATCTGAAATAAATACATTTCTCACAATGACCAAAATAGAGAGGAACTAGTGAGGATGAAATGGAAACAAAATACACCCTGGATGTCAGGTCCTTGACTGGACTCCTCTACTAATGGGGCGTCTGCTCATTTTCCAGTTTCACATCCATTCTCCAGCTTCAAAATCATAGCAAGGCATTTTGGGGGTGTCCAATGTAACTGACAAATAACAGAGAAATGAATACAGATTAAATTAGCCAATACAGTTTCTGATGCTTTCGCTAATGCACTGATGTTTTAATATAAGATTTACAGCTAGGATAAAGGTGCTTAAGGAAACATTGAGGAGACTTGAAATTCTGAGGTACACTAAAAGATAGGCATTTGGAGTAGAAGAGAGCGGTAAAAAGGACTGAAGTCAAGCTTTAGAAACAGTGTTCCAAGGAGATATGAAGAAGGCAGTGACAAGTGTGTTAAAGGTGACTTGTACTATCTATGATTTTGTGTTCTGTGTAATAAAAATGGATGGATGAAGTGGAAACGTAAGGGTTCTTTGGAAAGTCGGTTGTGTTGGATGTCTTTTGCTGGGGGGAAAATGTTTCACCAAAGCAGACACAAATGTATTGATCTGCCTTATACTGTGTAGTTGAGCTCCATTTATCAGGACTCCATAGAGAGAAATACACCAAAAAACTTCTGGTGGTGTGCCCTGGTTTCTGGAAGCTTCCTTGAACTCAGGGGCTGATTGGCAGGATGATGTCAGCTGAGATAGATGCACATGCTAAGGCAAGACACATGCTGAGACAGAATCACGTGCTGAGGCAAGACTGGGGGAAGACATGTGATGTTTCGGGTGACTATAAGAAGGACTCAATGGACAGTGGCAGCAGTGATGGAGGCTGAGCTTGGCTTGTTGGTAGAGCTAGCTGTGCAATGCTTGTTGACCTCGGGTCTTCACTGATCTTCGCTTTGCTAAGAGAGGCAGAACCAAGAACTTTCCCTGGTGTTCCAGTTGGCCCTGGTCCTTCGTGCTGACTTGTGCCAAGGCTGAGGCCTGTCTGTCTCTGCTAGGTAGTGCCACCTGATGCTATCCTGACACTACTGAACTGGACTGCTGGTGTATCCCTGTAACGTTCACCAGTGGATCCAGCTGCCAATTTCTAGAGAACACAGATGGGAGTTGTTCTAAAGAACCATTTCTAAATAGGTCCCCTTCCCCTGTAGTCTTTCTTTCCCACTACCTCTGGTGGGTGGTGGGCTAAAAAGGAGATTCAAAGTGTTTAAGAACCATCATTAAAAATAAGAACTGAAAAAAATTTAAGTTACAAATGGATGTGTATGGGAGGGATTTGGCAGATGTCAGTTCATGAATCACATTAGTTAGGTGTATAGACAGGAATCTCTCTAGACTGTGCTATTAGTAAATCATTTTCAATCCCATGTAGTTGGACTACGCCCTTAAGTAAGAACAGAGCACAATATTTCCATACATCCCAGTCTGGGGTTGGACCAGGCACCAGTTGAGGTGCTTTTCATACCATTTCTGGATCTGAAACTTTGCTTTCTGAAACTCCAAGGTCAACTCCAAGGTCAACTATAGTCTGAAGTTTAAATAAAAAACCCAAGGGATTATGAATTTTAAATGGCATGCTGTTCCAAGGAGGGTGATAAAAATCTCTTGCAATGATTATGTCCTGTTAGACACACACATAACCCCTTTGTGCATATGCTAGGCATGATGTGTTACATACCTCCCTTCTCGGTGATGGATAGCTGTTCACTTATTGGATCAACTGCAGCAATAGTTCTTGTGATAAAGTTACCCTTATTTACTTAATAATGACTCCAGAATGCAAGAGTAGAGTATATTAAAGAGAACTTGCAGATTATCTAAAGTTAAGGAAATCCAAAATAAAAATAAAAATAAAAAAAGGAAGAAAATTCCTGGCTTCATAAGAAAAATAATCTCATTGAAATTATTAAGAGCTATAGAAAGTTACTTTTGTTACTCTTTATTGTGCTTGATTTATAAGCTAACTTTATCATTGCTATTGTGTAAAAATGGTATATGTACGAGGATTCTACTTCTGTGGCTTTAAGAATCACTACAGATATTAAAACATGTTCCCTAAGGATAATGTAGGGATAATCTATTTGAGCCTTGATCATCTTGTACTATATTTTCTTCTATGGGTAGACAGACATCCCACTGAAAATCTTGTTGCTAAAGAAACAGAGGGGTTTTTTTCCCGCCAAAAAGGCATTATTGCACTAGATAATTCAAATTTAAGTGACATTACATGAGGAGAAGTGATGTTTTATGGTCCAGCTGTTTTGAGTCATCCTTTTGACTTTCTCTACCTAACAGAATGGATATCATTTCAGCTTTACTCAGAGTCTTCTGAATGGCCTTCCCAATTACTCTCATTTTAAAAATCTTTTGAAAGTGGAGAGAGAAGAGCAGGTGTGGTTTCCACTACCAGGATTGCATTTCAAAGGGGACTGCATAAAGTAATAACGTAACTGTGCTCACAAGAGTCCAAATCTCCGTGTAACACATTGTTCAGCAAATCATTCATCATTGTAATTGCCATCTTTGACACTTTACTCATTTGTAGATTTTTCCTTTCTTGCCAGAATTTTTCTTCAGTAAAAATGATTTAAGGAGTAGCTATAGGGTTCAATTCTACCCTTCACGACAGAACAGGGACAAGAACAGTGTTATTTTCCAAATCCACTCCCACTTGAGGCCTAGAGTGCATATTCTTGAGAAGCTTGCCAACCGTATAGCATTTCCTTCATGTTCTCTCTTGGGGCTGAATTCTAGAGTGTAGCGGAACATTTCAGGGTGCATATCCCATTACACTGTGTAGCCTAGAAATGCCATTTTGTATGTAGTTTAGGGCAACTGAGTTTTTGTGCTGCATACACTGAGTTCAAATGAACCAGTGTGCAGACCTATGTGATATTACAAATTATGTTAGGCATTTTGTATTTTCTGTAATGGGCTAGAGACATACGGAATATAGGACTCAAAACAAAAGATTTAGTACCCAATACTATAGTAGGTGATTTTTAGGTCTTTCCTACTGTCCAATGCATTATTGTCTGCCAGTTACCTTCATGCAGAGTATATCATGCTATAAAACAATAACTTCAGGGGAAGGGCAATATCATAGTCATGTGAGCTTGCCACATGAGTAGCGGTTTTAAAGTAAACAGTTAAGTTTATTGAGTAAAAGATTTAGTAAAACATCTTTGGAAACTCACAATGTTCTGATTTATTCCTCTGGTGACCATATCTTTTTTTCAACCCAAGATTGAAGACAGTTGTTTGAGTGGGCAGACTATTTGAAACCATAGCTGCCTTGGAAAAGCTCCGGGTGTCTGCTTTCCATCTCTGTATCTGTTAAGAATAGGTTTGTGAGTCATTATTTTAAAAATGCTCACTGAGCCAGTGGGTAAGACTTTGAACAAATTTTCAAGAAGGGAAGTAAAATTTGTACTTTCATTGTGTTTTTCCTTAGGTATAAGCATACTGAAGAACTCAGGGATAGCTGTGGCTATGCACAGGAGGAGGAAAAGCGTTTATTGTTGGGCGGGAGAGGCACTTGATTTTGGAGACAGGAAAAGATTTGTAATATTTGTTAAAAACGAATGTTTTTTATTCCTACCATAGAAGCAGCTTAAAAAAAAATTCCCTTTACCAAGGTTAGGGTTAGGGTTAGGGTTAGGGTTAGGGTTAGGGTTAGGGTTAGGGTTAGGGTTAGGGTTAGGGTGTTAGGGCTAGGGCTAGGGCTAGGGCTAGGGCTAGGGCTAGGGCTAGGGCTAGGGCTAGGGCTAGGGCTAGGGCTAGGGCTAGGGCTAGGGCTAGGGCTAGGATTAGGGTTATGGTTAGGTTTAGGGTTAGGGTCACTGGTAACTAAAGTCCAGAGGTTGATTCCTAAACTCCTTTTATTCTGTTTTGCCCCACATCGGGTTTTTGTTGTTTGTTTGTTTCTTTCTTTCTTTCTTTCAAGAAAATATTATGTTTCTGGTTGGCTTAGTACTTGGTTCCATACTGTCTCAGTTCTTTCTTTCTTTAATCATAAAATAATAGAGGAAATGAAGAAAACCAGCAGACTGTAGATGTTGTTTGATGTGGAAATTGTCCTTATCAATTATCTATGAATGGAACCCCTGAGGGGCTACCCTGAGCCTCCTTCCTGATATTCACTTTCCCCTTTCCAGCTCAAGAATTGGCCTCTGGTGGTGCACGCCTTTAATCCCAGCACTTGCGAGGCAGAGGCAGACAGATCTCTGAGTTCGAGGCTAGCCTGATCTACAAAGTGAGTTCTAGGACAGCCAAGGCTACACAGAGAAACCCTGTCTCAAACCAAACCAAACCAAACCAAACCAAACCAAACCAAACCAAACCAAACCAAAAACAAACAAACAAACAAACAAACAAACAAACAAACAAAGAATTGGCCTCTCTGAAGGACTTGCTTTCTCTGTGCCCATAAACCTCACAGCATGCTGAAATGCTGTAATAGCTATTCCTTTCTGCATCCATCTGTTCCCAGGGACTCCACTACTCACTGTGTATCCTGAAGGCTGGCATCCTCTGGACCGACCATTTTCATGTTGAAGGGGTAGAATCTGAATATTGTTGCCCTCAAACCTACGGAACCAGAATCCACAGTTTTCAGAATTTCCTAGATGACTCGCACTCACAAGTGTTAAGAAGCACTCTCCTAGCACCTGCTAGCCATTCACTTGAGCAAATAGACCCAACAGGAACTAAAAGTAAGGTCCCCTGCCTTTGTGATCAGACTGGGGATATTCTGGCTTCTTGAAGTGGCAGAGCCTGGTCGTCGGAGTGTCTTTTGGAAGAAGTCTAACCTTTCTTTGTAGTCCATGTTCCTTTCAGGCAAATCTGAGCTGCCAGTCTGGAAGGAGAGAGGTGTTAATAGCGTTCTTCACTGAGGGCAGAGTAACAACAGGCACTACCTGTCTGGGGCTCTGTCACAACAGATCCTCCGCAAGAGCAAAGGACTCTCAATACAAACATGCTTTGATGTCAGAAAGAAAGGACTGGAGAAGTAAATCTAAACCTTCATTTTTACACCTACTTCAGAGACAGCGCATCGTTCCTTCCCTTAATTATTTATGGTGTTACCTTGGCAGTATTTATAGATTGTGATCAGGATCCCTCCTTGAAGTTCATTCTCCCGACTGTATAAATTTAGCTGCCCTGAGTGTGTCTCATATGTCTTTCCCTCTGAGCTAGCCTGAAATGCATTCCATTCCCTGTTGCTCGCTCTGTGATTTATCTGCATTATTCCTAAACTGCTGGAGTCAGAAGAGTCCCTGCGTTTGGCCTTTGGCTGGTTTAGATTCACTGCTGTTTCTCTGGCTTTACATGCTGTTCCTAATATGCATATCTGAAAGATGCACTGAGATTATTATTTATTTCTGCTGTCAGTCAGTCCAGTGCAAATGTTTAAACTCAGTAGAGTGGATAAATACTCCGGCTTTCTTGCTGTATAAACGGGGCTATAGTTAGGTATGACCGAGATGGCCTTCTTTAGGCAGCAACATGAGTTCTGTGAAGCACTGACCATCAGAATCAAGCTCAAGCAGATACTGGAAAAAGAGTAATTAAAAAAAAAGAAAGCTTCTCTAGGCATTTCCTGCTAATCAGAAATTAAAAATATGTTTCAGATGACTTTTTGAGCAAATATCTCTCTCCCTGCGTATGTTTTCACACAGAATGTTGGAAAGAAATGGATTTTTTCCCTCTTTTTTTTTTTTGGCTATGCTTATTTATTAGATGTTTGCCAAGAATTTCATCTGAAGCTTTTCATTGCCAGATGAGAGCTTAATTCTAGCATTCTGCCTCAGGCAGAAACTGAGTTGTTTTTTAAGAGTAGATGGTGGTAGTGATATATATATTTTTTATGTTTGACAGTTGTTATGATAATGGTCTGTGCTGGTCATGAAATACAATGTAACCTCTTCAGTTTCCTGTTTCCTAATTGTAGCGCTTAGTATATTTGAAATAATTCAAAGAAGATGAAGAAAAATAATTTATTAGACCTTAAAAATATGAGATCATCAACAGCAATGGAGAGAACATATTTGGTATCAGTGTGAGAGAGAGGTGAAAGGGACAGAGACTCCTGTCAAGTGGCACTGGAGTGCATAGGTTCAGCCTCTCCAACCACAGTTGTAGCTTGTACTCTTTCCTGGCACTTGCTAATTCTGGCATCTTCTCCTGCTTCACAAGGGGAGGAGGGAGGGTCCAGGTAGATGCATGTAAAGCCCTTGCGTGCCATGATGGGCTGTAAATATATCCAATGGCAGGTGACAATGAAGGCGTTAACACCCTCGCTTATGGTTAGGTAACATCTGTCCTAGGTGGTAGACATATTCTTAACAAATCCTGTCTGCCTACAGCATGTTTTTACAAAGAGAAACTAACAAAAGCAGACTTGATAGATGGTGTTCTCTCAAAGAATTCCAAGAACTCGTGATCAATGTTGTTTGATTCCTTTAAAGAGGAAAAGGTTTTCAAACATTTTTTTTTTCTACTTTAAAATTTACCTCATGTAGGAGAAAGGATCCTATTAAAGTAAAAAATTTATTGCCTGCATTTGACCAGTCATGGATCTTGGTAATAGACTCTGTGTACTGAAAAATGAATCTTCTTCGATGAGTGTGAAAGCTCACACTTATCTGTGGGTGTAAGGATAAGCATTTAGAGTACAGTTAAAACATAAATTGGTTTAAGAAAAAATGGTGATAGTAGTTTCTCCTCGAGGGCTTGCAGTACTAAGCTTGAGTTATTTTGTATTGAGTAGCCCTTAAAAACCATCAGACAGCTGTTGAGTACCCACCCCCAAGATATAAATGTCACTAGTACACCAGTAGGGATATCATGCTGTTTTGGTCATTGTGGTGGCTCATAGCCTTTACAGAAAATAAGTGTCCTGTATAATCTCTCTCTCTCTGTCTCTCTTTACCTATCTATCTATCAGCTATCAATAGACACAAACTATCATTATCTAAATGGGGACCACAGTTAAGTAAATATCTGTGATTGTTTTGTAGGCAAGCCTATAAGGGGCACTTTCTTAACTAGAACAGAAATTGGTACCATGGTTATGGGGTATCACTGTGACAAACCTGACTGTTTAATTTGAAGGGAATATTGTAGAAGGTGTTTGAAACTTTGGGATAGGAAAGCCATTGAATGTTCAGAGCTTAGTGGATTGTTATATGAACCTGGGAAAGAATGCTGAGAGGAAGGCAAACGGTAGAGACCTGGGTTGCTCTAGGCATAATGTTATTGTGCCCAGAAGAAAGATTATCCTAGTATTATTCAAGTGCTGATGTCTTTGCCCTCATATCTGGTTACTATCCAGATATTATTCTAAGAATCTCCCATTTCAATGTTGTGTAAACACTGCTTCCCATTTATTCTCTGATTTATCAATAAAAGCTGATCAGCCAGTGACTGAGCAGGGGAGAGAATGGGGCTGTATTCCCAAGCCCAGCCTAAGGCGTGGGGGTGAGGGTAGGGATTGGGGTGTGGATGGGGGGTGGAGAAAGAGGCATTCACCAGAAAGAAAGGGTCCAGGAGACACCATGGGGCCACACCTGGAGCAAGGAGAGTCAGAAAAATACTACAATACAAGAATCTCAGGGATTTTGGCTGGGAGGTAGTCAGATTACCTCAGAGAATTAAAATAGGTTAATAACTGTTCAGGTACTGTGCTGTAAAACTGGATAAATACATCTAATAGTCTCCATCTCATTTATTTGGGAGCTAGTCAGTATAAAGACAAACCATCACTTTTTAAATTGCAGTAACAGATTGTGACGTTTGAGAGGGAAGCAAAGACTCAGGGCTATTTATGTGATATAATGAATTAAGAATTTGTGGTCCTGTTCAGCTAGGGCTAATGAATTAGCTGTGACTATCAGGAGACCAAAATCACTAAAGTGAAATATTTGCTTTGATGGCTACCTGTAGCTAAAAGTTTAGCAATGATTAAGACAAGACCATTATGACTGAGGTGACATCTTCTGAGAAGTATCTCCTCAGAGTCAGCACACAGAAATTATGACCGAGAAGGGGGCCAAACGTATATCTTACACTGGCAGCTGAACTTGGTAATGTGTAAGAGTTTCTCAAGTGATACTGGTGTTGAAGGCATGAAGGAGTCATGTAGAGCAGCTGAGGCTTGAAACCACGAGAGGCCAGGAGAGGCCACTGGTAAATGGAAAGCCTCAGTTGAAGTAGAAACCCAAGTACAGGAGATGTTATGGAAAGAACAACATTTAGCAGAGACAGTGTCCATGAAGAAAGCTCAGGAGAGGCTACTGGTGAAGGGACAGCCAGTTGTAGTGGAGACTCCAAGAGTTGGACGGTGTCAGTACCACGCTGCCAAGGACACAGCAGACGTGGAGGGGAACTACCCTGAGCTTAGGAGACAAGCTGTGTGAGCCCCAGATGGATGTCAGAGCTAGAGAAATGGAACCCTTTGAAGCCCGGGGGTTTGCGTGGGTCCCAGATGTCAATCATGAACATTTTTATATAGCTGAACTTCGGTTTTGCTTTGATTTGTTTATAACTGTGCCCTGGTTCTTCCCTCTTAAGAAAGTATGTAACTTTCTCTCTTTTTTTTATTTTTTATTTTTTGCTTTAGAAGAGCACATAGTTCAGAGACTGGGAATTTTTGAGAGGCTTTGGATATTTAAGAGAAAAAGTGAACTTTGAATGATACTTTGGATGTTTTAGAGAAACTGAATTTTTCAAGTGTTGAAATGTTTAAAGACTTGTGGGGTTTTTCTTTCTTTTAAACATTAGTTCTATTACCATTATGTTTATTTTTATTACTTCTCTTATTTTTAAAAAGATTAAATAATAATTATAATAATTAAAATTATTATGAGAATAATAAATAAATACTAAATAAACTATTTTACTGCCCTTGTTTACCTAATAATATTATGTGTAAATCTCAAATATTTATAATAAAATTTATTTAAAAGTAAATAAACCATAATATATATGTGGGTTTACTTTTATTTTATATATATATATATAAAATTACTTCATACCTTCTTTCCTTTTCTCACTCCAATTCCTTCCATATCTGTCTTTGCTCTCTTTCTTTTTTTGTTTTTTTGTTTTTTTTTGAGACAGGGTTTCTCTGTGTAGCCCTGGCTGTCCTGGAACTCACTCTGTAAACTAGGCTGGCCTCAAACTCAGAAATCCGCCTGCCTCTGCCTCCTGAGTGCTGGGATTAAAGGCCTGTGCCACCACGCCCGGCTCTTGCTCTCTTTCAAATTGGGAATTTTTTCACTGGCTGAATATATGTATACATATAAGTATACAATATGACCATGTGTGTGAGTGTATGTGTGTACATATATGTTCCTAAATACAATCTATAATATTACTCTTAAAGCTGTACCGTGAGCAGAGAGCACAGGCACAGGGGGTGAAAAATCAGTGCTTAACCCAGTCTGACAAACTGTACCCAGTGGAAAGTGATCGCTTCTGCAACAAGAGCAGCTAGCTATTCAGTTATTCACACAGTCCTGTCATCCCATCGCTCCCCTCACTGAACTTTAACTGAGTTCTTTACTTTCTCTGTTTTCGGGGGTCTCATAATAATCTCAGAGTTCTACTACAGTGCTTACTATGCTAAACATTGAACAACAGGCTTTCGTATAACTGCTAGTAAGATATGAATTCCTAAAAAAAACCTGCATCTCAGCATGTAAAACTCACCACTCAGGGACACTGCACACAAAATGTCTCCTGGCATGCACTCTCAGAGTAGGGCAGGGAAGACTAGGCTAGAAGAAGTATTTGTTTTGTGCAGCTACAATGGAAGCTTCAGCCAGTCCAAGGCCTCTTCTGGAACTGGGGTATTGTATCTAAGTTGTCCCTCTTTGATGCCTTTACCTCAGGTAGCCATTGACTCTTCCTCTCCTTCCTACCTCATGAAGAAGAACCCTGTGACCAGGGACAATTCTTAATGTAAGACTTAAATATGATCCTTTAGTAGCAAACGCACCCAGCATACTGTGGGAGGGGAGAGCAGGAAAGAGACAGACAGCCCAAAGTGTCCAGAGCAGGTATGAATTATACCATGCTGTTTTGTGCAGCATTGAGGATCAAATCCGGAGCCTCAAGCATGATGGGTAAATATTCTACAAACTGAGCCACATCTTCAGCCCTCAAAGGGTTTAAAAATGGAATGGGGGCTCTAGTGAGACAAGTCAGTCATCCAGAGCACTTGCTGCTCCTACAGAAGAAAGGAGCTCAATTCCGGGGACCTAAAGCAGGCAGTTCATAGCTGTCTGCAACTCCATGTCCAGGGAATCTGATGTATTCTTCTGATTTCCACAGGCACCCGTATAAATATGTCCACATACACATACAAATAAACAATTACTTGTATGTACATTTCCAGAGGTGACCATTTACTCTTAGATAATCACTTGGTGTGATCTTCCCTAGGGAAGATGATTTCTCTTGCTCTCAACAGGTATAGCCGCCTTTAGCTCTTTGTGTAAGGCTGAGGCCTCCTTGGATGGAATGAGCAGATAGTAATTCTGCAGGTAGACACACACATTTACATATATATACATATGTATATATATATATATATATATATATATATGTGTGTGTGTGTGTGTGTGTGTGTGTGTATGTGTGTGTGTGCACGCGTGTGTGTTATGTAACAATAATTAATAACTAGTGGAGAAGAGAGACCATGGATTGGAAAAACAGCAAAGAGGAATATATGGGAGGATTTGGAGAGAGGAAACAGAATGGAGAAATGATGTGATTATATTACAGTCTCACAAATAAATATTATTTAATATTTAAATAAAAAAACAAATGAAAACAATAATTTGAAAATCTGGTAAGATGTGAGGATGCATTTAGATGAACATATTTGAGGGGATGATCTTGGAAGAATTAGTCAAAAAAGGGACATGTTACAGAGGAGCAGAGAAAACCCTTTGAATACATTTCAAAATCAGTAATGAAGATACAAATATAAGGGCAAAGAAAAGACCTTAAAAACCTTTCAATTTTTTGTGGGGCAATTTGAACTGAAATCATGTAGAAAATGAATTGCTTATTTAAGTAGTTCTCTTCCTAAATTGTAAGTAAGCTTTACTGTTATATGTTGATTCTAGTCACTTATTGCATCAGTACTGGATGGTTTTGGTGTCAACTTGACACAGACAGGAGTTATCACAAAGGAGCTTCAGTTGGCAAAGTGACTCCATGAGATCCAGCTGTGGGGCATTTTCTCAACTAATGACCAAGAGGGTAGGGCCCTTGTGGGTGGTGCCATCCCTGGGCTGGTAGTCTTGGGTTCTATATAAGAGAGCAGGCTGAGCAAGCCAGGGGAAGCAAGCCAGTAAGTAACATCCCTCCATGGTCTCTGCATCACAGCTCCTGCTTCCTGACTTCATGACTTCCTTTGGTGATCAACAGCAAAATGGAAGTGTAAGCTGAATAAACCCTTTCCCCCATAACTTGCTTTTTGGTCATGATGTTTGTGCAGGAATGGAAACTCTGACTAATACAGCATCATTGCATAGTAATGTAAGCAAAATATGGTTATACACCTTTTGTTATATTGACCAATACCTAGAATGTGTGCAGTATGAAAACTAGCTAGAACTACAGTATCTAAAGATTTGTTTTAATTCTCAGGTAACTGTTCCTTCTTGGATGTACACAACTTTCAACATCTTGAACTCTTGTGGTTCAGAATATGTTCTCAACAGGATAGAAACTCTCTATATATCCTAGGAGATTGATATTATTTCCAATTCCAAATAGTATCTCTGAATAGACTGTTTTTGAAGATAAAAAATGATCAGAATTTAGCTAGCCTAAGTTATTGAGATGTGAACTTGAGAGAATTACTTCCTAAAAATTTCACAGACTAATTGGGCAAGCAATGAATGAATAAAGAATAAGCCATCAGAGCAGAATTAATTTATTTATATACTATGTTCAATTGGTATCTGCAAGGAAGAAATATCTCCTATGTTCTTTAATATTAAAAGAAGGTTAAGTTCACACATATATACTGGAAAACAGTCATTATTTTCTGTCTTCTTTATGGTGCAAGTAATATAATTTTATACACAAGATCCTCAGATAGAGTTTTTGTTTCTTTCAATTTTTGGACCTTAGCCATTGTAGTGACTAGGCTTTGTAATATTCATTATTTCCATGACAACGCCAATAATCAGAGCCAGTATATAGTGTTTATCATGGTCCAGGCACTGTTCCAAGTGTTATGAATATAGTAACTCCAACAGGCTGGGGATGGGCTGTTCTAATACTCCATATCAAAGCTAGACTAAGGAAACAAAGATGCTATGCAACTTGTCCAAAGTTACTAATCTGCCTAGTGAGGATTCCTATCTAGGCAATTAAACATCAAAGTCTATGCTCTTAATTCTTATACCCTGTAGATTCTATTTGAGGTATCAAGTTTGTGGAAGAAGAAACCAGAGAAAGCACTTCTCACAAATATTGAGATGCAAAGTTAAATATCATTAAGATTCCATGATTCCTATTAAACCCCACAGCGGTCTGCATTAAAATAACAAAACAAAATCAAAACAAAACAAAGAAAAAAGACCAACCTTGAGTCAGATGTCATTGCCAAACTTATTATCTGTTTCTCCGAGTGCACTTCTCCTTCCACCTTCCAGATACAGTGCCAAGTTTGATTTCTCAATGATACTTGCCATTTACAATAATAGTGTGTACTCTTCCTAGCGGATATTCTTCATGTTTTATAAAACAAGAAATGAAATATGACTACAAATAAAGTCCTGAGAGATGTAAAAGAACCTGAAGAACAGGTTGAATGTTCAGCAACATTTTCTAGTTCATTGACTGTAAAATTACACTTCTTTCTCTGGATATAGAAACTCAGAGCTAGGATACCTGGATGCATGAGACCCTAGTTAAATCTTTAGTGGTAGGAGGTGGAGAGAGAAAGAGAAAGAGAAAGAGAGAGAGAGAGAGAGAGAGAGAGAGAGAGAGAGAGAGAGAGAGAGAGAGAGAGAGAGAGAGAGAACGAGAAAGAAATGGGGGGACAGGGTGTGTGGAGAGAGACTTTCCTTGTGATTACAAATCTTTACAAAGATTTTACCATGTGATTACAAATCTTACAACTGTTTAGATATTGCAGCTTTAGCTAGTTTTCATAGTGCACACATTATCGGCATTGGTCAATAAAACAAAAGGTGTATAACCATATTTTATTTAAATTACTATGCAATGATGCTGTTTTAGTCAGGGTTTCTATTCCTGCACAAATATCATGACCAAGAAGCAAGGTGGGGAGGAAAGGGTTTAGGGGGGTAGAGTATGTAGAGAGAGACTTACCTTGTGATTGTTATTCTTGTTTGTGGGAAGAAGCTTCATAAAATAATCATATTTCATTCCCTCTATATTTATTACTTGACATAATTCATTTTTGTTGGGGTCACTAATATTTGTTTTGCTGTTAACAGACATATAGATTGGCTAGTAATGAGCTATTTATTAATATTTGAATAGTCACCCTATTAGATTTTATTTTCAAATTACACATACACACAGAGAAATATATTATTTCTGGCTAGGACAGAGGGAGACTTATTACTTGAAAGCTTGTTGACATGGATGGACATCTTCAGAGCCTCGTTTTCAGTGTTCCTGAAATGGGCTCAATGATAGCGACTGTGTTCAAGAGTTTACATGTGAGTGGATTAAAATGAGATACTCTTCATGAGCAAGCTTAATGCCTCTCAAGAAAGTTCTTAATATATGTGGCCAGTATAATGATCACATGCAATACTTAATCTTTACAACGATGGTGCATTTATCTTCATTTAGTTCCAATGATAAGAATGCCTGAGGAGCTTAAATTTCTTGTGTAGTGCCATGTTGGACCAGTACTGAAAACCATGGAATTAATTTATTTGCCATCCAGTGTAACTGCATGTCAGGTTCCAGACTGGGTTCTAGTGTGAGGGAGATGGGAATAAAAGGGCATGTCATGCAAATGGGTAACAAGAGCAAGGAATGCTGGGAACAATGTGCTGTGGAGAGTGGGGAAAATTCTCAGGAGTTTGGTGTTAGTGTGAAAACACAAGGAGATGAAATAGTGACATGGAGTCTGAAGTGTATGTACTTCAGGCTTGTAGAAACATGTTGGAAACAAGTGCCTATCACCCCTGAGATCTAGCTTGCTGCGTGTCTTAGTGTTTCTATTCCTGCATAAAACACATATGAACAAGAGGCTAGTTGGGGAGGAAAGGGTTTATTCAGCTTACACTTTCACATTGCTGTTCATCACCAAAGGAAGTCAAGACTGGAACTCACACAGGATAGGGACCTGGAAGCAGGAGCTGAAGCAGAGGCCATGGAGGGTGCTGCTTACTGGCTTGCTTCCCCTGGCTTGCTCAGCTTGCTTTCTTATAGAACCCAGGACTACCAGCCCAGGGATGGCACCACCCACAATGGGCCCTCCCATCCTTGATCACTAATTGAGAAAATGCTTTACAGTTGGATCTCTTGGAGGCATTTTCTTAAGAGAGGCTCCTTTCTCTGTGACAACTCCAGCTTGTGTCAAGTTGACACCCAAAACCAGCCAGTACACTGCTCACACATTTTATGTTCCTATTTTGGTTTGGCCAAGCATTATGTGGCTTTGTTGGTAGGCAAATATGTATGGCCATCATCTGTCCCATAACAGTATATACTCTTAGCATGGATCACTCTTAGGAGAAGGATCAAAGAAGAAGCCCTTATAGGCCCTATCAGTGAATCCTCAGCTTCCTCATATTCTTTGATTAATACTAGTGTTTTTTTGTGTATAGTGCTTACCCATACAGAGGCTAACATTTTCCTTTATATTTATAACAAAGCAAAACTAAAATAGCCAAATAAAACATCAATTGCTTGGCAATGGTGTGCACATCTTCTTTGCCAAACTGTATAATGCTTTCTGAGTATTTAGTTGAATTTATTCTCAATAGATTGAGTCCGTGCTATGGCCACAGATAGGATGAACTTTTCAAAGCTGCATTGTTAGCATTTGCTTCCTCACTTAGACCTTAGCAGGACCAATCATTAATAGATTTGTCTGTTCTCTTCCCATAAGCAGACATCTATGGTAGAAATTCAGGCAGAAGCAGGTTTATTTTTTTACTAAGTTTTCTTGGATCGAACCATTGGGATTTGTCCACTCAAGCAAGATAGTTTTATTTAATTGTTTCTATCAGAGGAGCATCTTTTTGTGCCTTCCTAGTCCACAAGGGGGCACAATTTTATAATTTGTCTACTTAGAAATGGCCCTCTTAACTCCAGCACAAAGGCACACTATGCGTGGGCTTGCTTGGTACTCCAGTTGTGTTTCTTGTTCTTTGCTCAACAGCTAATGCTACACTTAGAGCCAGATAGGTAAAATTTCCTGAATTAATAAAGAAGTAAATAGCTACAATAGAACAGTGATACTCCTGTTTCAACAAGATGGCTTGCGGCAACAAGTAGTAGATGATGTATTAGTTTGCACAGCTGCTATGATAAAATATGATTGTCAGTGTTGTAAACAACATAAATTGATTATGTAATAGTTTTGAAAGTCAAAATGTGGGTAGGTGGGGGAAAGACACACTGTGAAGATACCAAGGAAGGATCTGGTCCAGATATCCCTTCTGGCTTCTAGTAGTGTCTTGGTTTGTGCTGTCATAATAACCACAGACTCTTGGATGTTCTCTCTGCATGAAAGTCGTGCCATATGAATGTTTTAACAGGGATATCATTATACTGGATTGCTCTACTCATGTTTCTGTGAGATTTCATCTTAAACAATTGCCCTTGTGTCTTAGTTAGGGTTTTGTTGCTATTAAGAGACACAATGGCCAAGGCATCTCTTATAAAGAAAAACATTTAATTGAGGTCGGCTTGGCAGTTTCAGAGGTTTAGTCCACTATCATCATGGTGAATGGCAAGGCAGCATCCAGGTAGACATGTGCTGGAGAGGTAGCTAAGAGGTCTACATCTTGATCTACAGGCAACAGAAGGGAGTTGTTTTTTCTACACTGGGCATAGATTGAGCATAGAAGAGACCTCAGAGCCTGCCTGCCTCCAAAATGACATTATTCCTCCAACAAGGCCACTTCTGTTAATAACACCACTCTTTATGGGCCAAGCATTCAAACACAGGAATCTGTGGGGTGCATACCTATAAACCACAGTGCCCTAAAATACCTTTATTTCCAACTAATAGCTGGAGACTAGGACTTAATCAGCTGAATTTTTGACAGACCTCTACCTATGACAAATAGTTTCAGAAAAGAAAAACTAGAAGTAAAGAGATAAGATGTGAGGCTCTGGGATTACATAACTAGTGTTGGGGTAAAGACAAGAATTTTCTTTTAAAACAGTAATATATTTTATTCAGAGATAGGATCAGCAACTAAGAGACTATTTTATTGAATATTGTAAACAATGTTTTGTCTGACATTTTTATATATGTGAGTGAGCTTTCTGATCACTCATTACCAGGTCTAGTAGCTTCTTATGAAGCTGTTAGTAAGGTGTTGATAAGGATTGAAGTCATGTCACACTCCACTGGGAGCCAGGTGATGCTCAGAAGACTGGCATAGCTGTTGGTCAGGTTCATTTCCTTGAAGGTATGGTACTGAAAGCATTAGTTACGTGCATTGGTGAATGTCTGTTCTTTGTCTCCATAGCACAATTTGTAACATGACAACTGGATTCATAAAGAGAGCAAGTCTGAAGCATATAGAACGCGTGAGAGAAATTAAACTCTAAGGTGTCAGATTTAGAACTGACAACCCACTTTAGCAGCATTCAGTCCATTAGAGGAAGTAGGTCACCTGATGCAGCCAGCATATAGATGGAGGGAGCATAAACACTAGCAAGCAGAAAACCTCTGGAGCCCTCTTAGTAAAATTGTCTGCAGGTACTACCACTGTGAGCAAAACCACTCCATGTAGCTGCTTAAGTTTTCAAAATGATTTTGATTGACAAGAAGAAATTGTACATGTGTGTGTGTGTGCGCGCGCATTGTATGCGACATGTCTTGATATCCAGTTGTTCAATATACACCCTATCAAATATGCTTATTGTGGTGACAATGCTAAAATTTCCTCTATCAGCAATTATAAAATATATTTATAGATGCCTGTCAGTCATCTTGGGATTCATTTCATAAATTCCGTTAAAGCAGTAGAAAAATCTCAGTATGATGGCTTAATTCTCAGGGTGTGTCGGTTATACAGGATCTCTTCTGGATAACTCTAGACAAGCAGTGAGGTAGTTAATTGTTTTGATAGCTGACAGTGGCCTTGATCTTCTACATCTGAGAGTCTTGCTTCTTGTGTACTTTCTACTTGACTTAGAGCATAGGTTTATGCTCTACTTCTGGTGTGTGTGTGCCTGTGTGTGTTGTATGTGTTTGTGATGTGAATACGTGCATGTGTTGCATGTGTTGGTGGTGTGAGTGTGTGTGTTGTGTATGTGTGTGTGTGTGTGTTTATAATATGTTTTTCCAGGAGTCTGTATAAGTTTTTGTACAATTTAAATATGGCAAGTGTGTCAGATCCCTCTCATCTTCCCTTTCTACATATGAGAGGGACTGGGGCATCAGGTTAGCTGTTGTTGGGACTAATTTCATATCAGAAACAAACATTTGGAACATTTACTACCAGATTCTCAGTCACTGATCTGATGCTTCCTTAAACTAAAAACTAGGATGAATTTTTGTAGACTAAAGGCTACATGCATTCTTTTGAGATTTGCTCATGGAAAGACCATGTGCATGCTTTGATGGACACATCAGACAAGAATAACAGCGAAGCGAATCACCTGAAATTTCTATATTCACACATACACATATATAAAACACACACACACACACACACACACACACACACACACACACATATTGATTTGGAAAAATTTTATCTGGCAGAAGTCTTTTTCACTAATAGATTTTTCCCAGTAAGATACGGTATATGAAAAGTTTGATTTTTTTTTGTTTCCCTATTTCATGGTTAATGGATTTTGTTTTTTGGGCTGAAATGTATGCCTTTCCCCTCTGACATGTTTCTAGCTTCAGGGAACATAGTCCCCTCTGGTCCATTAATATTAGCAATTGCCTGTGATGTAATCCTGTTTCATTTCTGCTATGGATTTTATACCATAGTTATAATTTCTCACATATTAAGTTAGAGTTTAGGTATGAATGCACTTCTACCCGTTTCTCCTGTGAATAGCTTTACATTTCTAAAATGCTAACTGTGCCAGAAGTGTATTTTCTCGCACAAGTATTCTGGAACATAATGGAAATTCTCAGTTTTGTTTTAATCTGCCTGACGTTTCCTTATTGCTAGTATTAGACAAATATGTGTTCTTGATGTTTCTAAAATTTCAAAGCATTGTATGGCAGTCTTAAAAGGAATATCACCAGCTGTGGTTGGAGTGATTTTGATGCCTGGGAGTGGGGAATGTAATCCTCTTTCTTTCTTTCTTTCTTTCTTTCTTTCTTTCTTTCTTTCTTTCTTTCTTTCTTTCTTTCTTTCTTTCCTTTCTTTCTTTCGTTCTTTCTTTCTTTCTTTCTTTCTTTCTTTCTTTCCTTTCTTTCTTTCGTTCTTTCTTTCCTTTCTTTCTTTCTTTCTTTCTTTCTTTCTTCCTTCCTTCCTTCCTTCCTTCCTTCCTTCCTTCCTTCCTTCCTTCCTTTCTTTCTTTCTTTCTTTCTTTCTTTCTTTCTTTCTTTCTTTCTGATCTTCTATTACAAAGAACATTTTCTTCAAAGGTAATTGGCATGCTTTTTAGTTCCATTGTCTTTTTTTGGTTTATAGAGAAATATACATCCATTGTACTGCCAGCCAATCTTACTGTATTAATGCTGGTGATGGCCAAGAGGTCAGTCTTTGGGAGGCTTGGGTGCATAAAATGAGCACAGACTTTGAAGTAAGGAAATCTGATTAGGTTTGTCTAGTAACTTCTAAGACAGACATTAGTTATTGAGACTAACTTCAGACTCAGTGTTCTCATCTGTGAAATAGGCTTTTTTCTACATGTGTTTCTCATGCGGGGAAGTTACTTGTGTAGACCATATAGCATTGTTGTATAGCTCTTAAAACAGCAGAGATATTGGAATTAGGTTTTGGGGTTCATTTTTGTTCTTCACTGGTGAAATGTGTAATTTGGTATATTGATTTACATACCCCAATCTATGTTTTTCTTTGAAATGCCATTTTTTTCTTTAAGCCCATTCTCTTGTCAGATGTCACTGGTTTCCTTCCTAATTCCATATTCTTGCTGAATTTCAATTATTTAAATTTACTGAAAATCACTACAAGGTAGAATCAATGTTGAATATTGTGATACATCAAGAGCCTGAAGATGACTGGTCCAGATTATCTGCTCAGTGTCCCTCTCCTCTGTGTCTATCATGTGTCTGTAGGATGATGATAGTGGTGATGGTGGCCTATTTACATCTTTGTTACTAACACTGTATGCACCCCATGGCTCAATGTAAGTTACAGAATGCATTACATGACAGTATTTTCCATGAGAAACTGAGGCCAGTATAGGTTATATGGCAAGCACAAAGACATATCTAGCTGGCAAATGGTGGTGTGGTAAAGAGTGAGACCAGACCCGTTTTTCACTGGTGCCTGATTGTACTCATGAATGGGCCCAGAATTCCAGAGGATGATTGGTATGGAGCATTCTACTCCACTAGGCTACAGTCTTCTAAGCACAAAACCTCCTTTTTGGAGAGTAACTTTGTGAAATGAAGCTTGATAGGAAAACAAACGTGAACACAGGTGCACCCTGAAGGATAAAAGTGAGGACATTTATATAATCTATGAATGAATAACAACAAATCTGTTAGTGTAATTGGGCAATAAACATGGCAACATTTATAACTTCCTTGCTGGGTTTTGCGTAGACACGAGATAAATGCTCTTAAAAAATTGTCTGAAGGTGTGCTATAGATGCAACTCAGTGGCTGAGTACTGGGTTAGCATGTGTCAGGTCCCAAGCTCCACTCTATAGTGCCACCAAAAACCAAACCAAAACAACAACCACAACAAAAACCAACCAACCAACCAACCAACCAACCAACCAACCAACCAACCAAAAAACCCTCAAGAATAAGAAATTATTCTGAAAGACAGCTTCTTATGCTCAAGGAAGTTTATAAAAAAAAAGAATCCAACATTATTTCCAAAGGAGAGTTATCCATTTGCATGCAATTGACTGAAAACTTGAAGATGGTACCACAATAAACTGTCGGCAGGTTTGCATTTCTCTCGTGTACATGACAGTCAGGTGGTGGAAGATTCAGGGGGAAAAGTTGAAATTTTTCTCTAAATTTCTAGAAGTTGTACAGATAAAATGTCTCATACAATGTAACAAACCCATAGACTAGGATGAGTCCCCTGGAAATCAGCATACTGTGTGCAATAGTCAGATGGGCCGAAGAAGCAAATGAGGTTGACCACGACGACGACGAAAATAACTGATGTCCCACAGGGTTAAATAGGATCAGACATTCGTCTTCAAAATTAGTTCTGCTCTTTCCAAAGTGTAGATTAGAGAGTGTCTACAACTGCAGGCATTCTTTATTGTAAATGGTTCTAAAGCTATTTCTTTCACAGGTGTATAAAAAAATTGAGCACAAGTATCCAAACAGTTGCAAGAGAGCAGTTCCTTTTAGACCCTAGGGATGTGACTACTCGGCAGTCATAATATAGAAAGTAGTACAATACCTGGGAAAACTTCAAAGAGAAATTATGAAAGAGGCTATTGTCACATTTCTCTCTCCTATTCTGTCCTATTGATTTCACCTCTTCAGTATCTCTAGAGGCTCCTCACTTCTCTTCATCTCTGTCAGTACCACCCCAGTTCAAGCTAGGGCTGGACATCTCTGAGCTGAACTATTGCAACATCTTTATAATTGGTTTCCGTTCTTGCTGCCTTTCCAATTCATCCACTAAATTAGAACATTCCTTCTTAAGCTCATCAATAGCCTTCCATTGCGTGTAAAGAACAAACAGCGAAGGTAGCTAAATAGCCAGGCACATCTGGACACAGGTCTTTCTCCTGAATTTTGTCTTGCTTCTCTTTTATTTCCCAATCTCCTCATTCTTGTGGATTTACTTGGAACATTGAATCCTGAACACACTGTTCTTCATTTGTTCAGAAGCTGAGTTCATATACTGGCTCAGAAAGATTTCTCTTCTTAAATTAAACATATATAATATAAACTATAAATTTATATAAATATAAAATATATACAATTATATTTATTAGACTTTTATAATAGTATTGACCATAAGTCTGTTCTTTTGAACATTTATCACCTTTGCTAAGCCACAATCGCTAAAGTTGTAAATTTTGGCTCATTATTGTTACTCCAGAATTCAATACTTTTGAACTAAACATATGTTGACAGATTAAATTAATCTGCTTATTAGCTTTAGAAGTTTTTTTTTGAAAAGAAGGGATTTGGCCAATTTTAAAAAGATCTGCGTGATTTGATCTATCTAAAATCTTGTTATTGCCGATAAGGACAACTTATTTTTCATTTAGATGCTTTCTCTGCTAATCAGAAGGGTCAAACAACCCAACATATCACAGCTGTGTCAGGAATGAGAAGTCATCTGGCCACTGAGTGAAGTAGTGGTAGTCATTGATCCATGCCTAATTATCTGTGATGGCACTCCCTCAGTTTTGCCCTTATTAATTTCTTTTATTTCCTCAATGAAGATAGTTTCTTCTCTCCTACATGTGATTAAAATATAATCAAATAGTCATACTTTCTTTGAGAAGTCTGTGCTAAGAAGTTTATATATCTCTGTGTTATCTATTTCTATGTTGATATTAGAAAAATATCCAGAAACTTTAGAGTCTTCTATGTATATTTTCATTGAACAGCAATTATTATTAAGTGTATATTGGTGTTATATTGTTACAAATTCTAAGATATTTTCCCATGAGTTTTTAATAAAGAATTTCTAGGACGTGTGTTAAATTTCATCCTTTAATAGTGATAAATACTTCCTGAGATTTTCTTGCAGGGAAATTTTCTGGAGTGGCAGCCCATTCTAGGGGTTGGTCTAGTTGAATAATGAGCTTCTTGTAATTAAGTTATACTTGTATCAGGTTTGATCTAATTTATATCACTGTGTAGTAGCTTTTTACATTGCAAAATACTCAATAATATCTTGAAATACCATTGTTTAATTTTTCCAGTGAGGCGGCAAGATATCTTCACTAGTACTATGAATGCTCTGAGATATTGACATAGAAAATGAAATATGAATTCAATTTTATTTAACATTTATTGACTAGATTAAAAATACATCGAGATTCAAAGTTTTGTTTTCTAGCTACACAGTGAGAAGAAATAGTCAACATTTGGAGTACTGCATATCCAAACTGCCATATTTAATCTCCTATCACTCACAGACTTATTCACTTAAAGCATGGTAAGAGACTGATAACAAGAATATTCAAGAAGGCCATGATAAGCAGAAATGCATAGAAAATGTGGATGGACACAGTTGATAATAAATATGGCAACTTATAAATTAAAACGAGTGAGTAAAAAGACTAATAATCATAATAAATGACGGCAATAGCTGGACTAGTCTAGAAGAACAACTGAAATAGATTTTCTATATTCTCTCTTTTTCTCTTGCTACTTAAATGTTTTCATGTTTAGAGAAACATCAACTAGAGAAGAAGACACCTAGTAAGGTAAGACAGACAAGTGACTTCTCAGGTGTGAAAAGCAGAGTACCTTCATCAAGTAACACTTATCTTCCAAGTATGAAGTTAAAGTCTCATTACAGTTTACCTAGGCTTCTAGTCTCATAATGTATGCATTATCGTTTAAGTGAAAGGGTTGGCATTTTCATATTAAAAATGAGGTAGTTTCTGTTTACAGGCCCTTATGAAAACAATGACCATAAGACATATCCCTGAGGAAGAAAGTTTGACATGGAAAAGAGCATTGTGAAAACAAAAAAGTTAACGAATCAATGATAAATTTAAATAAACAGCTCCCATTAATTAATGATCTGGACTAACTATTGTAAACACGAATATATAAATTCATAATAGCTAATGTCATCTTCTGACTACTTTTTTCCATTAATTAATTTTTTTATTTACTTTACATTCCAGTTGTTGGCCCCCTCCCTCCTCTCCTCCTCCTTCTCCCTGATAAATCCTTCCTCCCAGTACACCACTCCTTCTCCTCAGAGAAGAAGTCCCCCTTCTTGGTAGACTATCTGTCCTTGGATATCAAGTTCCAGCAGGACTAAATGCATCCTCTCCCACTGAGGCCTGACCAGGCAGTCCAGGAAGGGAAAGAGGATCCAATGGCAGCCAATAGAGTCAGAGATAGCCCCTGCTCCAAATGTCATGGGACCCACATGAAGACCAAGCTGCATATCTGCTACAAATCTGTAGGGGATGCTAAGCCAAGATCCTTTATGCTCTTTCTTTGGTGGTCCAGTCTCAGTGAGCTTCCATGGGCTTGGGTTAGTTGACTCTGTAAGTCTTCCTGTGGTTGACTTGACCGCTCTGGTTTGCTAAGCCTTAGTCCCCACTCTTCTACACAACTCTCTGAGCTCTGCCTGATGGCCGACTGTGGGTCTGTGTGTCTGTGCATCTGTTTCCGTCAGGTACTGGATAAAGCCTCTCAGGAGATGAGACAGTAATGCTACTTTTCTGACTGCAAGCATAGCAAGGTATCATTAATAGTGTCAGGGGTGGCTTTCTCCCATAGAATGGGTTTTAAGTTGGATCAGTCATTGGTTGGCTGTTCTGATGACCACATTTTAAAACCCATTTCATACAGTGACTTATTTGATTATCATAATTAGTAATTAAATTGAACTCTTCTCACTATAAATTTAATTTTAGGTGAAGATTTTACTGTATGTAACTAGCAACTTATCTATCAATATTAAGAATCATACCCAGGATCTAAAGCTAAGTGGTTTAGTTCCATAACTTCTTACTTAAATGCCAAATTATTTTGAATGAATAGTATATTCTGGACCTGTGTTTCTTTCAGTCCAGTAGCGTTAGACCATGGACCATGTTTTTTTGTTTGTTTGTTTGTTTTTCTGGTTTTTTTGAAACAGGGTTTCTCTGTATAGTTCTGGCTGTCCTGGAACTCACTTTGTAGACCAGGCTGGCCTCGAACTCAGAAATCTGCCTGCCCCTGCCTCCCGAGTGCTGGGATTAAAGGCGTGCACCACCACTACCGGCTACACTAGACCATGTTAAACCATTACAAATATACATTAGGTGTATCACTGATAGATCATACAGTATACAAATACAAATGAGTCTAAGGATCAAGATCAAACCAAGAAGAAAAAAAAAGTACAAATTCAATTCAATCATTCAATCATATTGAAGAGTGGGAAAATACAAATGTCTGTCCTATATATTTCTGTTATTTACCTATCTATCTATATCATCTATCTATATATCATCTATCTATCTACCATCTATTGCCTATTTCAGGCATGTAACCACTAACTAAATTTTCTTGTGTATTTTTCAGAGAGGTAGACTAAATTGAGAAATCAAATATAAATCTATGCTTGTCATGGAAGATGAATTTTAAACATAAGGTTCAACACTTTGAGTGTTAGTAGAGCATCTAGTTAAATTTGATGAATAGACTTTTTTTTAAGGCATCAGTATTACTAAGGCTAAAGATTATGAAATTATTTAATAAGAAGATAGGAAACCATACACACCTAATATTGGTTCAAAATATAGGAGACAGAAAGTTGGCAGGGCTGGACACATAGCTCTGTGATAGAATCCTTAGCTAATATATATAAGGAAGTGTCAGGGTTTGATTCTCAGTGCAGCCCCAAATAGCAAACAAATGGCAGAGCCACATGATGGTCAACTATACGTCAATGTATTTGCAGGAGATTTTTAACAACTTTCTAAAACCATTAAAGGTAAGAATCTTAACTGAGATTTCAGGGACTGAAAAGTTACTTTTGTACTGTATTGATCTGATGAATGTTTATAGAACCAAGTTCCTAAACTGCAGGGGTTAGATGTTATTTTTAAGCACGTATAGCTTTTGCTCACAAAACTCACAGATTGTGGGAGCATGTACCTAGAGACATGCATACCACAGCAAAAGCAAGCAGGACAAAAACCAAAAGCTACTAAACATCGATGTTAAATCATTTGTTTGCAATTATATTAGATAGCAATAAAACGTATATAAATTAATAATCACATTAAAACCTGAAAGTGTTCCTCTAAACATTCCATTGGTCAAGTGGGAGGTCATGAACTAGGTAGAAATTAACAAAGGAACGGGAAAATCACATTAGGCTTGGTGAAATGCAACTAAATTAGTTCTCAGAATTTATAGCTGTGACAAAGATAAATTGTAAGGCAACAATAATAACAAACAATAGGTCCAACAAAACCAGAGTCCTTTTAAAGGAACTGGCTACTTGCTATACCAGATGGCTTGGAGGGAAGAGAAAATTATATAAATTAAATTATGATCACAAAAATTAAAAATAAAATCATTCAAAAAGAACTACAATAGATTTTTTAAACTGTTTTAATAAAAGAGAAGGTACATGATCTCAATTAAGAATAATTATACATAAGAGAGATATAATAGGAATGGGAAAACTGAGAATGTACTCTCACGGTTTAAAAATAACAAAGGGAATAAGATTTTGGACAAAATTACCAATTGCCTTAAAGCTATTAAAGCAGTCGTCAGAAGTCGAATCCTTCTTCAAACCATTAGGTTCACAGTTTTATAGGCATGCTTTACCAACTCTCTGGGAAGGTTAAATTACACCTTAAACAAACAAACAAAAACTCAATATGGATGAATGGATTCTCTATCACACTGCCCGCAGTTGAATAGAGTTAATGGTTTAACCTTAGAGAGCATGCTATTGTAATTCACTACTTAATAGGTCACAGGCTAAAAGGTAGAAATATGTGATTTAAATATTTGTGAAGGATGCATTAGAAAAATCAAGTGGCATGCATGCTACAGTTCTTGGCAAACAGTGAATAGGAAATGCATCTTACTGTGTGGCAAGAGTTATCATTGACAGTGAGACTGTGTCCGCATTCCAAGTACAACCAGAACAAGGCAATTCCTTTCACCATTCCTTTGTGGTATTGTTCTAGGAATCCCATGTGTGAGACAAGTGGATACAAAAAACACACCAGAAAACAGAATTAAATCAGAGAGTTTATGTGTTTCAAAGTCGATTTACACAAATCAGTAGGTGACAGACCAGAAGCTGATGTTTGATTGTAAGTATAACTTTTCCCAATGCCATACCCAGTACCAATAACCCACAAGGTATCCAGAACTAAATCTGGTAGAAGATGTTCAAGGGTCTGATGGAGCCCATTCCATTGACATAAATTTCTGTTGAGAACCTACCACTGCTTTAAAGTTGCCTGATTCTTCTTCCATGTTACCCATCTTATAACACAAACTCTTATCGTAGAAATTTTATTGTAAACCTTTTAAATTCTTAATTTATTTTTATTTTATCTGCATTGGTGTTTTGCATGCATGTATTGAACTATAGTTATAGACAGGTAGGTGCAAGCTGCCATGCGGGTGCTGGGAATTGAACCCAGGTCCTTTGGAGGAGCAGTCAGTGTTGTTAACCATTGAGCCATTGCCCCAGCTCCTATAATAGAAATTCTGATGTTTGGTTCACTCCAGAACCTAGAGGAAAGCCTAATACAGGGTAGCCTTTCAATAAATATTTGCTTAATAAATTAATGAAACATTTTCGAAGTTTGGACCCTGAGAGGAAGAAGGAGGGCCAGCATAGATACAACAAAGATGCTTGAATAGGAAGGGTGCTGTGTTCTCACTAAATGCTGAGGTCTACAGGAGAAGATGGTATACCTATGAGGTGCCATCAGATGATTGGGACGGAGGACTGAAGGACAGAAGGACTAGACTAAATTGAAACTGAATGCAACTGATCACCAAGTCCTACATTCACAAATAGATATACTTGGCTGTCATTTGTATTCAAGGAATGTGAGTGCTTATAGAACTGAGAGCTTAATAAAGATATTTCCTAAACCTTTAAAATCCAAGCAAAACAAAACACCCAACTCAGTGTACAAAAAAACCCAAACCCAAAACCAAACCAAACCAAACCAAACCAAACCAAACCAAAAACAAAAAAGCCCACTCTATCTCAGAAAGGGATTAAACACTTCTGTGCTATTTATGGGATGTGACAGGATTAAATGACTCTTTTGGATTCCCAAACATTGGATGTGACTCTTGTTGCTGATTGTTTACTGTTTAGGGAAAAGGAATACTAGAGGTTAAAAAGAAAAGCATTCTTGTGAATCTATCTTCACTGAAGAACGATGTTGGGAAAGCTTTAAAAAAATAAGTGTATATACATATATATATGTATATATATATATATATATTTAGATACTATTTTTTATTTTGTTATGCTTTTATTACATATAATATAATATAATATAATATAATATATATGTATAAGTTATAAGAAATAGTAATAATACATATAAACATATATGTGCCTTTAATGTTTTACTTTTTATATATATGTATGTATATATGTGTTTATGTTTACAAATATATATCTTCCAGAGCCAGAACTTGTATGTGTATACCGAATGGCATTCTAAAAATTCCAGTAATCTGGGGTAAATGTGGTAGGACAACATTTAGGGGGAAAGCCTTGTAGATAATGTGAACTTTTATTAACTCATGTTTATGTTTATGTGTGTGCCAGTTCTGTGTAACAATATGCTTGGAAGTAACACATGTCAAAATTAGCAGGTTGAAAACTTGTAAAGAATTGTGTCTATGATACAGAAACACATACACATAAAAATGTGCTCCCAGGAGACGCAGAAAATTCAATACACAGCAGTGTATTAACTGCAAGGAAGATAAAACGTTACAACAGATTAGTTTCCCATTGCAGGTGTCCCAGATTGCCAGAAATTCATTGGCTTTAATGTGACACAAATTTCTTCTCTCCCTGCCCTAGAGGTTAGAGATCCCAATGCAATCCAAGGGGCTTGTTTCTTTGGAGGCCTTGAGGGTGATCTGGTCGCTCATCTTCCCTGTTCCATTCCTGGCACCCAGTGTTCATGACTACTCTGTATTCTTTGGATCTTTACATTTCTCTTCTGCTTTGTCATCTGTACCTGCTCAGCATCCTCCGACTCCCTCTTTTGAGCCTACCTGGGTAACCTGTCCATTCTCAGGATTCTTAAGTTGATGGCATCTGCAAAGCCCTTTCTTCCCACATAAGGTAATGTTTATAAGTTCTATAGCCCAGGGCATAGGATGTTGTTAGCCCTGGGGATTGTTTTCATTCTACTACTACTACTACTACTACTACTACTACTACTACTACTACTACTACAACACACACACACACACACATGTATATATGTATAGGCATATGCCAATAGACATACAACTATTAAAAAAAAAACACTGCTTGTTCCATGAAGTACCTACATGTGACTTAAGCCCCACAGTGAACTGGAAAATGCCATCTATAGTAAATATCTATAGTAAATAAAAGTAAAGTGTGTTACAAGCAGAGACTAGAGATTGCCACAGTACTAACTCACTTGCCTGGAGAAAAGCATAGTTGGGAGTTATAGTGACTCTATTATAGTTGTGTTTTAGTACTGTAATAGACAAGGACCCCACAAGGCTTATTGTCATACTGTGTCAATCAGCAGTATGCCTGCACTCCCTACCAGGCATCAAGAATTATAGCAGACACAGAAAGGGCTTGGAGACATGGGATGGATGGTTATAAAACATGAAGTCTGACAGAGGACAAAATATATACTTTAAATATAGACAACCTGTCCCTCCATAGTATAAGGGTCACTGGACTTAAAAGAAGCCCTGTGCTGGGTGGCAAACCAGTGTCGGGATTCTCAGCAAGGGTATTACTCTCGAATCTTTGATAAAATTCTATAAAGGAGAAGGAGGAGAGATGTAAGTAGAAACAAGCGACTGGAGCCATTTTATCAGCCGTAATAGTCTTGGTTCTTTTTAAAGCTTCGTTTGCTCTGGAGTGAGACTTAGGATGGAGCTTGTTTTCAACTTCATCACAGAGGTGTTTGTGATTGTTTATACGCTCTGACTCTGTGGCATGGATTACAGGGGGAAGATTCACTGAGAGGTTCTGGTATTCCTTTCTGAGTTTTCCCCCCTCAAATGATTGCTTATCAAGTGGTTTTCATAGTCCCTTGCATCTCATTCTGAGTATTGTCATTTAACTCCTTATCCATCCTGGTTTCCGAATTCTCCCCGCTCTCAGAATGTGTTCTTTGACTAGGGTCAGGGCTATCGGATGGAGATAGCTTTGCCACTCACACTATAAATTCTATAGAATTAAATTTCTATGTAATATTAAAATTTCTGTTCAATGGCTTCTATGTCTGAGGAAACCTTAGTCATTCCATTGGCTGACTAATCCCCCTTAATGGTTTCACATCACGGCGTTGCCTTAGATTCTAAAGTCACTCTCGGCTTCTCAATGCAGCAGCCAGATGCTGTATACATCAATGTCATGGATAGCCTCAGTTCCTTGCTTCCAGGGCCCCCAACACCTTCTCCACCCCTATGGGATCTTATTATCTTTTCTTCCCACCCCAAACTTTATGTTTCTTGGCCTTCTCCTCACACAAGCACTGGCTTTTCATGTCGGTCAAGGCTTGGTGTCATTTCAGTTTTCCTTAGAAATAAACATTATTTTTTAAATAACACTAAAGTTCTAGATGTTTAGTTTTTTGTTTACCACACATTTTTCTCTTTGTACCAATATATGTTTTTCTTCTCAGAGCCCTATTACCTGATATTTTGGGGGGTTTGCTCTATTTTACTGGTTTGAAGGAAGAAGCACCAACTGAAAGTGTATTCATATATATGGATGAGTTCAGCTTTATTGGCTGAGAATTTAGCAACAACATATCATTATTTTGTAACTATTAGTGAAAGAGACTGTTTATTAAGTAAAAGAAAAACTTTATTTTTATTATAATGATTTTTAAAAATTTATTTATTTGTTCACTTTGCATCCCAATATCAGCTTGCCCTCTCCTCCTAGAAGACCCTCACATAGATCCTCCCCTGTTCTTTCCTTCTTCTTTGAGAACAGGAACCCCCGTCTGGGTATCATCCCACCGATATCCCCCATTACCTTCCCACACCTGACACATCAAGTCTCTGCAGGACTAGGAACATCCTACCCCACTGAGGCCAGACAAGATAGCCCAGTTAGGGGAATGGGATACACAGACAGGCAGGCAACTGATTCAGGGGCAGCTCCTGCTCCAGCTGTTGGGGGTTCCTTGCACATCTACTACATATGGTCAGGGGACCTAGGTTCAGCCTGTGTTCACTCTTTGATTGGTGGTTCCATCTCCAGGCTCCCCTACTTTTAATCAGGGCTGGTTCACCTGTTTTTTTTTTTTTTTTTTCCTCTTTAAGTTTTTAGGTCTATTTGAAATGGGTTATTCTATGGAAGTGAGTATGTAGGCCAGCATGACAAACTCACAGATATGAATTTGCTAGGATGAACAGCATGTGCTACCATGCTTGTCGATATTTATCTTTGAAAATGATTGCATGGACACTGATGTCAAACTCCTAATATGACTTTAAGGGGTATTGTATTGTCCCAGTTCCCCAATGTTCCTTCTTTTTAATTGTATATTTTCTTTATTTACATTTTATTACATTTAAAATGTTATCCCCTTTCCTGGTTTCCCTCCCTCCCAGAAACACCTTATCACACCCTCCACCCCCCTGCTTCTATGAAGGTGTTTCATCATCCATCCACCCTACTCCCATCTCCCCACCCTAGAAGATTCCCCTAGAAGGCATCTATCCAGCCTTCATAGGACCTCTCCTCCCACTGATGCCTGACAAGGCCATCCTCTGCTACATATGCAGCTGGAGTAATATACACTCCTTTGTTAATGACTTAGTCTGTGGGAGCTCTGGGGGGTCTGGTTGGTTGATATGTTGTTCTTCCTATGGGGTTGCTAAACCCTTCAACTCCTTCAGTTGAGTTTTTGATTTTAGCCATTCTGACTGCTGTGAGGTAGAATCTCAGGGTTGTTTTGATTTGCATTTCCCTGATGACTAAGGATGTTGAACATTTCTTTAGGTGCTTCTTGGCCATTCGATATTTCTCAGTTGAGAATTCTTTTTTAGCTCTGTATCCAATTTTTAATAGGGTTATTAAGTTCTCTGGAGTCTAACTTCTTGAGTTCTTTGTATATATTGAATATTAACTCTCTATCAGATGTAGTATTGGTAAAGATCTTTTCCCAATCTGTTGGTTGAGGTTTTGTCCTATTGACAATGTCCTTTGCCTTATAGAAACTTTGCAATTTTATCAGGTCCCATTTGTTGATTCTTGATCTCAGAGCACAATCCCTTGGTGTTCTGTTCAGGAATTTCCCCCCTATGTCCATGTGTTCAAGGCTCTTCCCCAGTTTCTCCTCTATAATTTTCAGTGTATTTGGCTTTACGTGGAGGTCCTTGATCCACTTTGACTTGAGCTTTGTACAAGGAGATAAGGATGGGTCAATTTGCATTTTTCTACATGCTGACAACCTGTTGAACCAGCTTCATTTGTTAAAAATGCTTTTTTCCACTGGATGTTTTTATCTCCTTTGTCAAAGATCAAATGACCATAGGTGTGTGGATTTATTTCTTGGTCTTCAATTCTATTCCATTGATCTTCCTGCCCGTCTTTTTACTAATACCACGTAGTTTTTATCACTATTGCTCTGTAATACAACTTGACTCAGGTATGGTGATTGCTCTAGAAGTTCTTTCATTGTTGAGAATAGTTTTTGATATTCTGTTTGTTTGGTTGGTTTTTTTTTTTTTTGTTATTCCAGATGAATTTGAAAATTGCTCTTTCTAAGTCTATGAAGAATTGATTTGGAATTTTGATGAGGATTGCATTAAATCTGTAGATTGCTTTTGGCAAGATGGGCATTTTTAGTATTTTAGTCCTGCCAATCCATTACCATGGGAGATCTTTCCATCTTCGGAAATCTTTGATTTCTTTCTTCAGAGACTTGAAGTTCTTGTCATACAGATCTTCCACTTGCTTGGTTAGAGTTCCACCAAGGTATACAATATTATTTATGACTAATGTGTATTTTGTCATTTCCCTAATTTCTTTCTCAGCCTATTTATCCTTTGAGTAGAGGGAGACTACTAGTTTGAGTAAATTTTATATCCAGCCACGTTGCTGAAGTTGTTTATCAGCTTTAGGAGTGCTGTGGTGGAATTTTGGGGGTCATTTACTTATATGATCAAATAATCTGCAAATAGTGCTATTTTGACTTCTTCCTTTCCAATTTGGATCCCTTTGACCTCCTTTTGTTGTCTAATTGTGTTACCTAGAACTTCAAGTACTATATTAAATAGACAGGGAGAGAGTGGGCAGCCTTTTCTAGTTCCTTTTCTAGTTTTTAATGGTATTGATTCAAGTTTCTCTCCATTCAGTTTGATGTTAGCTACTGGTTTGCTGTAAATTGCTTTTACTCTGTTTAGGTATGGGCCTTGAATTCCTGATCTTGCCAAGACTTTTAATATGCAGGGATCCTGAATTTTGTCAAATGCTTTTTCAGCATCTAATAAAAGGATCATGTGGTTTTTTTTGTCTTTCAGTTAGTTTATGTACTGGATTATGTTGATGGATTTCCATATATTGAACCATCCATGCATGCCTGGGAAGAAGCCTATTTGATGTGTTCTTGGATTCAGTTGACAAGAATTTTATTGAGTATTTTTGCATTAATGTTTATAAAGGAGTTTGGACTGAAGTTCTCTTTCCTTGTTTGGTCTTTGTGTGGTTTAGGTATAAGTGTAATTGTGGCATCATAGAATGAATTGGGTAGTATACCTTCTGTTTCTATTTTGTGGAATAGTTTGAAGGGTATTGGTATTAGGTCTTCTTTAAAGGTCTAATAGCATTCTCCACTAAACCCATCTAGTCCTGGGCTTTTTTTGGTTGGGAGACTTTTAATGACTGCTTCTATTTCTTTAGGGGCTATGGGATTGTTTAGATGGTTTATCTGATCCTGTTTTAACTTTGGCACCTTGTATGTGTCTAGAAAATTAGACATTTCATCCAGATTTTCCAATTTTATTGAGTATAACCTCTTGTAGTAGGATCTGATGATGTTTTGAATTTCCATGGTTTCCGTTGTTATGCCTCCCTTTTCACTTCTAATTTTATTAATTTGGATATTGTCTCTGGGCACTCTGGTTAGTCTGACTAAGGGTTTATCTATCTTGTTGATTTTCTCAAAGAACTAGCTCCTGTTTTTGTTGATTCTTTGTACAGTTCTTTTTGTTTCTATTTGGTTGATTTCAGCCCTGAGTTTGATTATTTCCTGCTGTCTACTCCTCTTGGGTGTATTTGCTTCTTTTGGTTTTAAAGCTTTCAGTTATGCTATCAAGCTGCTAGTGTAAGCTCTCTCCAGTTTCTTTTTGGAGGCACTTAGAGGTGTGAATTTTCCTCTTACCAGTGCTTTCATTGTGTTTTGGTATGTTGTGTCTTCATTTTCATTAAATTCTAAAAAGCCTTTAATTTCTTTCTGTATTTTTTCCTTGACCAAGTTATCATTGAGTAGAGTGTTGTTCAGCTTTCATGTATATGTGTGCTTTCAGTTATTTTTGTTGGTATTAAAGACCAGCCTTAGTCTGTGGTGATCTGATAGGGTGCATGGAATTATTTCAGTCTTCTTGTATCTGTTGAGGCCTGTTTTCTGATCAATTATATGGTCAGTTTTGGAGAAGGTACTGTGAGATGCTGAGAAGAAAGTATATTCTTTTATGCTAGGATGAAATGCTCTGTAGATATCTGTTAGATCCATTTGGTTCATAATTTTTGTTAGTTTCACTATGTCTCTGTTTAGTTTCTGTTTCCATGATCTGTCAATTGCTGAGAGTAGGGTGTTAAAATCTCCCACTATTATTGTGTGAGATGCAATGTATGTTCTGAGCTTTAGTAAAGTTTTCTTGTGAATGTGGACTCCCTTGCATTTGGAGCACAGGTGTTCAGAATTGAGAGTTCATCTTGGTAGATTTTTCCTTTGACCAGTATGAAGTCTCCTTCTTTATCCTTTTTTGTAACTTTAAGTTGAAAGTTGATTTTATTTGATATTAGAATGGCTACTCGAGCTTGTTTCTTGGGACCATTTGCTTGGAAAATTGTATTTCAACCTTTTACTCTGAGGTAGTGTCTCTCTCTGTCACTGAGGTGGGTTTCCTGTATGAAGCAAAATGCTGAGTCCTGTTTATGTACTCAGTCTGTCTATGTCTTTTTATTGGGGAATTGAGTCCATTGATGTTAGGAGATATTAAGGAAACATGATTGTTGCTTCCTGTTATTTTTGTTGGTAGAGATCTAATTATGTTTGTGTGGCTATCTTCTTTTGGGTTTGTTGAAAAATTACTTATTTGCTTCTTGTAGGGTGTAGTTTTCCTCCTTGTGTTGGTGGTTTTCATCTATTATCCTTTGTAGAGCTGTATTTGTGGAAAGATACTGTGTAAAATTAGTTTTGTCATGGAATGTTTTGCTTTCTCTGTCTATGGTAATTGAGAATTTTGCTGGGTATAGTAGTCTGGGCTGTCATTTGTGTTCACTTAGGGTCTGCATTACATCTGTCCAGGATCTTCTAGCTTTTATAGTCTCTGGTGAGAAGTCTGGTGTAATTCTAATAGGTCTGCCTTTATATGTTACTTGACCTTTTCCCCTTACTACTTTTTAATATTCTCCCTTTATTTAATGCATGTGGTATTTTGATTATTATGTGGCAGAAGGAATTTCTTTTCTGGTCTAGTCTATTTGGAGTTCTGTAGGTTTCTTGCATGTTCATGGTCATTTATTTCTTTATGTTAGGGAAGTTTTCTTTTATAATTTTGTTGAAGATATTTACTGGCCCTTTACATTGGAAATCTTGGCTCTCTTTTATACCTATTATCATTAGGTTTTGTCTTTTCATTGTGTCCTGGATTTCCTGGATGTTTTGGGTTAGGGGCATTTTGCATTTTGGATTTGACTTGACTGTTGTGTCAATGTTTTCTAAGGCATCTTCTGCCCCTGAGTTTCTCTCTTCTATCTCTTGTATTCTGTTGGTGCTCCTTATCTCCTTCCTTGTTTTTCTAACTCCAGGGTTGTCTCCCTTTGTGATTTTATTTTTTGTTTCTATTTCCATTTTTAGATATTGGATGGTTTTGTCCATTTCCTTCACCTGTTTGCGTTTTCCTGTAATTCTTTATGGGATTTTTGTGTTTAGTCTTTAAGGGCTTCTACCTGTTTCCGGTGCTCTTCTGTATTTCTTTAAGGCAGTTATTTGTGTCTTTCCTAAAGTCCTCTATCATTGTCACGAGAAGTGACTTTATTTTCGAGTCTTGCTTTTCTGGTGTGATGGTGTATCCAAGATTTGCTATGGTGGGAGAAATGGATTCTATGATGCCACATGTCCTTGGTTTCTGTTGCTTATGTTCTTAAGCTTGTTTCCTGCTATCCGATTATATCAAGTGCTCCCTGCCCTTGCTATACCTGACTGGAGCATGTCCTTCCTGTAATCCTGGTTGAGTCAGAACTCCTCGGAGTCTAGCTGTCTCTGTGATCCTGTAACTCTGTGATCCCGTCATCCTGTGATCCTGAGATTCTGGGTGTGTCAGAGTTCCTGGGAGTCAAACTGCCGCTGGGACCTTAAGATCCTGATGTGACCAACCTCCTGTGATCCTATGATCCTGTGATCCTGGGTATGTTAGAGCACCAGGGAGTAGAGCCTTCTCCTGGGACTGTGGGACTGGCTGCCAAGTTCATGCCCAAGGTAAACTGGTACAGACCAGAAGGAAACTGAGCCACTGGTCGGGTGGGGTTCCTGAGTCCCTTTGCCCTGCTGGTTCCAGTTACTCCTGGTGAGGTTGGAACAAGTGTTATGTTCTATTTACCCCAGATCCTAAGATCCTGGGCAGGCTAGAGCACCTGTGAGTGGAGCCTCCTCTGGGGGCTGTGGGGCTGGCTACCGAGTTCGTGTCCAAGGTAAACTGGCACAGACTGAAAGGAACCCCCATAGTAATATTTTAAGACCATGAAATAATTACTATGCCTTGCAAAGCTCCTAATATACTCTTGCAATATACTTATATGTTACAAATATGTGGCAAGCCAAAAGTTTATTTAACTTAAAATACCATATCACAAATGTCAAATCAGAGAAAATTCTAGTCAAGTTTTAACAGGTGTGCTAATATTGTAAATGGATTTTTTTCTTGGCTGTTTTATGTAATGATACAGGGTTTCTCATAATTATATAGCAAGCAACACTTTTTGTTTTTTAAGTCTTTCAACACAATGGATTTTCTATATATCCGTGAGCTGCCCTGGAACTCATTGTGTGAACCAGGCTGGTCCTAAACTCAGAGATCTACCTGCCTCTTCCTTCTAAGTGCTTAGATTAAAGGCATGTACCACTACTGCCCAGCCAGTGTGCATTTTTAAATATAACAAATAATTAAAACAGTCTTCAAAAAGAAATCCTATAGACGAAGAGTTAGTATCACTGTCTTCTAAAGAAACTTGATGGTATAAAACCTTTCCAGATATTTTTTGCCTATAAAGTCAGAATTTATTGCTAACACTGTGTTCACGCTACAGGTTAAGTTTGCAAAGATAAATTTTAACAAGTCAGTGAAGTTTTTTAATATTAGGAGACAGTGTCTAAATTTACATAGTGGAAGATTTCACAGTGCTTCTGACAAGTATGCGTGTGTTCTTATATTTCATTTCTTGTTTATTTTTTTGCTGTATATTTCTGGTGTATATATACACATACACACACACACACATACACATACACACATACATATGTGTGTGTATATATATATGTGTGCATATATATACATATGTATATATATATATACACACATATGTGTATACACACACACACACACACACACACACACATATATATATATATATATATATATATATATATATATATATATATATATAAACACTTTCTTTGGGACTCTAATATAATAAAAGGGAGACTTTTATATGTAAGTGTCTCAATAACTTATTGCCCATCTTCACTGCTGTGGTAGGCAGTCTGAGTTCTAAACCACCTCTTCTGTGAAGAATGCTTCTCTGAGACAGTGTAAACTAGAAGTGCAATGCGACCTTGTATCCTAAGGCCTCATTGTCATGTCTCCCCACTCTGACACAAGATCCCTGAAAGGGGAGATCTTGTCTCGTGTGCTTAGCTTTCTGTACTCATCACATGAAGCATTGCCTGACAGTCAACAGATAGATGCTTATTAAATATTATCATAGACATAGAACCCTATCAGGTGTCCTTAAACAGTCTCCATTGCTTTTCTAAGTTGCAGAGCTATCAGAGACAAAAATCAGTTTGAATAATAGATCTGAATTCCTCTCCCATGGGATTCCTTTCCAAGGCATATCCCCTCCTAATATTGCTATGTGTCCATATGCCTCCTCTAGTGGCCACCCTTAACTAGGTGTGATGGTTTGTATATGCTCTGTCCCTGTTAAAGTAGATGTGTCTCCATGCGTGTGAACTATAAGACCCTCATCCTAGCTGCCTGGAAGTCAGTATTCTGGTAGCAGCCTTCAGATGAAGACGTAGAACTGTCAGTTTCTCCTGCACCATGCCAGCTTGAATGCTGCCATGTAACTGCCTTCATGATAATGGACTGAACTTTAGAGCCTCAATTAAATGTTATCCTTTGTAAGACTTGCTTTGGTTATGGTGTCTGTTCACAACAGTAAAACCATAACTAATACAGTAGGTAACTTTCTTTTCTGCCATATCCACATGTCATGTCAATGTACTCCCAACATACGCTCTAAGCAGACTACTTAGTTTGCAGAACAGCTGATTGCCATCCCTGTTTTATTCTGAAAAGATAATGCATAGAAGAGATTGATGAGATCTGCCTATGCTCAAACAAGCATTTCAAATACTGATAGTCCATAAAACTATATGAAGGCCACTGGGTCCAACAGGCATTGTCATTAAATTTTTAGTGATGAAATACATGCTTACATGTTAACTCCCTTTCATTCATAGCTCTGGTCCATGGTCATAAGGGTGGGTCTATCAGAATATATTTCTAGAGTCAGTGTGTATTATTCTCCTCTGTCCTGGTTATGCCAGTAATTTTTGTAAATCACCGCTAAGTTCACGGGCAGTTTAAGGAATAATAGAGCCAGTGTTCAAGGGTAAATGATAGAGAAAAGTTACTGAACGGTTAGATTGTATTTCCAAGGGCAGGAAAAATGCAAAGGAAAAAAAAAGATTATATGCAGAAAATCACCTTTTCATTTCTTTTCAAATTAAATGAAGATTGGATGTGACAAATTCAGGCAAATTAATGACACACCAGCCTTTCAGGCATACTATAATAAACAGGCTCTGATAAACTGTTCCCGTGAGCAAATACTTTTAGACAGAGACCCATGTAAACTAACTGACTGTCACAAGTTAGCAGCAATAGGCAGAGCGAGATCTGAAGCTCAACCCCCCTGTGCCAATATTAGTGTGTTGAACTAGTGAACTCAACGTCCATAGAGTTTGGTTCTTATTTGTTGTGGGAAGACACTCTACAGCGAACAGATAAATTCTGGAAAGCAATTTACGTTTTCAGACCTAGAGCCTTATCAGAGAATGTCAGAAAATGCAAATAAGCGGGCTGTAATAAAATTATATTTCATTGCCCATAAGTGATAACTGTGTCTTCATGAAGATTCAGTCTCCATGTTGTGATTATGTAGAACCTAGTTGCTTTCAAAGAAGCAAAGACCTATGGTGTTCTCCCCTAACTACAAAGAAAATTACCTCTAAATTTACTCCATTAACCACACAGGAATCACTCAGTTTGTGAACCAGTTTGGCTGTTTCCCCTGATCCTTCAACTAGATCTCACTTGTTTCTGCAGGGCCCTGGAGTGAGCACCTGAATACAGATTAGGTGAATAATTGTTTTTAAGTGAGACTGTGACTACAATTGGCTTTACTCAGTAACTAAAGGGCTTGTTCAACAGCATTAGGATCAATTGAATGCATCCATCCATTTCCTGGCATCCCTACTGCCTCTCTTCAGTTCTAACTTCTACCATCTTTCACCTGGACTTCTACACTACTGTAACCTACTTCCTTATCCCATTTTCTACTCCCTTCTATTCTATCACCGTTGCTGATGCCAATGCAGTTGCTCCCAAACTTAATTCTGATCATGGCATTCTGTGGCTCAAGTCTTTAAATGATGGTGCTATGCTCACAGTTTTACATTCTTATTTTACAACAGGGTTTACAGACACATCTGTAACTAGGCTTTCTATTTCTCTTTCCATATTCCATTTATCATTGTACATCTCATTTATGTATTCTGCCTCTCTGAGTGCAATTTTACATAGTCTGATATCTTGGTTTATTTGCCCTGTGATCTTTCTAAAATGTACAAATAGACATATCACTCCCTTGCTTAATATCTTCCTGTGGGTCTCTACATCTAATATAATAAAGTCTGAGAGGTTAGTAGTCCCTTTGAGATCACTTACTATTTGGTCCTTGCTATTGTCTTGTTGATGCTTTGTTCTGGCTGGGTGATGAGATGGCCCATTCAGTAAAGGAGGTTGACACTAGGTCTGATGACCTGAGCTCAATCCGAGGACATGTGTGGTGGAAATAGAGAAGTGACTCTTGCAAATTATCCTGTTAGACCACACACATGCTACGTCAATGCACTACCAACAAGTAAATAATTAAACAAACACACACATAAGCATTGCAAATTTTTGGTCTGGGATATTGCATATACACCCATTTTGTAGCTTATTATATCTAGCTCCCTCCCCCATTGTCAAATTACACCTGCAAAGATGGTTTGTCAGGATAGGATTAGGCCTTGAACACTATTATCTGGGGAATTATGTTGCCTACCACAGAAGATCAAACAGAATCAAAGTATTAAAAACATGTTGAATGATATATTAGCCCCAGGAGACCATGGGCTTTTATATTTATATTCGTAAAATAACATGGTTCAGTGGATAAGAGCTCTTACTACACTAGCTTTAAACTAAAAGATTTATTTACTTTACTTTGTGTGTATGAGTGTTCTGTTTGCATGCATGTATTTGTACTATGTCTGTTACTGGTACCCAAAGAAGGCAGAAGAAGGCATTGGATTTTCTGGGACTGGAGTTACAGATGTTTGCAAGCTTCCAAGTGGATGATGGGAAACAAACCTGAGTCCTCTGCATAAATAGCAAATGCTCTTAACTGTTTAGCCATCCTTCCCATCACCCAGATTTATTTATTTATTCTTTAAAGATTACGCTAAAACATTTGCTCTTCTTGAGGCACGGGTCTTATTTTTTTAAGGATCTGTATCTGCCTGTAAAATTTATTTCTCTGGTTAAATTATTTATCAAAGGCTTACATACATAACACTCTATACACAATATTTTGACCTAAAAATATAACACATTCATGTAGTTAGATGGATCAGAGTAAATTCTTTGTCCCTATTCAAGTTATATTCATGGGGAAGAAGGCAGGAAGAAATAAAAATGGATAATCAACACACACACTTCATCGAATGGTAGTGTCTCAAGGTAAATCTTGGGAAGGGTTAGACAGTGGTGGGTCAGCAGGAGGTTTTCTAGGAACTTGAGATACTTAGGCAGCTCTCTGAAGATGATGAAGGAATGTGCCATGAGCTATGTAGTGAGAACTTTAAAGCCTTGAGTTTGATATGCATGTTGGCAGAGCAGTAGGAACAAAGCAAGGGAACTATAGAAATCAAATGTGTGTGTAGATTTTTTTTAAACCCTTGGGGTTTTACTCTAAATGACATAGAAAGGTGATAAAAAAGTGGAAGAATAACACCTTTTGATCCTCATGTATCAGAGAGACTGTGATTAGTGTGTGGAGAACAATAAGAAATAGACAGCTGGGACCAGAGTGGTAACAGTCATGTGGTGAGACCAGCAGGACTCTGGGTGTGCTTTGAAGGCAGAGGCAATCGGATAATCTGGTTTACGAGGGAAACAAGGATGTGGAGATGTTGGGTCCAGACAGCAGGATGGAAGTGCGTTTAGCTGAGATGGGGAAGGTTTGGAAGGAACATCCGTGTGTATGGATTAGCAGGAATTTGCCTTTGGGATGTGGTGTCTGAGATTCAAAGTGGAGATGTCAAGCGGACAGTTGGTTAATGATTATGGAAGCCCAGAATTGTTAGGTAAGTCATCACTTTGGAAGTCACACAAACATAAAGCTAGGCATTATAATTAAAGGACTGAGTGTAAACAGAGAAGCAAAGAGGTCTATGCATTGAAACAAGGAACCCCCCAACATTGAGAAGTGACTGGCTCACAGGAAGAAGCTGTTTCAAGGACATTCGATAATCAACTAAATGTACATTCTGCTGATGGGTTGAGGTCTGGATTGGATGTTAGCTTTGCCACCATGTGGTTATTATTGATCCTGTTGCGATCAGTTCTAGTAGAGCAGTGGGAGAAAAAGCTGTTTTTCCTTGGTGTAAGGGAGACTAGAAACAGGGAGGGTAAATAACAAACACCTTACTTATACCCACTGTCTCTCAGACAGTGGTAGACCCCTCATTCTTTAAAGTGTTCTGGCTTAGATGTTCACTCTCATTATTTGTATGAGAATTCAAATTGGAAAATCTGTATGAAGTGCAAAGCAAAACAAAACAGAGAAGCATGGGAAGTTGGGGATGGTGGTGCAACTTTGGAGACTTAGGCAGGAAGATCACAACCTGGAGCCAGCCTTTCCTACATCGTGAGTCTTCATCTGATAAAAGAAATCAATGCAAAGCCAACAAGAATAACACAAATCATAAGAAAGAATACAGAGTATTTGTTTGTGCTATGGAACCATAAGCTGATGAAATGGAAACAAAGGGGTTATTTTGGGAATGATGGCGTCAGAAAGATGAGGGCTGAGATAGGGTTTAGTTCTGTGCTCTGTTGAGTGGGGAGACAGAACGTGCAGTGCTTTATTTCTTGGGTTGTAATTTTGTTGGTGATTTATTTGTTTGTTTTCCACACACGGTGAACCTCTTAAGAGCAGTGAGTATAAATGTCTTGTTCATTTTGTAGTCGGGATTTTATTGTTCTATTTGTATTCCCTAGTACAATGCCTGAGACACAGCAGGCCTGCAATAAATGTCTGAACCAGAGAATGAAGACATTGTGTTCAGCATGAGTCTGTTTTGTCTTCTCATTCAAGTTGGATTATTTCCATCAAATCTTGACAACCAGATTGATTTAACTGTGTTTCTCCTGCTTGGCTCTAGAGTTTGCTTGACTAACTGGTAGGCTTGATTGACAGACATGATTGTGTTTCAACCTAAATAAACGGTGCTCCCTAAATGTTAAGTCAGTGACCCTTGTTATGTCACATTTCAGTAGTTCATGGATGGTAGTATGGATGCAGCATCAATTTATCAGTTACTTACCAGGGATTTTCTAAAATCCCCCTCTTTCCTCAGTGTCCATCTGAGATTTATAGTTTGTCCTGTGTATAACCCCTTTCACTAGTTGTCATTCACTTCTAATTACTGAGAGGGTCTTTGAGAATGGTCATTACACAGACATTGTTTTTCCTATGTTCTGTGGCTTCTTTGACTAGGTAGACAGCATGTGCTCCAGAGCAGGAAGTGAAAATATCTTGGATCTGGTATAAAAACTATGCCAAAGAAGCAGTCCCATGATTGAATGAATGCATAATGAATGGTTACCAGTGGTCTCTGGTGGATGCTTGTAGTGCCCAGGCTCTGTCTTCTTTTTCATTTAGTGTACTCAGCTCCCATCTCCTTGCTTGCTTTTTATTCTCCTATTCTGCTTCCCTCACTCCCTTGTAAGCCATTTCTGCCTGTGAGTGCCTTTACAATTAGTATGGATTTGTTTACTTGGTTTTCAGTTTTATTAATGTTTTGAGAATGCCATACTGCACCCACATTACTATATCCTTGCAACTTTATGCCCCCCTTTATTTTCTTTAATTTATTAACTTGTCTATCCATAGACCCCCTCATGAACCTCTTTCTATTCCATTCTGGATTGTTGCCTGCTTCCCTGGACAGGTACACATGGCTTCTGTGAGCTCATGAGTGCAGTAGGTACCTCGTGTACTGAAGGCACGGATTTGAGAACCTCTATTTCTAAATCAACTATGTCTTCATCTTCTCTGAGGGATATTTTTTTGAGAACTTTGTATAAGGCATTCCGTGTTTGTAAAGAGTTGATGTTGTGACAAGGTACCTACCGCCTCTCTGAGCAACAGGTTTTACTGTTGTATATACATGGTCTGTCCTAACAGCTTTTGGTTTTATACCATTTCCAGTCAAGACTATTGATGGCTATCAACTAAATTTGCCACTTGATTTTGCTGATAGGGAGTAAGTAGTTCGCAATTTAAGTAAACAATTGTTATTGAATTTAGTGGGTACCTTAGTGAATTACATGTCTTTCCAACATGAAGTCAGAATGTCCTTGTATCAACCCTGTAAATTTTTGACTATACATCTCTGTTCTTTCTTAGGCTGGGCTAATAGAGAGTTAATTGTATAATCAATTTTTTACATTATAACTGAATACAACTTTTTTGTTGTTTTACTGTTGAAAATAAATATCCATTTTGGTATATTGAGTAAACTACTTATTTTTTTTGTAGTGATTTAAAAAAGAACACAGACTCTCTTATTTGTAAAATGGGATTGGAGGTAATGTGTTTTAGAACTGAAAAGCACTTCAGCAACTAGCTGGTGGCCAACACCATCACTTTATAAATAAGTCTCAAAGAGGTTAAATGATTTGTTCAGTGTCCCCCAGCTTGGTTAGTGGCAGAGCAAGACTAAAATCCAACTCCCATGCTGCAATCCTTTCTGTTGCTGCATGAAAAGCATGCTTCTTATTCACAGAATTGATATGAGGATTAGGGACCACATCTGTGAAAAATAGATTTAGCCTTTGGAAGGAAATATGCTGGATAGCTTTATGAAAGCTTTATGAAAACTAATCTCATTTTAACCTTTTCTATAGGATTGTTGGCTCTGTTCAGTTCTATGTTTCTCACTTTGGGACTTTTTTATTTTGGCCAAGGACTAGATAATTTATGATGCTTGTTTTATGAATCAATAATAAGTGCCCAGATTGTGTTAAAAATATGAATTACATCAGCTGGTTTTGAATCTCGGAGCAGGTGCAGACAGCTTTCCCGAATGGTGGTTGCTTATGTACACGAAAAGTTTTCTGTTCTTCCTTTACGATTTTGGAATAAAAACAGTTGATTTCAAAGGCACAAGAATGAGAAAAAGGAAGCATAAGTAAGATATATGTACACACACACACACACACACACACACACTTCCAATCAAGTAATTCTTCCAAAGCTGGATGCAGCATGGCATAGCAGACCATGAGTTTTCTCTCTTGCTGAGCCAAGCATCCATTATACTAATCCACCATGCCTTCATATCTCTAGCAAGCACATGTAAGTGATAACTTAGAATATTTATTTGGACGCAAGGTGTATAAATCGTTTCTATGTCACCCTGGAAAGTGACTAAATTGTGACTTGCTCGACTCAGCCACATCAATTGTTTCAATTTGGCTCTTTTGCCGCAATGTGTTTTGATATATAAACAAGAACACTGTTTAATTTTTATACCATCCAAAGTGATTTGTACAGATTCATATGTTCACAGAAAATAACACTCAAGTACCGAAAGGCTGAAGTTAACTTTTATATATATTTTTAATTAGGTCCGATTATATGCGAGACCCGACGCTATCAGAAGAGGATCCGGGGACTATGCTCTCCACATTACAAAGAGATTAATAGAATTTTATGAAGACTACTTTAAAGTGCCCTATTCTTTGCCAAAACTAGGTAAGAACTTCTTGGTTATTTTATTGGAAGGATTTCTGAAAGGTGGGATTTCTTCTTTATCACTAGCTGAGGCATCTAGTGGCATAAAAATTCAAAGATTTATATTTTTAGAGATGAGGGGTACAAAAATAATTTCTCCTGAAGAGGTAAAATAAGATTAATGACCTGAAGTCTTGCCAGTAAGTGCTCATGGGAATTATGGAAGGCGTTATTTGAGAATTAAAAAAAAAAAAACTAAATAGTTACAATTTGTTAATTTCATCCAATAGAAGGGTGCTTGCTAAAAATCAAGCTTAATAACTACAATGACCATATGGGTAGATGCAATTAGAGCTCATTGCATATAAGGGGTTGAAGGTGCTTTCTAGCATTGAGACACCCAGGTCCTTGTGACTCTTTTAAGTAGGTAATATTGCACACAGAGCTAATGTGGATAGCCTTTCTCTCTCCAAATTGGTATATGTCGGATCTTAATGAATTGGCTTTTCTTTAGATTATTTTTTTAAGATTGTATTTGTAGTATACAGTTAAGCTAATAAAAAAGTGACAGAAGAGAAACTTGGTAATAATGGAAATTGTTATAATAGTGGAATGCTCTCGTACGTATTCATACTTTTGCAGAGCGAATGTGTTCAGTAATTGTTGGTCCTGCGAATAAACACATTAATGTATTATTCTAATTTGAATGAGGCTGTGCTTTTGGCAGGAAATGAGCTAGAACGTTCCAGAATATTATAAAGGGTGCACATAGCCATTAGAAATGTTGAAGTTATTTTGCCTTTTCAGAAGGGATGTGACATCATAACAGCTCTTTGTTCCCCACTCACCCCCTGTCACCAATTTTCTTCCCAAGTGTTGTTTCCTTTTGTTGTCAGAATCCACATAAGATACATTTTTGGGGGTGGGGTGGGGTGGGAAGAATAATGTGTTTATTTGATCAAAATGTGAGTTTGAACTACAGATTCACCTCCCTGGGGAACTGGGCCTATTTCATTAAAGTACCTGCCTGCTGATTGGCTTTATTGGTCATAAAATGTGTAGTTGACAAAGTAGATGGGAAGTTGACATTGTCATCTATGGGCATGGCATTCCATTTTTATGAAATGTATTGCCCAATTGTGAGGTCTTTTTAAAATATTCACTCTGCATTTATAAACAGAGTTTTATTTCAAATTGGATCCGTGCCCTCTCCTTTTTTTTTTTTTTTCCTTTTTTCTCTTTTAAAGAAATCTACTACTTTTTAGAATGTATTTCACCAGCATCTTCCTTATAGTCACCCAAGGCAGGAAAGACTGCCTGACCTTATTTGCATGGGATGTGGTGTTGTTATCTATACCAGGTAACTGGGAACTTCTCAGCTTGACCCTAATGTAAAATTCAAGAGTGCTTGTGTTGCAAGTTCAGCAAGAGAAATAAAATGTGGATCTTTCTCTGTCCCCTTCAGACCAGTAATTAGCAGAGGAACTCAATTTATAACTTCAGGGGGTTCCATGTAACTGTCAGCCTTCAGCAGGATTCATTTCTGCTTCCCTTTTTCACTCACAATTGAACCATGCAGGCTTTCATCTGGAGGAAAAAAAAAGCTTTATTCACCGTTGCTCTTACTTGTTAAGCTACCTTATGGTGTATATAATTGAATGATTTGACTTGCCCCGGCTTACTCCATTTTATATATTGAGGGGAGTTTCTGCAGCGTAGGGTGCTTTATGAAATTTCTTGTAAAGGTCTACTTATTTCCTATGTCTGTAGATGTGTATGCTCATGGATTTGTAAGTACATTCTCTAAAAATGCCTCATGTAATAATCCCCAGCCACAGAATCATTTCTGAGAAATCTTCACCTTCCATTGCATGTTATGAACTATACTTTAAGTAAATATTATTTTCACGAGCTCGGCCCGTGCTAATGACACCTGTAGATGTATTCTAGACTTTAACAGACACTGCTTTGACTCTTCAGATTTTTCAAAAATTGTTTCTGAGGCCCATTCCACCCTTCTTTCCTTCCTTCATATGTTCTGCGTGCATTTAGTAAGAGTCTGCTACAGTAATTTTTTTCATGTGATAAAAAATACTATAGTGACTAAAATAGGCAAAACTACTTTCTTTCCTAGAGATTTCATTCTACCAGGTGAAGATGGACAGAAAGCCAAATGGTAACAAATATAGCCTAAAAGTCGGAGATAATCATTTAAGTAGCTAACCTGCTGGACCCCGCAATCATTCCAGCACTAAAAAGGCTGAAGCAGGAGGATGACAAATTTAAAGTCAGCTGGGCTATGTTGTGATACCTGGTTTAAGTCAATCAATCAATATTAATGAATAACCAGAATAAAAGTTTAAGAAGTATATGAGGGCTAGATATGGCATGCATGAGAGACTGAGGCTTTTAAAAATTATTAATTAATTAATTAATTAATTAATTAATTAATTATAGTTTTTCACATGGAACTATTTATTTGGAAGTGTTTAGATATCAGCTCAAGAGAATGGAAACTCAAGCCCAGTGGAAATCAAGTGACATGAGTTATGATCAGAAGGAACAAAGTGCCTAGAGTTTGAACTTAGAGCTTTCTGAAGTGTTTGAAGTGGTAAAGAGGCAACCAGTTCAAGCAAGAGAGCTAGGAAAGGGCTGGGCATTCTGTCCTGGGTGCAGTGGGGTAGAAGCTAAGGCAGCTCAGGAGGCCAAGATAAGCTTCCACTGCCCCGACTCTTTGAGAGTCCAAACAGACCTAGCACAGCATATGGCTAGGCAGTGTCCTATCTCACTATGATCCCCTTCCTCAATATCCCAAGTCCTAAGGTTGCAGACATAGTCGCTATACCCGGATTGGATTTTTCTTATTTTCTTATTTTTTATTTGAAGCCATTTTATCTGTTTTACTTTTCACTATATTATTTCTGGACTTCTCACTTATGCTCTCATTCATTTCAAATGCTGAACAGTTTCCCTTTGTTTACTGTGGTACAGCTCATGAGAGCTGATCTATCTAAGGATTTGAGTTTTCACACCGAGTAGCTTATGGGAGAGTTCCTTGAGATGAATTCTACTGCTTCTTGTTAGGTTAGGATGCCAGTTTATTCTTCTTGATAAACAAAGATATTTATTTATTGTTTTAAAGCCAACATAAGCCAAGAGTGTACACAGTATGACTGGTTTTAAGATCTCTAAGATGAGTAATTAAAACTCTTTGTATGAGGTACGTAGATATTTTACTTCTTGGTATTACACAACACATTAGGGTAAGCTTGGTTATAATACAACACTTCTTATAACTGTGCGTCCTATTTTTGTGAGCACTTGAAGTGCTCACTATAAATCACATTGCAGACATATATATTATATATTTATTTTATATATAATTACATATTACATAGTTATCTTTCATATTACAGATAGATCATATAAATGACAAAAATGGCAACTTTTTTGTTTATGAAATGTGAGTTATTCTTAAGAGCTCTTTGTACATTTTTACCCATTTAGTTGTTATCATGACCTTTTGAAGTAGTATTTATCATTTTCTAATTTTCCAGAGGAAGAAATTAAGGGATTTGGTAACTGAATAATGTGACTAGATCATGTAAATAAAAATGAATGAATTTGGAATTCTGCTAAAAACAGCTTTTTAAGAATGTTCAGAACTCATAGACTAAAGTATATATCACTTTAATAAAGCAAATTATCTATTAGTGAAATAATATATTAGGAGCTTTGAAATTTTCTTCCTGGTAAAAGTAATCATACATAGCCACTGCAAGAAACATGGAAAGAGTCGGGCGTGGTGGCGCAGGCCTTTAATCCCAGCACTGAGGCCAGCCTGGTCTACAGAGTGAGTTCCAGGACAGCCAGGGCTACACAGAGAAGCCCTGTCTCAAAAAGCAAAAAAAAAAAAAGAAAGAAAGAAAGAAAGAAAGAAAGAAAGAAAGAAAGAAAGAAAGAAAGAAACATGGAAAGAAAAACTGAAGAAACAAGTCTGAAAAGTCGCAGCAGCAATACCATGAGGACATACCCAACTCTTGCAAACGCGTTTTCATCATAGATGTTTATAAGTTAATTAGATGGCAGATAGGATGACTGGCACAATATTTTGTTACTCACCTTATTTAGGTTTCAATTAATTATGGCAGATAGTCTTCTGTTTCCCTTTGCGGCTGCTCTGTAATTTGTAAATCGATGTTTCCTAAAGGAGTTTGCTTGATTGCTTCTTTTCAAGGCACAGCGCATTTGCCTTTATGGGGAATTCATTACCTGCCCGCCACAGAATGCGATTGGAGAGGGAGCACGAGTGTTTTGCCACAAGATTTTTCTCTCCTTAAGGAGATTGTGGGTATGCTGAGGGAGAGACAGTATTTGTGGGGATGAAAGTAAATTTGATACCCACAAAGCATAAAATATAATCCAGCGCTTTAGTCTTAAAAGGTAATATTTAATAGCACTTTAAATGAAGAGTGTGAGTTCTGCGTTACAGCCATGAAAGGTTCTTACAGAGAAGCCTCCACTTTGTGAGAACCCAGAGGCGAGTGGTGGGTAAGAAAGGCGAAAGATCATTCTAGAGATTGTGTAAGGCAGGTGCCCACGCATACCTGGGACGCTGTAAACCACACTAACGAGAACACATTTTCTAGACTGGAATAAATAAGTAGTGGGATAAACTTTTCCTTTTTTTGGTTGTTGTTTTTTGAGACAGGGTTTCTCTGTATAGCCCTGGCTGTCCTGGAACTCACTTTGTGGACCAGGCAGGCCTTGAACTCAGAAATCTGCCTGCCTCTGCCTCCTGAGTGCTGGGCTTAAAGGCGTGCGCCACCACTGCCTGGCTGATAAGTTTTATTAGAGTTCAGGAACAAGACATTCTGGTTTGAATGATAGGTTTTTGTTTATGTACTAATAGAAATACCAGATTTGTGTGTGTGTGTGTGTGTGTGTGTGTGTGTGTGTGTGTGTGTGTGTGTGTGTGTGTGTATGTGCGCGCACACACACATGTGAAGGTCAGGGGTCAATCATCAATCAATCTCAGGCATGGTTTCTTGGTAACTCTCCACCTTGATTTTGAGACAGGGAACTTGCCTAATGATTCGCTCCTATTAAAGCATCATTTTCATTAGTTTATTTCACTTTTGGTGTTCTGTTTAATCAGGAGCTCGATGGTCACCAATTCAGCGAGGCTGGCCAGTAAATTTCAGGGATCTGTTTGTCTCCCAGTACTCTGAGTACAGAGACTCAAATACTATATTTTATGAAGATAATTTATTTTGAAAAAGTCTTTCATCAGGTGATTTTTCTTGTGAACCAAAAAGATAGTTATAATTTCTTTCACTAGGAAGTGTTTTATGTGTTCCTAAGCCCCATTTTGACAACCATTTGTGTGAAAGCAACAGCAAATCCTATTAAAATAGACACCGTTATTCCAACGCTTAACAGTTATTTTAGCACAATTTAACAGGGCATTTTATTTCTTCATTAATTATTGTATAACATGGCTATTTAACTGTTCTTGTTAAGCTATTTTGTAGCTATTACATGCTGTATACTTTCAGTACTACATTACAAACAGAACTTCTATATGATACTCATTATTTATGATATTTAACCACGAATAAAACATAAATAAACAAAAATACTAAAGGTGAAAGAAATCAATGAAAACCGCATTTTGGTGGGAATGATACACGAGATCATTATACTATAAACAAGCGAGCCGTAATACAAGGTGGAGGATTTAATGTAACACAAACTAACCGTAAGGCTGAATTAACTAATGAATTCAGCAGGCATTTATTGAGTAGTTACTTATACACTGTATTGCACAATGGTAACAAGTTGGGGCATCTTGAACTAAAAACTTCAAATCCAATTTAATAACCTTTTCAAAAATTGTCTTACTGACTTGCCGGTGTTGTTACATATTCTATTTGCTTGATATCCCTTCCTTCCTAATTTATTACTGAGTCTTAAGAGTTTCAGACATTCACAACCATGGAATTTCCCCTCATCCTATTTTGTCAAGGCCTCCAACACAATTTTTGACTTATCTGGGCAGAGACAATTGGCTCTTAGGTTAGAAAATAACTTTCCATTGATTACAGATTTGACTATTGCATAAGCCTTCTGCCTTATCCTCTACTAGCCCACCCTGATGACCAAGAGTAACACACATTGGTCTGAAAGAGATGGGTGTCTTATTCTCTTCTCTCACCTGCTCGAAGTCATCATTTTAGCACTTCTTCAGTTCTTCCCATAATTCAGCTTTCCCTCTTTCTTGACTCTTTATCTAGCAGCATTAAAAATATGGTGCTGTTTTCTCAGCACCCCTACCTCTAGGTCTACTCACTCTGGCTGCAGATCCATTTATTTCCTCCTACTTACAGCTAAACTGATTTGAAAGGATTTTCTATGTGCATGGACTCTGATCTCTCTTTTTCTTGTCTTTCGTGAGAGTACTCTGCATCAGCCTTTTGCCCTCCATCCCGCACAGAAACTTCCCAAGTTCACTAATGCTCCCACACTACAAATTCCCCAACATCAGGCTTTAGTCTTCATCAGCAGCATCTGACACAAGTGTTCTTCCTAACTCCCTGAGACGCAACTTCACTTTCTCATGCTTGTCTCTCTTTTAGGACCACACATTTTTCTTTATTCTTTTCTCATTCTACCTCTTTCCCCCTTGAAATCTTTCTAGTTGCTTAACAGTTGGGTGTTCCAGGAATCAACTTTGATATCTCTTTTCTTTGTTACTCCCTCTGGTGGAGTCTCAGTTATTGGTCCTATCCAGTCTTACAAACACCAAAGACATGATACAGAAGGCATCTAGATTTACATCTCAGACTTGTTCCTTTCAAGTGTCACTTACTTTCTACCTGGCAGCTAGATGCACTGGATGGCATAGAAAAAAAGCAGACTCAAGATAAAATGCTCTTTTGTTTTTCTGCTAGCACACATAATTGACAGAGATTACTTCTATTCTCCCTGTAGCCCAATCTGTTGCATAGGTATTTTTTCTCACCAGTGGGTGAGCAATAAGTTCTGTAGTAGCAGCCTTCTCAGGTCCCAGCAACCTCCAAGGGTCTACTGGTGTTTAACCATCCTTAAGTTCTGTCTGTGTATGTTTCTAAACAGAATTCATTGCATGAATGTGTTTGACTCTGTCTTAGTCAGTGTTTGTATTTCTGCACAAAATATTATGACCAAGAAGCAAGTTGGGAAGGAAAGTGTTTATTCTGCTTACAATTCCACATTCCTGTTCATCACCAAAGGAAGTCAGGGTAGAAACTCACAGGGCAGGAACTTGGAAGCAGCAGTTGATGCAGAGGCCATGGAGGGTGCGGCTTACTGGCTTGCTTCCCCTGGCTTGCTCAGCTTGATTTTTTACAGAACCCAGGACCACCAGCCCAGGGATGGAACCAACCACCCTGAATGGGCTGGGCTCTCTCCCCTTGATCACTAATTGAGAAAATGTCTTACAGTGGAATCTCATGGAGGCATTTCCTCAAGGGTGGCTACTTTCTCTGTGATAACTTCAGCTTGTGTCAACTTGACACACAAAACCAGCCAGCACAGACTCCTTACAGTCATATAAAAATATGATTGGGCAAAAGAGGGGGTCTGTTCTAATGCTAATAAACTGGCCAAAGAAACTCAGCAAGGCCTATCTGATTAACATTTTTGGAGGCAGGGGACCTTCTGTGTATGACGTTCCTTCTACATTATGGTACTAGTCTCCTTCTGAATGAAATCATTTTATCTTTTAGCAGACAAGATCAGATGCAGGACGTTTTCATGTTTTCTCCCAACACTGAAATGTGGGATAAAATTACATTTTCTATGACTTGCCTTGGGAAAGAGACTTTCTAGTTGCTATGCCTGCCCTGGTAAGAGAGTTATGACTATGTAACCATGGAAACACACACACACACACACACACACACACACACACACACACACACACACCATATTATTTCAGATGCTCAGTGAGAATAACAAAGTTAACATGCTTAATATGAACTCCTGACTTTATGGCACTTTGAAAACCACCTGGACCAATCTTTTATTCCCACCCATCTAAACTCAAGAAGTTAATGTGGCTGCACTTTTCTAAACTCTATAACCTGCTGATTTCTCACCAGTCATCTTAGGGACTTCTCTCCTTCATGTCTCTAAGTTAGGTAATGAGTCCAACCCATGAGAGGCTAAGGCAGGGGGATTGTGAAATTGGACCAACCTTCTCTGCTTAGTGAGACCCTATGTCAAACAAAGCACCAGGAAGAAATAAAGGTCGATATAAATTAATTATAGTTAAATGGTATGAGAAGATGGTGGCTGCATTCACAGATAGTGTTTGACTTACAGTTGCCAACCTTAACCATTTTCAGCTTTAAGATGTCACAAAAGTGTATATTTCCAACCACAACCGAACTTGGAATGTCTCTTTTCCTGAGGTAACAATATATAGCTTTGTATTTTTGAGCCTCCGGAGAGCAGTTCTGAGACACAGTTTCAGTCAGGTGTGTAATCATGATGGTAGACAGTTGCTACTCCTATGTTCTGTAGGTTAGCTGTATTAAATGCACTTTTCATTTATGACAGGCTATTTGGGTTATAACCACATCCTAAGCCATAACGCATGTGTACAGTCTTACCACAGAGTATTAGAGTTATCTGGCAATGCTACTTGGCTGATCAACATCCCAAAGACGCACCTTGCTCGAAGAGTTCAACCCAGTGCTCCTTTGGCCTGAAAGAACCCTTATAAAATGCCCCCTTTATGACACTCATTCCTCATCTCCTTCTTCTTTGAGGCCAATGGTTTCTGTGTTTATTATTCTTTTCTTATTCCCTGCCCCCCACCAACATACCAAACACTCTCCCACCCAAGGACTTTGCCCTCATTCTTGTTTCAATTTGGAGATTTTTCCCCATAGATATGTACATAGCCAAAGTGCCTCTGCGTGAGATCTGATCTTCTAATTCAATACAACCATGGTGATCACTCTCCATCGCCCTCCACACTTCACCCCTGTTCGCTAGCACCTCCTATCTTCACCTACCATGTATTTTATTTGTATGTAATTTCTTTTCTTTTCTAAGCATATCTGATCTCTCCCTTCTCTGTATCCCGGAATGAAATCCTTAAGAGAACAGGCTATTTATGGTGCATTGCACAAAGTCGGAACCAAATCAATGCTTATAAAAGAATACATAGGTGCCAACTTCATTCTTTGAAAGAGAAGGGGACATTTTGTCTTATAAGGTAAATGTGATGTGATTCTGTTTTGAGCTTATTAAACCTAGAAATGAAAATAAAAATAACGTACCCTATAGAATATCTTCTTTTGTAAAGATCCATATAAATAAAGATAAATAAATTGTTAGTTCAAAATGGGTGTGATTGTGAATTAGTAATGACCAATTGGTTTTTTTTTCTTTTGGTGATATTCTAATGGTGAGACTCTTAAAAGCTGAATTTTGGATCGAGGATATTTCATAATCTAAAATAAAGTGACCATTTCTCTGCCCATCATCTTCTCATTGTTCTTTAAAAGGAAATAGTATTTATTCATGGATTTGATACCTACTTGTTGAGTGTCTGTTGAGTAATCAGCACCATTCTATTTGATATTGGAAAATTTGCTATCACTAGTTAACAAAGGATATAACAGTCTTCAATTGGATTTACATATTAATGGGGATAAAAGTAGACATGTACACATGTACATTTATAGTTACAGCTTGAAACTGATACCTGTGACAGAGGAAGAGGTGCAGAGAAGAAAGGGTCTGATGTGCTGATAGGAGAGGAATTTTCTCTTTTGTGTGGGAGGATGACAATATACCTTACTGATATGTTATTTGTGTCAATATATGAAAGAGAGACAACTCAGAGAGTGTATCTGGCCTTCTGGAGAAGTGGCAAGGAGGCCAGTGTGAATAAAGTACGTGGCTATAACTAACATAGGATGAAATCCTTGAAGTAACCAGAAGATGGTGAAGGATCTGGTTGAATGGCAGTTGAAAGTCACACACTCTCATTGAGCAAAGTTTTTGTAACTGATAGGCCATAATAAAACGCCATAGATTGGATGGCTCAATTAATAGAATTTTACTTTCAAACATTTCTATAAAACGAAAATTTAAAAATAGGTTGCATGTATGGATGGCCAGGCTCTCCTTGGGGCTTCCTTTCCAACTTACAGATAGCCTCCTTCTTTTGATGTTTTCTCATGGCCAAGGGAAGGCAAGTTTTCTGAAGTCTGGTTCTCATCATGTGGATCCTACTTTTGAGACCTCATCTAAACGTTAGTATCTCCCCAGCCCCATTTCCAGTTGTTACCATCATATGGGCTTAGGCATTCAGCACAGGGGTGAATGTAGCAACATCCAAGATGGGGGAGTGTGTCAACTGTGATCTGGTGTAACATTGCTAGGCCATTGCATTGGCTGTCTCATGCAGAAAAGACTGATGGGAGGAGAGAAGGCCAGAGCAGAGTGAATCTGATGCATCAAACCAAGAAGTAACCCCGTGTTGAATCAAATGACAGCAATGGAATTGATAAGTAGTGAGCATATTCCAGATATATTTTGAAAGGAGAACCAATAAAAAGGTTCTGTATCATGATGAGACTTCAAAGGAAATCTCAACTCTGGTTCCTGCCAAACTATAGTTTTGAAGACGTTGACAAACTACTTGAACTATATCTCCTGTAATGCTGCATTGAAGGAATGAACCTTTTTGTGCATTGCTTTCTCTTTCTTGGCTCTTTGAAATGAGCATAGCAAGATAAATGATTAATATTTTCGGCATTTTTCTTACAGGTTTTTTTAAAAGGCTCTTTATTTTTAAAATGATGTGTATGTGCATGGATATGTGAGTGTGCACATGGAGATAGAGGTGTCAGATCCTGGAGAGCTGGACTTTCAGGTGATCGTGGACCACACTAAGATGCTAGGAATCACATGACATCCTCTGTAAGAACTCAACTGCTGAGCCATCTCTTCAGCCCCTATTTTCTTTATTTTTTTTTCTAAACAGAGCAGCTGTACTTAGAACAAAATAATCGCTGTGATAATCCTCTTCTTGAAGTGAATGGCTTCCTTCACCACCCATTGGTCAATCTGGAGTTAATTAGAGGCAAACTGGAATCCAAAGCCCCTGAGAAAGGGAAGAACATTTCATTAAAGTCTAGAGGGGGATTACTGCTCATGGTAGTTGCCAAATCAGGCGATTTTCAGCAAGAGGTGACCATTCATATAAACTTTAGAGCAAAAAATAGCTTATATTAAGATCAGAAGGCTTTTCAAATTAGTTTCATTTCAAGGAGCTGAGCCTGAGAGGTTGTTATGTAAATGAGGGTTAAGCATCCAGAAGTTGATTGTAGCAAAAATGCTCTATTACAGAGACACACTCCTTGCTCACTGTTCTTGTGGCAGGACCCTTCAGATGTTTCTATTTTGAGCATTCACAGGGATTCGTTATTTCTCAGGTTTAGGAGCTGGGGTGGATATAATCAGGCCACCATCCATTTAGAGTTTGCATATTAAGGTCTTATTAAAGGTTGATGGAAAATTAATTAATGTGTGTATTTGTTTACCTTGTGGTGCTAGAGGTCAAATTGAGGACATTTTCTATGATAAACAAGCACTTTACCAACCACTGTCCTGCAAGCCCAGGCTTTATTTCTGAGACAGGCTCTCATTATGTAGCTTAAGCTGTCCTATCCTGGCACCTACAGTCCTTCAATGTTAGTCACTTTAGGGACCAGACACTGATGTACGTTACTGTGCCTCGCTTATACTATATGATTTATGCTTATAATCCTATTAATGAGGTGCTTTGAGATCTCCAATGAGGGTTGTCGTTTTTTTCAGTTTGTTAACTGAAGGAAGGAGGTCCTCATCATACTGTGCATATTTAGCTTTGATGGGTATTTGCATATAAGTGCCAAAAGAAAAAGTCTTTGGAAAAAATGATATACAGTATTGTGATCATTTTGACAGTGATCTTTTTCATAAAAATCTGCTATCTTTCAAAGTTTTAAACTTACAACTCTTTCCGTTATGGCACTGGAAGATCCAGGAGTTCTACAGAAAGTTTCTGAGAAATTTCAGGTGGAAATGTCCTATTCCTGATCCATTCTAGTATTGAAACCTTCTATTGCTCTCTTCAAGAATTTTCATGTGCTTTATATGGACTTTTAGATGTGAAATATACCTACAAATAAGACAGACCTTAACCTGTTGGGAAACCTGTAGTCCACAGAACAAATCCAACATGGTAGCTATAAAGGAAGCCCTCCAGATATTCCAGAAGCATTTTAAAGGGTAATTTTAAGTGGGAGGGTGAGTCCCAAATGCATTTTTTTTCAGTTGAAGAATTTTAATAGTTTATTACTTAAATCTATTCTATTTATTGGATTTCTTTTCTCCCTTGTAGGCTCAGTCTTCATACAAAAAAAACTATTCATGGGTGACCAGGGTGTGCCCTCAACAGTACAGAATGCTTTTTAGATTTTAAATTGTTTAGTAATTCTTTTTATTTTACAGACTGGAAAATATTCACTGAGGTGTAAAGCAATTGGTAGTCGGTAATGTTTGGGATCATTTGGCTTGAGATACACCCTGTCAATTTTTATTAATATTAATAAAGTTACCTGGCAAATGGCATGAAACTTGATGAGGCAAATTCTCCTAGTGGGCAAAACCAACACTATCTATCTATCTATCTATCTATCTATCTATCTATCTATCTATCTATCTATCTATCTATCTATTCTGCATAATTCCTTATGGACTAATCTATGTTCCTCTGATGTTAGTGTGTTAAAGCTCAAACTCCCAGTGCAATTGTGTTCAGCACACACAGTTATTAAAAGGAAACTGGGAAGTAATTAGAGTTGAATATGGTAATTTTAGTGGCTCTCTAGCTCAATAGGATTAGTAGATTTGGAAAAATAGTGATGGAGAGTGTACTAGGGATAATTTTCTTTCTGGCATGTGAAGATACAGTGGGCATCCACTTTTAAGCCAGAAAAAGATGTCACCAGTTTGAACGTGTAGCCACTAGAACAGTAAGACAATCCAGGCTGTTTATCTGATCCAGTAATTTTCTTTGAACAGCTCACGCAACTGCACACATATTTAAGCTTGGGTCACCTCTCAGCACTGTTTGTTTGAATTCATGTTGAGAGTTCTAATAAGATTAGGCCAAAGTACTGTGGCAGCCACTTGAATTGTTTAGGCCTTTGTGTCATAATTATATTTTACTCTAATTACTTTGATCACTTAAAAATTTATTACCATACTTTCTTAAATATCTGTTATTCTTTATCACCCTTCTTCAGGAGGCACTAAGAAAATATGTCTAGAAAGAATTTTAATCATCTAATGAATACCCCATAGTTAATACTGTGGCGTTCATCACGCTTTCTTTGTAAAGGGTCAGACTGGAAATGTTTTCAGCTTTGGGAACTGTACTAACTCAGTTACAGCTACTGAACTGTGTATTGTAACAAGGAAACTGCTTCGGATAACACATAAATGAACCAGTGTGGCAGTGTTCCAATAAAATTTTATTTACAAAAGCAGACAGCAGGCTGGATCTGGACATGGGCTGTAGTTCATTGAACCTCGAATTGCTCTATAAGTTCAGTTCAATACAAAAATTACAAATCCCTCAGAGGCCCTCATTATTGACTTATTTTCCTATATTTTTGTGTATACGTCAGAATTAAACTTAAGTGGGTGTTGCACATGAGTAATGTGGTTTTATTTTATTGGAGCCATCCATTTGCACATGTTAAATATAGAGGTTATACAATAATGCAATTAATATTGTAGTAATATTATATTTTATACACTGTGTATAAATGTGTCAGGTTATTAATACTACCTTTTTAAAATTATACTTTTACACAAAATCATATACTTATTATGGCACATATTCATTCTTTTATATTACATATTCACTTTTATTCCATTGTCACAGGTAGACATATTTTGATCCTCGCATATAATTTGTTCCATATATTCACCTTACTTGAATAATGTCTGAAACCTTAATTTTTTTCCCTGTTTCAACAAACACATCCATTTTATCTACAGCCTCTAATTGTGAAATAAACCCAAGAGGCAAGGGAATAGACAATAATGTTTTTTTCAGAAAGACATTTAATCAGGCAACCGGACTCACTCCTCAACTTCATACCCAGTAGTAATAGATATTATTTTTATTTACTCAATGTTTTCTTCCCTCCCAGTACTGACTTCCCAAGGTTTAGGTCCTGGCAGCCCATTTCAGAGCATAGGCCCTGAAACCGTAACCTACACAACGATAGTCCTCTGATGAGAAGTTATATGTGTATTTGTGAGGGAAGTGGCTTGAGGAAAAGGCAAGAGTGTGAGCAGTCTCAGAGAACACACAGCGTGTTTCAGACTCTGTCACAGTCTTAAATCTCGCAAATGGCAAAATTGAAGATCTTTTCCCAGCGTGTCAGATTTTGTGTATCTGTTGTCAAACATACCAGTCACTGAAGGTACAAGATGAAAAAAAAAAGCCACAAATAAATGATCACAAGAGAGAAAATCCGCTGATGCTCATTCTTGGATGGAGGTTGATGTACTTTGATCGATCCAGAGCTGTGTTAGAGTTGACACAGTTGTTTTGTACTGAGCCAAGAAAGGGAATTTGAGACTGCTGAGTTCAGATGTTGAAGAGTGTCACAAATATCACACAGGCGTTACTGTTATTTCATGGAGATGCTAAAGCTTGCTGTTAACGAGTCTTTTATTCTTTTTTACTGGAAACATGGCTATCTGTCTTTGTGTCTTGCTTGCATTTGCTTAATAAAATGTCTTGGAGAGAGAGAGAGAGAGAGAGAGAGAGAGAGAGAGAGAGAGAGAGAGAGAGAATGAATTAAATTATAATTAACTATTGCAAGTGTGCGAGCCTAGCTCACTTTTTTTCTTCCTGCACTGGGGTCAGCAATAGCTTAAGAGATGCAGTTTAGACAATGAATTGCATTTGTTTGTAGACCTGAAAATAAGTCATTACAAGGATTACTTTAATATGCTTAACTTACATCTGATAATAGTCACCACCGTCTCATAAATGGGACAAGGTCAATTTCGCTGAGCTCTCAAATTATAAATGCAGAGGGAGTTGATTAGTAGTCTAAATAGCAAGTTCTGAAGATTCTACCTGCAGTGGGATTTAAGGGAACTATAGAAAGCAGCATGTATTCTTGGCATGATTTGTCCTGGGCTCACCTCCCCACACAGGAACAAATTACCTGAGAGATTAGTACAAAGACGAAAGCCATAATTACGTTTATTAGCCTTGCCTCACGAGATGGTAAACTCTGTCCAGCTCCATCAGCTCAGAATTATAATCTCCAGCATCCCAAGACATCTCTTATCACTTTGATACTTTGATGCGCATGTGCACAGAGATACACTGTAGAGGTACACATAGACTGTGGACGCACACACGTACTGCATAAAAACACATCCTATACATCTGCAATGTATATATTTATAATATGATGCATATACACATATTCTATAATGTGACATAAATTCTTTTGTAGATTCTCCCTTTCATGATTCTATTTGGATCAATAGCAAATATCCCGATAGCTGTAATTTTCTTCCTAAATATTGTGTTTACCTTTTAGCTCTAAGAAAACTTATCTGCTTCTAGAAAATACTTATTTGTTCATAGCTCTCTCTATGGGGTCAGTTTTTTTTTTTTCATACCCCACTACCTACAAGACTAAGAGTGAATGAGATGCCATTCTTGTTTAGACTTAGAATTATTTTCAAATACCTGTCCCCAGTGTGTGTGTGTGTGTGTGTGTGTGTGTGTGTGTGAGAGAGAGAGAGAGAGAGAGAGAGAGAGAGAGAGAGAGAGAGAGAGAGAGAGAGAGAGAGAATATTTATATATTTGGAGGTCAGAGATTGATATTGGGTGTCTTTCTTTATTGCTTTCTATGTTTTCTACTGAGGCAATGTCTCTTTCTGAACCTGGAGCTTGCTGATTCAGCGGGTCTACCTGGCCAGTAACTCCAGAGATTCCTGACTCTTCCTCCTAAGGTCTGGGATTAAAGGTGGGCCACAAGATCTACCTTAATTTATGCAAGTACTAAGGATTTGGACCCTGGTCTTCATCTGTGGGGCCATCTTCTCAACCCTTATATTAAATATAATTGACAAAAATTATGCAGCAATCATGCACATATCACTACTTTGAAGTATGTGTGGATCCAAACTGAGCCTATTAATATACTCTGAGCCTAAAGTGTGATGAGAACACAGAATCTAATCTCAGTAATTTCTAAAGCTGTAATATATCACCATGTTCTACAGAACATCTCTGGAAGTCATTGCTCCTAAGTGAAATTTTGTATCTTTTGACCACTGTCTTTTACTTGTATTTATCTGACTTTCTCTATCTCTTCTACCATCATGTTAGCTGGCTTCAATGTTGACAGTGACATCCCCTCCTGCATGCTTGGGAGGCCTTAATAGCCTCATTTCTATCAATCTTTTTCCTATTCCGTCTAGCCCGTGGCCATGCCCTGGACCACTAAGCTTATACTACTTTTAAACATTTTTTTTCAACCATCCCACGCCCTACGTTAGCCTTCTATCCTCATAGCTGTTGTTTTTCTTCTTTTTCTTCCTCCTCCTCTTCTCTTTCCCCTTCCTCCTTCCTCTTTTCCTTCCTCCTTTTCTTTTCCTCCTTTTCCTCTTACTACTGCTTCTTCCCCCCTCCTCCCCTTCTCCTCCTCTTCCTCCTCCCCCTCCTCCTCTTCCTCCTCCTCCTCCTCTTTCTTCTTCTTCTTCTTCTTCTTCTTCTTCTTCTTCTTCTTCTTCTTCTTCTTCTTCTTCTTCTTCTTCTTCTTCTTCTTCTTCAAGAATAAGTCAACCTATTAATCATTCTCATGCTCACAGTCATGACTATCAGGTCCTCCATCTTATTATCCAGGGCATGCAGTATGATTTGCCAGTGTATGCTTCCTTTGCTCCATCTCCAACACTTTCCCTTGGTCTCTTGTATCTCACTTACTCCATAAAAGATAAGTCCCACTTCATCCCTATTCTATACCTGAATTGACTTTGTCATGGCACTCATATTAAACATAGAAACATGGAAAATTTACATCCTTAATAAGCAATCATTCTACATGTCTAAAATCTTTATTTTCCTCTCTTATTCTCCAAGACAGTAATCTTACACATTTATTCTTCTTAAACCTCTAAAACACCTGACTTCTCTTTAGCATCTTTAGTGCACCATTATTGTAGTTTTAAATGAACAATTCTGATTGTCTTTTCTCCTTCACTTGTGTTTATCCTCCTGTACTCCAGGCCTCTCTAATGCATTGCATGGAGCTTCTGCACTGCTTCATGGTTGCAGGTTCTTCAGAACTGATCTTTATCTCATCTGTCTGGCTTGCTTTTAGGACATTGCTTAGAAATCATCCCACACCGGGAGTGGTGGCACACACCTTTAATCCCAGCAGTTGGGAGGCAGAGGTAGGCGGATTTCTGAGTTCGAGGCCAGCCTGGTCTACAAAGTGAGTTCCAGGACAGCCAGGGCTATACACAGAAACCCTGTCTCGGAAAAAGAAAGAAAGAAAGAAAGAAAGAAAGAAAGAAAGAAAGAAAGAAAGAAAGAAAGAAAGAAAGAAAGAAAGAAAGAAAGGAAGGAAGGAAGGAAGGAAGGAAGGAAGAAAGAAAGAAAGGAAGAAAGAAAGGAATCATCCTACATCATCAATAATCAGTGTTTTCAACCTGTAAGTTAGATATTTTAAACAAAGAAGCCTTAGCATGTCTTATCTCAAACAAACAAATACTTCATAATTTCCATAGACTCTGTACTAATTCAGAGTAATCCATTTTTTGTTCATAGGGAATTTCTTTAGAGCATCGGTTCTAAAGCTGTGGGTCATGACCCCTTTGGGGTTGAGCGACTCTGTCACAGGTGTCACATATTACATATCCTGCATATCAGATATTTACATTATGATTCATAACAGTAGCACATTTACAGTGATGAAACAGCAATGATAATAATCTTATGGTTGTGGGTCATCACAGCATGAGGAATGGAATTAAAGGGTTGCAGTATTGGGGGGGGGCTAAGAGCCACTGCTTTAGAGTGTCCTCCACTGTCTGATTACTTCTCACTGAATGCTTTTTTAATATGATGTTTCTTTCAGGAAGATGGCACAAGTTTCTTCCTCTTCTACTGAGTGTTCTTTTATCCTGAGTTATCCCTATTTTCTCAGTGTTGATGCATTTTCTACTCAAAGAATAAAATCCTTGGATTCTTTTCTCCTTAGCTTTCTTATCTTGTGTTTTTTGAACCCAGGTATCTCTTGATATATTTAAATCTCTTGTATTCATGTTGTTTCTTCTGTAAACATCTAAATACCTTTCTGTCTCTAATTTTTTAGAAATAATTTATAAATTTTAATTAAAGTATAATAATAAAGTTTTTCTTTCTTTTTCCTTCCTCCAGCCCCTTCCATGTTACTCTACCTTCCTCCCTCTCACATTCATGGCCTCATTTTTATTGATTATTATTGTCATTATACATCGCTGTCATTAATACACACACACATTCAACACACAGAGTCTTTTTAGTGTTTATTACATGTATATTATTTCAAGACTGACCTCTTTTTTACTCAGTAACCAATTAAGGGCACCATTCCTGGGAAAACCAATTCCCATTGTTGCTTCAGCAGCTGTTAATTTTCTGTAGTTCTTTGTTTATAGATGGGACCCCAAGAGAATTTTCCCTCCGCAATAGCGTACCTACTAGTGTTGTCATTATTTGACTCTTATTTCTACAGCTATATTGTTGCTGTATCATGGACATAGTGGCCTCCCTCTTATTTTCAGTAGACACAATCTCACAGCAGTCTTCCAGGTCTTTAGGCTCTTACAGTTTTTCAGCCCCCTCCATCATAATGTTCCCTGATCCTTAGGTACTAGGGTTGTATTGTAGATGTACCTGTGGGGTTCAAGAACTTTGTGATCATTTGTTCTCTGTAGTTTGAACAATTGCTTATTTTGTGATGGTCACCTTCTGCAAAGAGGAGCCTCTTTGATAAAGGATGAGAACAACCCTTTTTTGTGTATATAAAGATAAGTATTTAGAATTCTGTTAGTTTGTCTAGTGAAGTGGTGATGTAGGCTTACCTCTATGATCCATGGCTTCATGAGTTCAGACAAATTCAAATTCACAGAAAGTCATTCAACTTTCAACGTTCTAGCAAGTGGCAACTCCAGAATCTTGGTGCCTCAAGTTCAAGCAAGAGTCAACCTTGACTATTTTCTTCAACACCTCATTTTTGTGTTATAGTTTACAAACAATTCCTAGGGCTCTCCTTTCTAAGTGCATCCTATGGGTACTTTTCCTATTGCCTGTAGTTTGCCATGACTCCTATAACTGACTACTACAGACAGGATGGCTTAAGTAAAAGAGATACCTCATATGTCTGGAGACCAAGTTCAATATATTGGTAGACATTTTTTGTTTGTGTTGTTTTTTGTTTTTTATGAGCAGTGGGGTAGGCTTTCCTCCATATTTTTCATGGTTTCTGATAAGTTTTATGACTCTTGTCTCATAGTGCACTTTAATCGTGGCCATTATCTATATATGGCACTTTCCTTGTGTACGTGTCTTAATTCTTCAGTGGTGTTAGGATCACATTTTCCCCTCTTATAAGTACACATATATATACAGTCTACTACACTTTTCTTCTTTCTTTCTTTCTTTCTTTCTTTCTTTCTTTCTTTCTTTCTTTCTTTCTTTCTTTCTCTCTCTCTCTCTCTCTCTCTCTCTCTCTCTCTCTCTTTCTTTCTTTTTTTGTTTTGTTTTTGTTTTTCGAGGCAGGGTTTCTCTGTGTAGCCCTGGCTGTCCTGGAACTCACTCTGTAGACCAGGCTGCCCTCGAACTCAGAAATCCACCTGCCTCTGCCTCCCAAGTGCTGGGATTAAAGGCATGCACCACCACTGCCCGGCTACAGTCTAGTACACTTAACGACTTTGTAGGGAATGAGGTCACATTGATAGGTTAGAACTTCACCATCTTAGAGCCCACAATTCAGTTCATACTAGCATCCTACTTAGTTTCCACTATCCAGTTCCTTCTGGCACACTTCACATCTTCTGCATTCTGTACTTATTCCCTCTTAAGGAGATGGCCTGACTCTGCCTTCAAGTCTAAGGTAGAATACTTTCAATCTCTTGCAGATTGAACCAGTTGTAAGCCAATGAATGTTTCCTCACTAATCTTCTGCCTGTTCCCCCATCATTAAATATGCACTTGTCAATCTCTCATTAGGTGGTTTCATGGTATGATCACATACCATTTCCCCTAGGAAAAAAATAGGTTCTGCTTATCACTGGGAAGACAGAAGTGAATATTATCTGATGATCTCAGATTCACTGTGCACATGGATACACACCAGTTTTGTCAGGAAGCTTGTAGTCTGATGATCTGGAATGTGGGCTTGACCAGCCTGTTAGATTGTTGGTGAGTACACAAAGGAGAATAATTCCCAGGGAGATGAAACCTTAGCAGATTAGATTATCCTATTCTATCTTTAAGCATCTAATACACTTTGCAGTTTTGTTATGTACCAAACACCATCTTATGTATTTTACCTTTATCATTTTATTTTAGTCTCATGGCAACAAAGAGTCAACTCTTGACATTTTTTTCATGTACTTTCAAAGAAGAAACAGGTTCTGAAAAATTAAAATTTGCCCATGTTTCTGGGATACAATCTGTAGTTGGATTGATTATCAACATATAAACATGCCCCAAATGATATATTCTAAAACAAGAGAATAGAGTTGGTTACCAAAGACTCAGATTGGATAAAGGGTATCCCAAGCTATATTTAAAGGTAGCAGAGTTTGAAACTAGAGGTTAAACCCTGGTCTCGAATGAAGATGACATAAAGATATAGTTGGTGTCCAGACAAACTCTTACATGCTGAAGAGAGTAAAAAAAAAAAAAAAAACAGAAACAAAAACAAAAACAAAAACAAAAACAAAAAACAGAGTTCATCAGGGTAGAAACCAACTTCAAGCAGGATCATGGCTGCTTAGTATAGGGCACATTAGGCAGGTCATGGTTGAAGGTTATTTTAATAGGTGTTTCTGATTATGACCATGGAAAGAAAAAAAGTACCAATGAAAGAAAGTTGACTTAGACTAATCTTTACTCTTCATAAGTAACAAGAAACCATAGGAACACATTTCTATGTTTATATGGGTTTCCATGCTCTCAATACTCATCCAGCTCTTGTAGTTTAAATGTAATACCTGGTTAAAAGTCTTGTGTCTGCCACAGTTATGAGACAATCAATATCTTTGTCAATACCTTTCTTTCCTTGTCTTTAAATATAAAGAGCCAAGAGGGACTATGGACAAATCTGTACACCAGTAATCAGTTTGTATCAGTTCCTCTCTCACTGCTATAATCAAACCTGACAGAAACAATAAAAGAAAGGCAACTATTTATTTCTACCCACAGTTACTAAGGCTTCAGTCCACAGCAGGAAAGCCATGGTAGGACAGCTCCTACCATGGTGATCCAGGAATCAAAGAGGAGAATGCCAATACTTCACTTCCTCCCCCTTTTATTCATCCTGGGCTCCAGCCCAAGGAATGGTATGACTCATACTATGGGTGAATCTTTGCCCTTACAGACATAACTAGAGGTGTACCTAAATCTCCAAGATGATTGGTGATTCTATAACCAGTTGATACTCAAGATTAACCATCATATTAATCATATAGTAACTTTACAATGAAGAGTAGCTATTAGTTTTGATTTGACAAATGCTTCAAGGAGATCTAGTAAAGAATACAGGTACAAGTAAGAATTAGAGTGAAATAATACTAATCTTTTGTTAGTGCTTATTATATTTAATACATGGGAAAGAGGCTTTTAGTACTATTCTCATTTAATCTTTAAGGTACAACTAACTCCTTCTTTCAAAAGATAATGATAGGGCCTGGCTCCAAATACATATGTAGCAGAGGATGACCTTGTCTAACATCAATGGGAGGTAAGGCCCTTGGTTCTGTGGAGGATTGATGCCCCAGCATAAGGAGATGCTGGGACAGTGGTGTGGGAGAAGGTGAGTGGGTGGAGGAGCACCCTCATAGAGGAAAAGAAGAGGTGAGAAGGGGGTGGATGTGGGATGGGAGGGTTTGTGGAGGGGTAACCAGGAAGTGGGATATCAGTTGAGATGTAAATGAATGGAATGATTAATTTAAAAATAAGACAGACAAAAAATACACACATACACATGAAAGAAAAAAGAATAGGGGCTGCCAAGATGACTTGCCACCCAAGCTTGGTGACCTCAGTTCCATCTCTGGAACCCATATGACAATGAAAAGAGAGAAACAACTTCATAAAGTTGTCTTCAGACCTTCACGTGTGTGTTGGGGCCACATACCTGTGTGGCACACTCATACATACATCACACATAAACGACAATAATAAAGAATAAGAGAAAAGACCATGGAAGAATTATTTATGGGTATAGCCTATAGTGAACCCTCCAACGAAAACAAAAGCATTCCATTGTAGTAGGCGTGATTTAGATTGTGAAAGTCTTTATGGAACAAATATTCATTGATATCTATCTATTATATTATAGAATGTTATATATGTGCAACTTGGCTGCTTTAACTTATGTTGATTTGTTTGTATAGTACTCCCATCGTGTCTATACATGAGGTGGCCCAAGTCTCTTCAGTGGTTGCCTGTAGAGAAGATATCTTATGCTCTGTGAATGTGGCACCATCAATAATATATCTCTTGGTCTATAGTTGCTTAGTCAGGAAACAGGAGCTGGGATCTCCAGGAGGCAGAAAGGATTCTGGGATAGTGCCAGGTGGGAGATTCACCTGGGACGATGTAGCAAGTACAGCTGCATGGTGCTTGAGCATAGGAAAGCAGCCACATGACAAGAATGTAGATGAGAAGAAATGGGTTGTAATGAGTGACAAGCTAGACAAAGAAGAGCGTAGCCGTATAACCAAGGTATTTGTAAATTTATTTTCTGTCTCAGTCTTATTTCTGGGAACATGAAGTTGGGAGGAAGAACCAACCCTAGTGGTTACAGTTCTCTACTGTGATTTAAATGAATTCTCTAGCTATACTTTGAAGTCTCCAGCCTCTAACACTTGGCTAATTCCTAATTATACTTGTTACCCAAGTTGTCACTTATGCTGAATGTATCTCCCTACCTGCCTGTCAAACTCATCTCTTCTATCCAAAACTTCTTTAATGTGTGTTCCCCAAGTACTTTGAGCACTGGAATGAAATCGAAAACAAGTAAATAACCACTTGGATTATTCCAAAAGATTTCAGGGAGACTGGCTTAAAAACCGCACATAAAGTCCTTTGTGATGGTTTGTGAAGGGTGAACGCTTGGTTGGTGGAAAGGAAAACACAGCGTTTTATGAGGATCAGATTCATGAGCAAGCTGGCAGCCTCACAGGCACGGAGTACACAATTCTGGGATGTGAGTGTTAAATAGGTGGTCAGTGGCTGTTTTCAGTTCATGCCTCTATTCCCTTTGCACCCACCTTTTCTTTGTAGGACTTGTCAACTGAAACAGCTCTTTCTCTGAGTCACTAATTCCCTTCAATGTCAAATAACCCTTTGTCAGTGGTCTAAGTAATCCTGCCTCCCCAGCTTCACCAAAAAGCAGCAGCTGAAACAGCCGCTTAAGTAACTTGGCTGTTTTACTAGAAAGCGCTCAGGGATGCAGGGCCCTGGGGCTTTTATATAAAATAATGTGTTATTACTTCAAATACTGTGTTTACAGAGCTCGTGCTGCTAAGGATTAAGGGAATGCACCATGACAAATCTGATTCCGGGCAGGATTGCCTTTTCTAAAATAGATCAAGTAGAACTTCTGACTTAAGAGAATTAGGGTCTCTGCGTATGTTGTATAGCACTCTGTGTGGTATCAGCAGGTTTTTGTTTCCCTTGAGATGTCTTGTGGCAGTCTGGCAAGGTCTAGTGTGAAATCTCAGGGCTTGACGTATCACTGCATTCAAACACAAGTCAGGCAATATATTTGGGGTTGTCCTCATGTTAAAGGTTCATGGCTTTTAGAAAAATAGGGGTTGGGGGAAGATGTTTGCCATCTTACTAGGGATTCAGTGAAGGTGTACCCACACGTTCTTGGTGAGGATATTTTCTGCATCTCACAGAAGCTTCTCGTTGCATCGTTGGGATATATGTCTTACTTTTTAAGAGCTTTATATATTCCCTTCCATCTGCCTCCTTTTGTGAACTACATAATTATTGTCTTGGTTTTACTTCTAGAGTTTGGATGTTGTAAAAGTTGGCATTTATAACATATAATTTTGCCTGTATCTTTAAATACTTCCTGTTAAACCAATTGTGTAAGTAGGTTATAACTTTCTTGCCACACACATACAAATTATGAATCAAGGAAAGGTTAGAATTTAACAAAACTTTCACAATTTGTTTGAATATGACAAATGTTATCAAAGGGTACAGAATATATCTTTCTTTGACTAAGGCATCAAAACAACTATAAAAGGTCAGAGTGAGACAGCTATTTCTCAGAATTTAGATAATTCAAAGATACTCCCTTCATCATGACAAATGTCTTGAGGAAGACGTGGAAGGACAGGTTGCACTGAAATTGATTTTCATAGAGAATTTGACCAGTTGTGAGTCTTTATTTACTATTTTTTTTGGGGGGGAAGGGGTGCTTTCTTCTCTCCCTTCAATGCCATGTGGAAATGGTTTGAGTGACACACCTTACATTTTAAAATGTGTTTTCTACAGTGGGAAACCATAGTGGATTCATACATGAGAAGATCCAGTCAGACATTAGATTGTAGTCTGACTCCTGGCTGGTGATGCTGGGTGTGGTAAAAGGCTAACTGGCACACTGCCTTTTGAAAACTTGGGTAGGCTTTGACTGGCATTCATTTCCAGAGGGCAAGGAATGGGGGGTTTTCCCAAGTACTGGGAATGGTGTGCACAGAAGAGAACAGATGTGGTCTCATCTGGGGTGTTGTCAGATTGTCACTCTTAGAACATCTTGTGAGGTCATCAGACCAACTTTCATTATGGAGTTAAAATCTAGCAGTGCTGTATAACAAGAAAATACATCTTTTTAACAATATTTGTCTATTTTTTAAAAAATTATAATATATTTTTCCTTATCTTTACTCCTCTAAAACTCTTCCCATGTTCTCACTTCCTTCCTCTCAGATTTATGGTCTCTTTCAACTTTTTAAGAATATATATTTGTACACACACACACACACACACACACACAGAGATATTATTTCTAACTACATAAATACAATACTCTTTTTATTTTTTTATTAGATATTTTCTTCATTTACATTTCAAATGCTATCCCGAAAATCCCCTATACCCTCCCCTCCCTGCTTCCCAACCCACCCACTCCCACTTCCTGGCCCTGGCATTCCCCTGTCCTGGGGCATATGATCTTCACAAGACCAAGGGCCTCTCCTCCCATTGATGACCAACTAGGCCATCCTCTACTACATATGCAACTAGAGACACAGCTCTGGGGGATATTGGTTAGATCATACAATACACTTAAATATATAATCCTAAGTAAATAAGTATAATATTCTTAAATATATTCCTAAGTAAAAATACATTTTTTCTGTCTGGAAAATATTACTTTTATGTATATGATCTCACAGTTGACCTACTTAGAACTGGATAACCAGTTTGGGGAGCCCTTCCTCCAAGAAGATTGTTTCTCTTCTTCCCATGATCCCCCTGTTGCTTATAGTTCTGGGTCTAGGATTGAGGAGTCATCTGAAAATAGCTCCCACATATTGTGGGAGAGGGAGCAGAAAGATTTTAAGAGCCATAGGCTCAGGGAGTTTGTTGTGAGATTGTGTCTCCTAGTAATATCAGAAGCTACACCGATGAAGTTTCACCTCTATGATTAGACATGATCCAAATAAGAGCAACAACATCAGACATTTCAAAGTGCATGAGGGGAGCCCAGGAGATTTCATCCCTTTTATATACGTATACACATACATATATGAATGTAAATCATATGTCTAATATATGTAATTTATATTTAGTACATCTGTCTCTCTCTCTGTCTCTCTCTCTGTCTGTCTCTCTGTCTCTGTCTCTGTCTCTGTCTCTGTCTCTCTGTCTCTCTCTCTCTCTCTCTCTCTCTCTCTCTCTCTCTATATATATATATATATATATATATATATATATATATATATATATATATAATGTGTGTGTGTGTCTAACTGGAATTTCAGAAGAACAAAAGAGATAAATTGGAAGAGCAAAAAGATACAGAACACACCAGCAGAAAATTATTAATGAAGTGGAGTATTGTAGATTCACAGTGCTTAATAAACCATGGTCAGTACAAAGAAGCTCCTTACATGTATTATAGTAAAACTACACTGGACTAAATACTAATTAAGGAGTTCAAAGAAGCTCAGAGATTTCAAAAAAGAACTTTGTAGTAATAACAGAATCCAAAGAAAGTGGAATGATGTCAGTATTGTGGTGAATGGAAAAATACTCAGAACACTGTCAGTTTCTTGCAAAAGTATCAGAAAATAAAAGTTAACTTTCCAGGAAAACACATATTTTTTTTCAATAGATACAATCTGGTGGACATAGCAAGCATGGTGGGGTAGATCGTGATAGTCCAGGTTTCTGGCACCTTCTTTTAGGGGTCACATCTCCTGATGACGTCAGCATTAACTGTATCACTCTATCAGTCAATACATCGTGAGTAGACTATCATTAAACTCTTGTAGGCAATTTAGGGACTGATGCTAGCAGCTGAAGCTTTGATGCCAAAACAAGCAGAACATGGTGGCACATAGTTGAGGCTGGTCCACCACGGATACAAGAAATAAAGGCAAAATCATACTTAGGTACTGAGGGCCAGGTACAATTTTGAACTCATCTGTTGTAGCATAATTTGGACAGGTGTCATTTAGGACCAAGGACAATGATCACAGGTGGAGGACTTGGAAAGTGTGCGGAGTCATAAGAAAGATGACCTTCAGTCTGTAGGCATATTTAAATTAACATCAGCTCTTTAGAGCTATGTGGAATTTAATGTAAAGTAAATAGCAAAGACAATGTGCACATTGAGAAAGAAATTAAGGCAAAGATTTTGTCAGCCCCAGTACGTCAGTGGAAGAGGGTTCAGAGCTATATGGTAGTCTAACAGATAGCAGCAAAGCTGAAAACTGGTTTTCAGAAAAGAATAATAAAACTCATCAATAGCTGATGAAATGATAATAAGTACTAATAACTTAGAGATTTAAAATTCACTGCAATCCCAATGTTGAGTGTGAAAGCGAGCTACATTAATATTTCATACCAGTGTTGTGACATCTTAGTAGAGTGGACACATTTCTAAAATATAATTGTACTAATGTTGAGAAAGCCAAGATGTATGTTATGAATATGTGAAATTCTCAAATAATAGATATTATAAAAGAAATCATGGGTTTATGTAAAAAGGTATAAAACTGGTTTATATCTATCATACAAATTGATTATTGAAATATTTTTTGCAAAGACAAATAAACTATAAGTGTAGCTTTATTGTTAAATTCTACTATATCTACCAAACTATGAAGTCCATTAATACAAATTTTGGAGTGGGAATAGAAAAGACAGAAAATTTCTTAAATTTTCTACAAGTGAGAATAACTTTCATATTAGATAATTACATAAAATTCATGAAATGTAAAAATTTATAAGAATAACAATGAACTAAAATGTGAGGAAACTAAATATTAATATGCAGAAATCATAAAATAGACTGCAAAACCATTTTTTTTACATAGTGGTGAGGTTAGTTAAGTGTTTAGAGATCAGTCAAGACCACCCTAAAATGCAAAAGAGAAAATAGAAAATGTCTTTCAACATATGCAGAAAAACATTCAGTCAACCTAAACATCTAATTCACATAAATATTCTTAGCAAAATAGGATTAAGCACGTTTTACAGGATACAAGATTATTTCGAACTGTACACTAGGAGTTCAGCTTAGCATGACACTTCAACCATTTCTCTTCTGATTGAGAATCTGTGATACAGCGATACTTGGGTGCCCCTGACATTCAACATCACACAGAAGGCTAAGACAGAGCAGTAAAGCTGGCAAGGAGACAAAGATAGGAAAATTGTAAACAATATGCAAAATTGCTGCTGCTCAGAGGGGACCTGTTCTGTCAGGGTCATCAAAATGTTTCAAATTGCTGCAGGTGGACCTCTGTTGGCTGGAAGAAAAGTATCTATGATTTAAAAAGTGTTTGGGACGAAACTTCAAAGTGTAAAATATGTGCATTTGGAACTCAGAAGTCAATGACTTTGTTAATGACCTGGCTGAATAGGACAACAGCTTTTGACAAGGATTGTAAGTGGCTGCTTGCACTGTGTGGCCTGAGAAGAAATGTTCTCTCCTGTGATTATACTTCTTGGTATGGTGATGTGTGTGCTGTGGTGTGTTGCTTAGTGTGGGTTTTTTTATACAAGGAGACATGAATGATGACATAGCTTTTATTAGGATTGTAACAAGTTAGAACTCACATTAAATTCAGAATTCTTTATTTTTTTATAGGTAGTACTAAAACTTGTCCAGACACACCTCTGGATAAGTTTGAAAGACGAATGGAGACAGACAATAGTATCCATGAGCATTGGAACTAACCCCTCATTAGTTATTAGCTATTGAAGTGTTCATTTGCATAGAATTAGAATGGAAAAGAAAGGTTAAAAAGACATTCACAGACTTTCATTTTAAACAATGTATTTAAAAAGGCAAAGAGTTTCTCAATAATCATTTTGTCTTGGAACCTACAATTAAGAGTGGAGTATGATAATTTGTTAAGGTCAAGAATAAAGTGACTTAATTTGCAGTTATGTAAACAATAGGGCCCAGCATCTTGGCAATAAGACAATCAATCAGTATGATAACCTATTAGGAATGGCTAGCTGTTCAACTGCTCTTCCTCAAGTCTTTAATATACAGAGGTTCATTTTGGTAGAGGTATAGAAATGCAGTTCTTAATCTCTATCTAGTATCTTCTGGGATAGGGGTGGGGTGAGGAAGAGAATAATTTATTCATCTACTGCTCTCTATTGATCTCTTTACATACATTAAATGTTTAATCATTATAACAGTCTGTGAAGGCAGAGTTCATATGCTTTTATTTATGTATTATATGTAGATACAGACTGGGACAATTCACATCAGTTGTCTAAAGTCACAGAATTGGCAAAGATGTGAATAAAAATTTGAATTTAGTTGCATTTCTCTGGTCTAAAGGTATGCAGCTCCTCTGTTACAGGGTTTATGTGTTTGTTAGCAGTGAATTTGTGTTTCAGTACTTTCATACCAAACTGTACAAATGAGATCTCTGTATGTGATCCAGCCTTGCCTCACCATGCCTATCTTTTCACTTGGGAAACCATGGCAATTGATCATTACTATATTATTTAGTTGTTAATCCTTATTAGTTTTGCCACTGACCTGGAAATGAGAGATGCAGCAAGCACAGTGAGGCTGGTGAACCACTCAGATTTTTTTTTCAAGTTTCAATTGTGTTTTCTCAATAGTCACATAATGGGAACTGGTGGGAGACCAACCCTGATGAAGATTAATGATTAGAGACTAGATAATTTCACATTAGCTTTGGTTTATTTGATCTCTCTGGTTTTCTTTTATGTTCTGTGCATGTAGGACAAATTAAGACATTTCTGAAGTTCTGTAGAGAAGCTGTGCCTTGCATGTTGGGGTTTCTGTGAGCAACTTACACTATATATTCTATGCGTAATAATGATTATTTTGAATTTCACAGATTTGTCTTCCAGGTGAAATATTGTATTAGAGGGAAAGGGCTTCAGTCATGCTCACCACTGAATTATATTTTATTTATATTTTATTAGTATACCAATTATTTATAACAATTTATAAAATATAAATTAAAATTTATTTATATTAGATATTGGTGATAGATATTTATAGTTGTTCCTTGACCCTCTATTTGGTACTTGTGATTTATATGTTACCCTGGATTAATCCCCAAATTTCTTAGATAACCCGAATCTTTCTGTAACTTATCATCTAAGTTGTGTGTATCATTTTAGACTTTGGTAAAGAATGAGGTAGATGTAGTTACAGAAACACATAAATATTAACAACATATTTTATTTCTTTTAAGTTTATTGGGAATACATTGATCCTTTCAATCCCAAAGACAGATTTTTAGCATATTTTACTATCTACCAAATTTAATAGAAAAGCCTGTATTTCATATGTATAAGTTGTCTGGATGTGTAAACCGCCCTTCTAGTCCATCACATGGGCAAGACCCAGGGACTGAATCTTTAAGCTGTGTTTTATTTGGAGAGTCAGGAATTCAAGAAGACAGTAGATGTAGCATCCTAAAGACTTGTCTTACTATTTTCGAGCCGGCAGATAATATATACAGTGGCAACAAAGACAGTCAGTCCTTTCAAAGTTTAGTCTTATTGTAGCGGTGCTTTTATTCCTATATTGCCCTTTGTGTAACGGGTAGTGACAGCATCATGGTGGTAATGGTAGTGGTGGTAGTTATGGTGTTTTTGGTAGTGTTGTTGTTGGTAGTGGTGGTAGTGATAGTTGTGGTAGTTAGTGATGGTGGTGTTGGTGTGGGTAGTGGTGGTGGTATTTGCGGTGGTAGTAGTGGTGATGGTGGTAGTGGTGGTGATGGTGGTGGTGTTGGTGTGGGTAGTGGTGGTGGTATTTGTGGTGGTAGTAGTGGTGATGGTGGTGGTGGTAGTGGTGGTGATGGTGGTGGTGGTGGTGGTGGTAGTAGTGGTGGTAGTCGTGGTGGTGGTGGTGGTGGTGGCAATTGTCATGGTGGTGGTGGTCACAAACTCCAAGGCCATTGAATCATGTATTCCTTCCTATCCAGTCATTTGAATGACATCCAGACTAAATACAAATTTGTAACAATTAGTATTGTGTACATATAGATTTATTTCTTCAGAAGAAAGTACAAGCATGTTTTTATCATAAATAGAAACTTAAACTCAACTAGGATGTTCAATTCTTCAGATGTTTTAAGTGCTATTATTATATGGTATTTCATAACTTATTGTACAGGTTAAGTCTCAAGTAAGTCCTCCTTGAGAGCCAAAGATTACATTACAACTACCTCGGTGCCAGGTAGTCTAAGTTGCTGAACCTGGAAGTCTAAGAAACTCCCCAAATACATAGGCTATTGTGTGTAGGTTGTGTCTTTGCCTTCAAGAACTTGGAGGTTAAGACTGTACTGGTGAAGACACCATCTACTGCAGACACAGAGCTTGGAGGAACTGTACTGGAACTGACCTGGAAGTTTCCTCCTTGGGTATTTAAAAGTACTATGCAAGGTATCAGGGTAGTAACATAATCAAAAGTCCTACCTGGCTGTAAAGCCTGTGAACCATAAAAAGTTGCCAGCATAGCAAGATATCCCCAATAGTGCAATAATGGCACTTTTACCTTGGGGTCAACCAGCAGCTGTCTAATTGTACTTAAGACTCAGTCAATACAACAATGGCTGTTACTGTAACTAGCCAGCCACCCATGAATGGTGAGGTTAGGATCCTAGGTCAGACTCTATTATTGCTTCTGCCCTAAGCCAGTATAATATCTCAGTGCACTCTAAGTACTTACCCTTCTGCTAGCAGATTGCTATAGTTCTTACGCCACACCAGAAAAGCTTCTTTTCACAGTAGAGACAATGACAGAATGACACAACTGGTCAAAATCCAGAGAACAGCTTGTGTCAGGGTGAGTAGCTCCAGTCAATACATTGACAAAAACAAACACCAGGCATAAGGCTAGGGGAACATCATGATAGAGGATTGGGAAATATCATAAGGGCCAGAGAGCCTGGGTATCTGCTATGATGAGGTGTCTTCTGTATATGACAGCGAAACTACATACATGAAATCTCAACAATACAGTTTCTTAAACCAGAGCAGCACGAGGATATGGGTTAACATGCAAACATAGCTAGGGGAACCATGAAAGGCCTTACCCCTAGATGACTAGCTACAAGTAATTAAGCTTCTGAGAGAAGGAGATTTTCTCTAGAGATGTGTTTTCTGCTGAATTACCCAATCCCAAGTAGTCAGTCTTAAACACACAGAGATGTGAGCAACCCTCAATGGGTTAGCCAGTTGTATTTATATACAAATAAAAGTATGCCTATAATAATGATGATGATGGTGGTGGTGGTGGTGGTGATGGTGATGAAGATGAAGGAGGAGGAGAAGAAGATGGCATGAATTTGAGAGGGAGTTGGGAGAGAAACAGGAGGAATTGGATGGAAAAGAGATGGATGGAAATGATGTAAAATGATTTTATATTCATGTATAAAATTCATAAAATAAAATAAAGGACTGGAGCAATGGCTCAGTGGTTAAGAGCACTAGATGCTCTTCCAGAGGACCAAGGTTACATCTCTAGCAACACCATAGCAACTCACTCTATAACTCCAGTCCCAAAAGATTCAATGCTTTCACCTGAACTCCTGGGGCAGTGCAAATTCTTGGACCATAGACATATACAGGTAAACATTTACATGAGAAGTACCACCACTACTACTACCACTACGACAATAATAATAATAATAATAATAATAATAATAATAATAATAATAATAAATATAATTTAATTAAAACTAATTCCTGGTTGTATTAAGTCATGCTTTCAAAAATAATTGCGAGCCATGTGGTGTGCTTAGCTTTTGAATGCTACTGACATGACTTGAATGGTTCTCAGTTGTAACTTTTAATTTCCATATTTATTTGGTCATAACTTCCATGGTTTTATTACTTCAAGGTTTCTCTTTTCATATAGCATCTTAATGGGAGTGTATAAAGTAAATTTTTGTGGATCACTGAGAACCGTGTGATGCATAGTAGGATTATATATATATATATATATATATGTATATATATATATATATATATATTTACTTTTTAAGGTAAATGCATGCTTGAAATATTTAGAAGCTATCATTTGTATACAATATACGTCTACTCTGATTTTCATTTCTGATGACAACATACACTAAAAAATAATTGAGTCTTTTCCTATAGCATTTCTTTGTCCTCTGTCACAAAAGCTTAGTAAAATAGACTGTAAAAAAATATTCCATCGAGAATGATGGACTGACCCCTCTCTCTTTTGAGGCCAAATGAAGATGACAATAGAGCAACGCTCATCTCCGGAGCCTCACATGCACTGTCTCATTAATCCTCACACCGATAATTGGAAAACATTATTGTTGCAGTATTTCAGGAGGGAACAGGGGACTACCCAGGGGTTTTATTATTCAAACCGCAAGCAAAGTCAAAGATCAAGTGGATAATAGAACTTTGTCTTTTGTTTCTGCTGCTAAAGAACATTATCCTGTGCTCATGTTAGTACTAACAAAGAGAAGCCTGCCGAGCAAGATCTGTTTTATTTTTGAGTTATCAAGAAAACTTAGTGATACTAATAATGACAGACAGTTATTTTTGAGAAACAGACTAAATAGAAATCCAAGTGTTTCACATGGTATGCACTCACTAATAAGTGGATGTTAGCCCCAAAGATCCAAATACTCAAGATACAATTTACAGACCACATGAAGCTCAAGAAGGAGGACCAAAGTGTGGCTGCTTCAGTCCTTTTAGAAGGAGAACAAAATACGCAAAGGAGCAAATATGGAGATAAAGTGTTGAGCAGAGACTGAAGGAATGGTCACTCAGAGACTGTCCCACCTGGGGATTCATCCCATATTCAGTTACCAAGCCCAGACATTATTGTGGATGCCAAGAAGTGCATGCTGACCGGAGCCTGATATGGTTGTCTCCTGAAAGGCCCTGCCAGAGCCTTACAAATACAGAGGCAAATGTTAGCAGCCAACCATTTGACTGATCATGGGGTCCCCAATAGAGGAGTTAGTTAAAGGACTGAAGGAGTTGAAGAGGTTTGCAACCCTATTGGAAGAACAACAATATCAACCAATCAGACACCCTGCCCCCAGAGCTCCCAGCCATCAATAAAAAAGTACACATGACTCCAGCTGCATCTGTAGCAGAGGATGGCCTTGTCAAATATCAGTAGGAGGAGAAGTCCTTGGTCCTATGAAGGCTCAATAGATGCCCCAGTGTAGGGGAATCCAGGGCGGGGAGGTGGGAGTGGGTGGATGAGTGGAGAAACACCCTCATAGAAGCAGGGGGAGGGCAGATAGGATAGGGGATTTCCCGGAGTTGGGGGTAAACTGGGAAAGGGGACAACATTTGAAATGTAAATAAAGAAAATATCCAGTAAGAAAAATAGTGGAAAAAAAAGGAAAAAGAAATCTAAATGTTTTGAAAAATTTTGTCAAGAATATACAAAATTTCAAAAGGTAAAGGACGTGATATAAATCCAGGATACAACAACCATACCACCTAAGGGCTACTCTGAGAGGTGCTGTTATAACACAGAACAATCCAAATTTATTGTAGCGAAATTATTGTTTTGATGTAGACTTAAGAAAGATGATATGCATTCATAAAAGTAGAAAATGGCTCCTAGTAAGATTTTGACCTTATAATATATTTTTAGGGAAGCAAGTATCTCTGCTTATAAAGTTCCTGGTTGAGCTTCTAAAGCTGTAAATGATGTGTAATGAGGATGGTGAAAGAGATAGAAGGCTAGAGATGACCATGGAAGTAGCACATGATAATTGCTAAGGCTTTAGGCAGACAAATCATGAGCTACATTCCAAACCTATATACTGTTTGTATTTCTAGTTTAGAGATGATAAAATTGAACTACATAGAGGGTAAGCACTCTACCCAAGGCTTGTGCTACTGTAAAAGATGGTCATTCTCCTATACAAACTGGCTTGTAAATATAGGACACAGGATTGAGGAAAGATTATGTTGAAGGATAAAAATCATAAAGCAAGCTGCCAATTTTACCAGTAAAAGATAGAGTATGGGTGTGGCTTATTATTTAAAACAAATGGAAAGAAAATGAGGAATCTCCCAGCTTAATTTTCTTCTTTCTTCTATATGAAAGAAAGTAATAATCAGAACAAAAAGAGAAATACTTATAAAGAAAAAGAACAGATTCAGGTTTGGGGAGGCTACAGAGGACAACTAGTTATTTCAGATGGAACTAAACTTGATGGCCATGCACCATGTTACAAATTATATGAGCTTTGTAGACAGCCATATGTAGGCTGAAATCTGAACTTTTGACACTTCTTTCTTCAGTCTTGTTTAAGACATTGTGTTGTAAATTACTACAACGCATTGAACCTTTTGTGTCTCAGCATCCTCACTTGGTGGGTTAGATTCATCTCCAGAGAAATGAAAAACATGTTTCAATTCTGTTTATGGAAAATATATGTATATATCGGCTTATCAGATTTCAGAACCTGAAAAGTCTTTTGATCTGCCTCTTGTAAGATGGTGTCTTAGTCGGTGTTCTGTCGCTAAGATGAATTTCCATGGCCAAGTGTGAAAAGGGGACATTTATGTAGGGGTTTGCACACAGTTTCAAGGGGTTAGTCCATGGCATGGAGGGGAGTAAAGCTCCAGGAAGGCATGATGCTGGCACAGTAGCTGAGAGCTTACATCTTACTGGGAATATGGTGACAGAAAAAAGTGTGACTAGGCCTGGTGTCAGTTTTTGAAACCACAAAAATGCATACCTCCACCAAAGCCACACCTCTTAACCCATCCTAAACAGGTCCACCAGCTGGGAACTAAACATTCTAAATTACAAGCCATCCCTTGGGGATTATTCTCATTCAAACCACCACAGATGAGGACTGTTGTGTATCAGACAGGTGTGTGAGCTAATAGTGGCAATTCTAGTGTAACAGTCTTTAAAGCTGACAATTCAGAGGACAGAGGACAGAAGATTATTTTTATGCTCATTTATGCAGTCAAAGATGGTTAGAGGAAAGGAGAGAGAAAAAAAAGAGAGAGAAACAGATGCTGCCAATTTCCCCTTTAAATGATTTTAACCTCTTCCAGAAGAAATTATGCACATACAGAAATAATGCCTAGCCAGACGTCGGGACACCCATGAGACAGTCAACTTGATACATAAAATTAATGATCACCCTTAGTGATTAGGAAAAATCTACCGCCTAAAAGTTAGTAGATTAGCAAAGTGATATGTGTCGTGTAAACGGTGGCCACTTAAATAAAATGTTATCTCATGTATACAGCCTGATAAACTGTGTCTATCTCAGTTAGATGCAAAGACTCTGCTGGATTATTATGTGTGATCTTGGAATAATCCTGGAGAATAGGGATATAACTATTGAAATTTCTCATTTCCCAAGGAAGCAGAGATAAACCACAGCCAAGAAATACTCAGGAACAGACATAATTCTATTCAGCACTGTTTCAGAGGGTGACACCAGGAAGCTTACGGAGCAATGACCCCGATTAACTAGTGCCTTTTTCTGCTCCTCCCTATAGCTGGTACAACTTGACCCCATCTTCAGATGCAGACTCACCTTATATCTGTAGGGTCAACCCTGACCCTACATAAGTTAGGATCCAAGGAAACAATCTTGGGAAAGAAAGACTGCATCCACCTCTGTTAGATGCAAGCTGTTTACACCAGCAACTTCAAGGGGATTTACAGCCTTTCTGATCTAAGTCAGTATCACTCAGTGTATCTGTATTATAGGATTATAAGATATTATCCATGATTCTTTACTCTAGATTTGATATTAAGTTACATAGATAGAGAAGTCTGGATAGCTCCATGGAAGCTGTACTAATTCCTATGGCAAATCTGTAGTGATTAGACTACTATGTGAATAAACAGGATTTATTTTCATCAAAGATTAGAACACAGAGCTGGACAGTCAGCCTGGCCTCCCAGATGGCACAGAAGGACCCCGAAGATCATTTAACACACACTGAGATTGCTATCACCTTTGTGATAACAAATGTGGAAAATGAACCTCAATCTTTAGTGGAAATATCTGACATGTGCTCAGCCTAAGTGATTACGTTTGGTTTAATGCCTGGCTATAATTCTGAGTCTGTAGTTGGTAGAGTTTTGGTTTATGTGGTATGAGGCCTCAATGCTAGGGTATATCAAATATATTGGATTTATCTTTTTATTAGATAACTAACTTTGGAATTAGAGTAGTTGCTGTAGCAAATTGGAACCAAGTTGAATTTCTGGTTAGTTGATCCTTCATGATGCATCAGCTGTGAGTTAATGGTATTAGAATCTCTCTCTGTCTCTGTATCTCTCTCTTTCTCTCTGTTTGTCTGTCTCTCTCTGTGTATCTCTCTCTCTGTTTCTCTGTCTCTCTCTGTGTCTCTGTGTCTTTCTCTGTCTCTGTCTCTCTCTATCTCTGTGTGTGTGTCTCTCTCTCTCTCATGTGTGTGTGTGTGTGTGTGTGTGTGTGTGTGTATGTTACATGACCATGACCATGAATGTGTGAGTATGTGAGCCTGTGGATACATGTGGATACCAATGCAAGATAGCAATTTCTTCTATTATCTCTTTTCACCCTATCAGTTTGAGATAGGGTCCTCCATTGAACAGGCTGAGCTGGTATCTTGCTCTTTCCACTACGTTTGTAGGCTGGCCAGTGGGATGATGTGATCCACCTGGCTGGGTCCCCTTAAAATTGGGGTCACAGGTAAGGACAGCTAATGGGCTGCTTTTCATGGGGTTCTGAGGATTCGAACTCAGGTACCCAGGCTTGCAGAAGCGGCACTATTATCCACTGAGCCATATTTCCAGCCCCCTAAAATATTTTCTTTTAGTGTTCATTTCTTCTGAGTCTTGTGTCTTGTCTATACTGTCTGGGGCTTTGTTTAGGCTATCTTAGGTGTGAGAATAACTTTCAGATGCACATGTAGTCACTTAAAGTTTCCATATTCATATGGCTGGAAGGTAGTTAGGGCAGAAGAAACTGTGACTGATTATAGAGGAGGCCTTGCCATATGGCTTGCCATTCTCACAATATGATGACTGATGTTGAGCTGTAACGGCCTGAGATGGGATCATACTGAATATTTTTTGTTGACTTGATCCAAACTACACACATATAAGGAGGAGTGAACCTCAACTGAGGAACTGCCTCCTTAAGATTGAGCTATTGACAAGTGGAGGTCATTTTCTTGACTTCTATTTGATAGAGATATCCTATCCTATGGGGAGCTGTGTCAGCCTTTGATGGGTAGTCCATGGTTATATAAGAAAGGGGCTGAACAGGAGCCTGAAAGATAGTCATTAAGCAACACTATTCCATGTGGTATCTCTGCTTAAGTTCATGACTCTAGGTTCCTACCTTGAGTTCTGCTTGGTGATAGATTATGATGCAGAGAAATTTTAAGCCAAATACCCCATATCCAAGCTCGTTTTGGTCAGTGTATTTTTTTCCCAGAACCAAAAAAATCAAACTAATGGGATGAAGAGAAAGGGCTTCTTATGAGACTAAAACAGGAACTGAGTGTTTCTACTGCATGGGTCTCTGATGTACTCAACGTTGGTTTTACTTCATTCTGCATTGTGACCATGACCTCTGCAGCTAATTCAGGTTTGTGGAGGAGAGGAACTGGAAAATCATGGTGTGCAAGATCTCAGGGGATGAGAAAGATTGCTGTGGGCAGTTTTAGAACATGCAATCTGCCATACTGTGATATTTTTTGGTCACTTAGTTTGATTGATTAACTTCTGCTGTTTCTGGACAATGAGTAAAGTAGAAAAAAATCTCAGAAAACCTATAAGTTATTTCTTGTTATGTGCTTGAGTTTTTCTTCGACTCATTTATGGTGGTAATGGAAGTTCGATTATGAGTTTTAAAATCTTCATAGCTTTAGGATATTTTTGTAAAAGCCGTGATGCGTACATACAAAAGTACTCTATTAAATAGAAATGTTGTGTAAACCAGAATGCCAAATATTTTATGGTAGAAAAGAGATAGATATATATGTCCACCTTTATTCCTTAATATTGACATAGATTTATTGTTATAAAGAGCCTAGTCTCTTTTTCAGAGCAGCAATGATTCATTGTCTTTCATCCTGAAACAATTGTTTTTAAATGTTCTGAGGCTGTTGTTCATCTCTCATATTATATTAAATTTTTATCTGCAGAAATAGACTCTGTTCAGTTGGGATTTTACAGTTCCTACAAGCAGTTATAAAGGATGAATATTTTCCCATTAAGAGTAAACCTTTACACAATACTGGGAGCTTTAAGCTGGCTAACTAGTAGTTAGCATCATGCCGAAAGAAGGGGGCAACAGTTATTAGAATTCTTCCATTTAATCTTTGCATTCCCCATGCCGTCCTCCAAGTCTATATTCATTAGCAGCGAGAGAAAAGATCCTGCACTCTAGTTACATTCAGTGTCAAGTGACTGAAACATTTTGATTAACAATCTATCTCTTCAGTTCTAAAGAGTGATTTATTCTTGAACAGAAAAAGATTAAGATGGGAATAGTAATTTTTCATGGCCTTATAACTGAGTAATACAGAGTCGTATTATTTCAATATTGTATCTTCAAAGACTACAGCACATTTTCATTTTATGCTTGGCATATTTTTTGGGGGGGGGGCGGAGAAAGCAAATGTGACTCTACTTCTCTAGTGTATTTGGTACCTTGACCTTCTAAGTGATGTTAATTTTATGTACATGGGGGAACCTTTATAAGGAACCCATCCAACTCCCAAGGTAATAAAAGCATCCTCACAAGAGTGAGATTATCCCACTCATGAAGCCACCGTCCTTATGGCCTATTAACCTTCTAAAGGTCTTATTTTATCATGAGTTGGGAGGGACAAGCAGTCAAATTATTTCATAATTATAAAAATAGCTAGACCAAGAAGGTTTGTTCTCTTGAACTCTGGTTCTTTTCCCTACTAAGTCCCACATTTGTGAGCCAATATTTTTTTTAGTTTTTTTTTTTCTTAACCTACCACATCTTAGGTATTCTAACACCAGGAAGTGGATTAAGAAGCCTCACATTTTATGGAATCTCACCCTGTTCTCATGTCCAGATCAATTTGTTTTCACAGCGCTTCCCAGATAATAAGCTAGTCAGTTTCCACCTTCACAGTCACATCACTCAGTGCCCTGTCTATATGTCCTCCACTTGAAGGGTACATCTCCATTTCAAGACCACCAATCAAAGATGGTCTTTAGCTTTGGAGAAAATACAGATTCTCTGGTTTCTGTTCAGAATATAGAAAGTACATTCATTTTTAAAACAGAGTCACCCACATATTGAGATTTTTCTCCTTTATAGATTATAGTCCACAGAATGCTGTTCTCCCAAAGATGTTCTTCTTTACCCTTAGTTTAGAAACTCATTGCTGTTGTGTTTTAAATAGTAAAGGGATGTTATGGTTTCTGGTGACATAAAGCTAGTAATAAATTGACCTATAAGTGGTGGAGATTATCAAGTCATCTGAGTCTGTCACTTGCCAGTCACGTCCTTCCCCTTCCCCTCCCTCATAGCCAGTGGGTACCAGCAGGATCAGAGGTGAGAGCATCAGGAAAATCACATACCCAGACACAGTTTCTGAGAACCGTTTCATTTACTGGGGCACGAAAGGGGTACTTATGTGCCTGTGGAGGTGGCCAGGTCTCCGGGGTGAGGTTTCTGTGGCTGTGCACCATTGGCCAAGGTAGGGGGTGTTAGAAGTTGCTTCACTTGCTAACTCAGGGTTGTATGGTCAGGGGGTGGGGGAAGGTGACAACATTACAGTTAAACAAGGAATGAAATCTGATAACTGTGAGGGCAATAAGTTCTTTCTAGGATTGATACTGGGGCAGCCAGCTTCATGGAACCAGTTTGTGAGGCAGGTGAGGAGCCAACTCCTACCACCATCAATCTGAGGTATCCAGGGCTTTTTGAAGCTCTCCTTGACCATTCCTTCACAATCCTGGGCCATGACAGTCCCACTGTCACTTAGAATCACTAGAATTTTAAAAGGTAGAAACAACAAGGAGCATCCATTAGACTAGGTTTTCAGTCCCTGGCATGGCTTTTTCTCTTGTTGAGGGAGTTTGAAATCTAATAAGATAGGTGTTGGTTGTTGCCACTACTGTACTCTTAGGGTCTTTTACCAGGGTGGTTGTTGCTGTGGTTCATAGGATTCATAGCTGCTAAGATTGTTGGTCACTTTCCTCCTTTGGAAGTTTGCAGGGCACACTCAAAACCATGAAAGCTAATCTTTGAGAGGAAGCTTTCATGCCAGTGCTAGCTCAGGTGCCTCTGGAGCCTGCGTCTGAAAAGCAACGGGGACTTACCTTTTAACTCTGGGGGCAACTGAAGGCAATATTAAGAAACTAATATTTGGGGAGTCTCTTGTGCATTTTTTTTAACCACAATTCAAATGAGTGTTTTCATGCATGGTGTTAAGGTTTTTTGTTAAATGGTCTAGGGCTCTTGCAGGGAACGTTGTCAGCCCAGATGAGAAAATTTCATTTACACTATGTGTATGTACGTTTATACTCCAACTTACATGTGTTATAGGCACGTGGTGGTCTGAATAATATTGAGCCCCATAGGCTCATACTTGAATTCCTTGCCACCAGGGAGTAGTGTTATTTGAAGGGGTTAGAGAGCATAAGATAACCTCGCTGGAGAAAGTGTGTCCATCAGAGTGGGCTTCGACGTTTTCAAAAGCCCAAGCCAGGCCCGATCAGTTTTCTCTTCCTGCTGACTACAGATGTAGATGTAGAACTCTCAGTTCCTTCTCCAGCATCATTGCTGCTCGTGACTTGCCATGCTTCCTACCATGCTAACGGACTAAACCTCTGAAACTCTAAGCCAGCCCCAATTAAGTGCCTTCCTTTAGATGAGTTGCCATGGTCATAGCAATAGAATACTAAGACAAGGTATTTTTAGGTAGATAGTTTGAATGTGCTTGGCCTGGGAGTATCACTGTTAGGAGGTATGACTTTGTTGGGGGAAGTATGGCCTCCTTGGAAGAGGTGTAGCTTTGTTGGAGGAAGTGTGGCACTGTCTGGGTGGGCTTTGAGACCCTCTTCCTAGCTGCCCGAGGAGAGTCTGCTCCTGGCTTCCTTTTGATGAAGATGCAGAACTCTAGGCTCTTTCTGCTCTATGCCTCTCTGGACATTGCCATGTTCCTGCCTTGATGATAATGGACTGGACCTATAAACCTGTAAGCCAGTCCCAATTAAATGTCCTTTATAAGAGTTGCCTTGGTCATGGTGTCTGTTCAGAGCAGTGAAACTGTAACTAAGGCAATAGTCAATTGTGTGGTTCTTTATGACTTTTCCAGGCATCCTTACTATTACCCAATTCTTCTCTTGTATATTTATTTGCTCCTCTTTCCCTGCCCAAGTTGGAGACCCCTCCCTGTTTTATCCATTTCCGGAATCAGATCATTTGTATTCACTATTTCCACTCTACTGCTCCTCCACCTCCACAGAGGGCATCTTTTAATTACCTAGCTTCTAAAGTTACTCTGGGATATGGACTAACATCTGAGGATTTGTAGCTAGGAACATTTGTAGCTAGTAACCTCAGACACAGAAAACATAACCTTTCTTTTCTTTTCTTTTATTTGGGGAGAATCTTTGCTACTTTGCTCCAACAGCATATTCCTTAATTATATTCTGAATACGTGTCCTTGTGCACGAAGACAAGCATAGTCTTCATCTCTTATCAAAGAAATGTCTCTTTGCAATAGACAGAGGCCATTACAGAAAACCACAGTTAAAAATGCAGAGTTGTGGAGTCCAGTCGCAATGGATACAGCTACAAGCCCACCCCTGTTTGTAATACTCAGGGAACATTTCATAGCATGGGCACCTTTACAATCTTTTCAGCAGGAAGTTTGTTCTGATTGTGTTTCCTTGTGATATCAGAAACTACAGTCATGAAGTCTCAGCCACATGATTGCCTAAATGTGAGCTGAACAAGTACAGCAACCATAGATATGCTAAAACAGAAGAAGGAAATCTTACGGGATTTTAAACCTAGGCAAAGAAGTACTGGCAACTTTAGAGTGCTGTGAATTGGAGATGTTGTCTTCACCAGGGAAGAGTACATTGATCAGTTATCCAGTTATCTAGGGGTCAGTTCTGAAAAGATATGCATGCAAATAACAAGTAGATTAAACAGGTCATATTTATGTATTTAGAAACAGACACACACAATTAAAATGAGGACTTATAAATTAAAAACAGAGCAAAGAAGAATTATTTCAGGGTATGGAAGGAGGAAAGTAGTGAGGAAATGGTGACATTATATAATGCTCTCAAACAAACAAACAAACAAACAAATAAAAAAGACCCCATCCACTGGAGGCTGAAGAAAATGGAATTCATGACTTGTATTTGGTTCCCATAGCTGCCACAGGTAACTGGGTAGCTCAAGACAACAGAAATATTTTCTACTGAAGATTTTGAGGCTATTAGTAAAAACAAACAAACAAACAAACAAACAAACAAAAACAAGCAAGCAAACTGTAGCCTCCCCTCCCCCAGCCTTAGGGTTCCACTGTTTACACCTGGATGGAGCTTGCCTCTTCAATCGTTCTGCCACGCCTACTGCTGGAACCTGCCATGTTGCTGTTCGGAGCCATCCATGTGGTCACCCTGCTACTGGTCCCCCTGGCGGGAATCTGCCCCCTTCCTCTCCTTCATAACTGCGTGCTGATTTAGTAAAATTGAGCTTTGATCAGAGTTGCTTTTGACTTGGCTCTGTTCTTTCTTCCGTCCGTCTAGTTCCTCTCTTTCAGGCCGAGCTGCTATCTCAGTTGAACCGTTCCTTGCAAGCTGCTGGTTGGCCGCAACAGCAAACAACTTGAGGAGTCCTTGTCCTGGCTCTGAGACTTGGGAGAGTCTGTCCTTACATTTAATAAGTGCATGTTCCTTAGCTAGCCTCTACATCACTCCAACTGCTGTGTCTGCAATAACGAGTTACCATCCTGTGTATCTGTCTTTAAGTGTCTTTCCCCCTTCTTTACAAGGTTAATAGTTACATTGGATTAGGTCATACCCTAGTCACCTCATCTTAACCAGGTTGATTCTACAAAGATCATATATATATTCAGGCTTTACTTTTTTTTTAATTTTTGAGAACACAGTTCAATTCCTCACATCCTTTTTGTCTGCAGAGATCACAGTACTGCCAGATGCTTGCTTTTAGTCTCCAGAGACCCATGTTGGATTCAAATCTGTCAAACTTGTGGCATAAATTAGGTTGCTTTAATGCGTTAAGCTTGTTGTACAATATACAAGATGGAAGGTACAACAGCCGTAAAAATCATCATATGGCTGAGTGCAGTGGCCAGCTTATCTCTGAAGACACCTCTCTCTTTGCTCAGTGCTCTCTCTTCTAACATGAATTTTTATTATGCCCATTTAATTAAATTCTAACCACTAACCATTCCTACTTATTTTGTTATGGTTTGTATATTCTAACATTAGAATTCTTGAGAAGAGAAACAATTTATGCAGCATTTTTGCATCCTATACTTGCGTAGATAGTACCTAATAGACACTCAATTAGCATTTAGTAGGAGTGTTAAATTCTCATCCTATAGATAATCCCTTCATCATAGTGTCAAGTAACCTTCCAAAATAAATACTTAAAGTTTAAAATAAAACAGAAGCTGAAGAAAAAAATTAAGAATGTACTATGAAATAATTTGCCATCGTGAAAATAGAAGCAGTATCAGTCTTATATTTTAGATCAAGTTTTGTCATTGGTTTAGGATAGACTGATACAAAACCAGTTGTAGGAATTGGATTTTTGTTATTAAAATAGCTTAGACTCTGTATGTGTTTTGCGATCATTACACAGGCAAAAAAATCTCAATGGTTTTCCTTAAAAGCTCTAATGGCTCTGTTTTATTTTTCTACTTGATTTAATTTAAATTGCTAGTGCAATATGCCTACTACTAATTAAATATTCCTACAAGATGTAGTTGCTATTAATCTTTATTTTTGTTTTGTACTTGATGACTATTCTGTAGAACATTCAGGGTTTAAGTTTTCTTAAGAATAGAAAAGTTTGAAAGGCAATGCCAGGCAGAGCATCTGCACCATGTATGCTGGCTCCATTTAGCTTAGCAATTTCATTTCAAGTTATTCAATCAATCGAGTTTCCATAATTTGCTTTCAGTTAAGATCCTCATTTCATGACAACTGACAGAAAGCCCTAGAGAGAATTTTTCATTATGAGAAAGGCAGAAAATAAATAGAAAGACTATATTTTTCCTTGGTCTAAGCCCTAACAAATAATTTCTTTAATAGTCTGAAGTTTCTATGCCTGCTTCAGAGGAAACCCTTTACCGTCTTGTATCATTGATGAGAGAATATCAGTTGATGAATTTAACATTTTAGTACTTGCTTTTTACTCTATGTCTGTAACAGTTACGTCACTGTCAGCGTTGTGGTGAAAGCTCAGAAGTGGGAGAAAGATAAAAATAAAATGTCAAATTTCTGCTGAAGAAAGTAAAATGCCCTTGAACTGTCAAGGCATCTTATAAGGAAGAAGGTCACAGAGCCTAAAAGAAGAGCAAAGGGCTAACTTTCCGTGCAGCTAAACTTGAGGGACCAGTGATGAAATGAACAGCGGAGATGGTCTATAATGATGCTGATTTATGAAGGGCTTACCTGCTACGGTGTGCTGTGAGGGACTGTGTACTTTAAAATGTCAGGTATTTGGCTAGGGTTGGTGGAGTCCTTGACCAACATACATGAAGCCCTGGGTTCAATAACCATCCTCGTACATTGTGACTTCAGTAATTAGCTTGCTTAGGAGGTAGAGGCAAGGGGATCAAGAGGCATTATGCTTTATTGCATGCAGAATTCAAGTATAAGCTTGGCTTTAGGAGTCCCACAGACTCAAAACTAAAGACAAACCTATATATATAATAAAAATAAAGAATCTTATTAGATATTTTCTCTATATACATTTCAAATGCTATCCCGAAAGTGCCCTATACCCTCCCTCTGCCCTACTTCCCTACCCACCCACTCCCACTTCTTGGCCTTGGCATTCTCCTGTACTGGGGCATATAAAGTTTGCAAGACCAAGGGGCCTCTCTTCCCAATGATGGCCGACTAGGCCCTTTTCTGCTACATATGCAGCTAGAGACATGAGATCTGGGTGTACTGGTTAGTTTATATTGTTGTTCCACCTATAGGGTTGCAGACCCCTTCAGCTCCTTGGGTGCTTTCTCTAGCTTTTCCACTGGGGGCCCTCTGTTCCATCTTACAGATGACTGTGAGCATCCACTTCTGTATTTGCCAAGCACTGGCATAGCCTCATATGAGACAGCTATACCAGGGTCCCTTCAGCAAAATCTTGCTGGCATATGCAATAGTGTCTTGGTTTGGTGGCTGATTATGGGATGGATCTCCGGGTGGGGTAGTCTCTGGATAGTCCATCCTTTTGTCTTAGCTCCAAACTTTGTCTCTGTAACTCCTTCCATGGGAAAAATAAAGAATAAATAAAGAATCTTATTCAAGGCACAGTTGTTTTCTGTTTTCTAGTCCATAGGAATATAGATTTTATATCTTAATCCCTGTAAACATAACTAGATGAAACTTTAAAAATTTCTAATAAATTTGATGGTGTGTGTGTGTGTATGTGTGTGTGTGTGTGTGTGTGTATGTGTATGTGTGTGTGTAGTATAACTGAAAATTTAGAAACTTCCCAGACACTTCTTTAAGTATTCTTGAAATATAAACTATATTAATTTAGCTGTAGCCATTTTTGTATCTCCAGAATTGAAGAGAAGTGTATTGATGGGCACTCAGCATATCACTACCTACTTAGTGCCCCAGAAGGTTTGTTTCAGATGCTAGAAATACAGAGCCCAAACAAAAAATCGCAAAATGTACATTTTTTAAAATAAATTTTGCATTCTTGAGGTGGCTGATTATGAGATGGATCCCTGGATATGGCAGTCTCTGGATGGTCCATCCTTTTGTCTCAGCTCCAAACTTTGTCTCTGTAACTCCTTCCATGGGTGTTTTGTTCCCAATTCTAAGAAGGGGCAAAGTGTCCATTCTTTGATCTTCTTTCTTTCTTTCTTCTTTCTTCTTTCTTCTTTCTTCTTTCTTCTTTCTTCTTTCTTCTTTCTTCTTTCTTCTTTCTTCTTTCTTCTTTCTTCTTTCTTCTTTCTTCTTGAGTTTCATGTGTTTTGCAAATTGCATCTTGCGTATTCTAAGTTTCTGGGCTAACATCCCAGTGAGTAATATAATATGAGTTCTTTTGTGATTGGGTTACCTCACTCAGGATGATACCCTCCAGATCCATCCATTTGCCTAGGAATTTCATAAATTCATTGTTTTTAATAGCTGAGCTCCATTGTGTAAATGTACCACATTTTCGGTATCCGTACACCAACAAGATTTTGCTGAAAGGACTCAGATATAGCTGTCTCATATGAGGCTATGCCAATGCCTGGAAAACACTGTGGATGCTCACAGTCAGCTATTGGATGGAACACAGGGCCCCCAATGGAGGAGCTAGAAAAAGTACTCAAGGAGGTGAAGGGGTCTGCAACCCTATAGGTGGAACAACAATATGAACTAAGCAGTACCTCCAGAGCTCATGTCTCTAGCTGCATATGTAGCAGAAGATGGCCTAGTCAGCCATCATTGGGAAGAGAGGCCCCTTGGTCTTGCAAACTTTATATGCCCCAGTACAGGGGAACACCAGGGCCAAGAAGTGGGAGTGGGTGGGTTGGGGAACAGGGGGGTGGGGAGGGTATTGGGGACTTTAGGGATAGCATTTGAAATGTAAATGAATAAAATACCTAATTTAAAAAAAAAGCTGGACGGTGGTGGCATATGCCTTTAATCCCAGCACTTGGGCGGCAGAGGCAGGCAGATTTCTGAATTCAAGGCCAGCCTGGTCTACAGAGTGAGTTCTAGGACAGCAAGGGCTACACAGAGAAACCCTGCCTCGAAAAACCAAAAGCCAAAAAAAAAAAAAAAAAAGGAAAAAGATTAGCTATGAAGAAGCAAAACATCTTTTAGTAAGCCTCAGCGAAAATTACTGCTAATATGTATTTTGTTGTTTTTGTTTTTCCTCCCATATTTTATTACCATCACACCTCTTTAGTCACAGAAAAGAGATTAATTCTACTTCATTTTAATAATTTTCACTTAGTAGCCAGATGCTATATGTATATTGCTCCGCTTCTCTGATAGCTCAGAAAAGTAAAAACAAATCTTCAGTCATTCTGGATAATTCTATTATCAACAGCAGTGCTGTCTTGGAGGCTTTGCGGACCATGTAACATCTGTAATAATGATCCAGCCCTGGTGTTGTAGCTGGAACATAGCCACAGACCATAACTGAATGAATGCGGTTAGGTTAAAACTAAACAGGCTGTAGTTTGACAGCCCCTGGTCTAGAGAGTAAGGTGTCACCTGGAAGAAAGGAAGTGACTGCTTTTCTATGCACACACACACACACACACACACACACACACACACACACACACTATGGTGCCTAAGCTATAAGGGTCCCTACCATGGATTCTATCTTCTCTGCTTGAGCTATTTCTAGAACCCCAAAATATTGCCTTAGACCAAAGTCTAGCCTTCCCTTTGAATCTTCTGCATAGAGGAATCAGTTCATTCTATTCCATGCTGTGCAGAGTGATTTTGTACTAGTATAGCCCATGGAACACAGCATGCTGAAGTAGAAAATACCTTTCACTCTTCTCAAACCTGTTCTCTCCTTCTGTATATTGGCACATATATGTGACTTTATGTTGTAATTGTTGCTGCTGCTGTTGTTGTTGTTGTTGTTGGTGGTGGTGGTGATGGTGGTCGTAGTGGTGGTGGAGGGTGTGTTTGTATGTGTGTGTTGATAGTAGGAATTATCAAAAATGCTTCTGTCTACAGGGTATTTTACACTCTTACACTGAGTTACTATTCTATATCTGTATTGCAATTAAGTCACTAAGAACACAGAACTAGCATCAAAGTAATAGCTTTTCAGAGATGTGGATGAGTAAAGGGAACAGGCTGACAGATGGTGCTCCTGTAACACCATAGTACACAGGCTGACGTTGGAGATCTACTTTGTCTACTCTTAGGATGAATGATATATATTGCAGATGCTATGGAGGTAATTTTCTAATCAGACCACAAATTATATTTAATAAAATAATAAATAACACGGCTGTTATATCCAGACTGGTTATATCCTTTATCAACACAGATGACTTGAAAAGAACTAATATTTTCAGATCATAGCTCCAGACATGTAGTAGGTTTAGGATAGACTATATGACTTGCTTTATAAAGATTTATATCAGTATTAAACTCTAGATAATGTAGAAAGCTTAAAGAAAAAGTATATCATGACAGTACTCAATAGTCAGATATAAATCCTCTTAATGTTTTTGTTTATTATATTAGCAATATAATAAACAGAGATTGAAGCTACATATTGTGCTATACTGTTATATTTTCTGATACTATTTCTGGGGAGATGTGGACCAGCATCTAGTTATTCCAGACAGGGAAACGATGACAGAAAGAAGTAAGCACCACACCAAACTCCGTCTTGGTGAACCAAAGACTTCCTCTGGGTTTACTTACAGGACTATGGGTAAGGCCTAACTTGCAGAAGCAGAAATGACTAAAAGACTCAAAGACAACTGCATTACCAAAGCCTGCCTCAGTATGGGTGTCGGCTCACAAAAATCTGGAAACCTGGGGTACAATGCACAGCTTGCTCAGATTTAGAGAGTTTCTTTTCCAGGCAGTGCAGCTGAGCCTCTTGGAAGCATCTCTGCTGGCCCTACTTCTTTGGGGTTCCTGCCTTTTTCAGACAGTTTGTCTCATCTGAAAGTGCTTCTCAGCTGTCCTTACTCCTTATATATACTTGAAGAAGGAGGGACCTAGTTTAGCTTGCTAATTTCAGGGACTTCCTGAAACCTTTGTGTTATTTACTTCTTATACTTACGAATCTTCTCCACGGAACAGACTGTCTCACCTCTCCTTTGAACATCCCATGTCTTAAGAGTTTCCTTTCAAGATGGAATGTTTTATTTAGCAGAAAATGGATGCACAAAGCTCCCTTTACAGCTCCTAACATTCTCTAGAACTCTCTTGCACAGTGTTCCCTGAGCCTTGAAGGGAGTAACATAGAAGTGTGACCGTTGTCCTCTCACTCTAGTGTGGCAAGGAATCCTGCTGTCTTCTCATGTATCATCTACTCTTTAGAGGAGTGGTTCTCAGCCTTCCCAATGCTGCAGACTTTTTAATACACTTCTTTGTACTGTGGTGATGTTCAATCAAAATAATAATTTTTTTTGCTACTTCATACCGGTGATTTTGATACTTTCCTGAATTGTAAATAGTTTTGGAGATAGAGGTTTGCCAGAGAGGTTGTGACCCACAGGTTGAGATCTGCTGGGTTTCTTTACATGCGTGTATGGAACTCTATGCACTACACAGGCATAACTCATGGAGGGATACAGCCTTACCTGTATTTCTTTACAGAATCTCCATCAAGACTTTCCTTCTGGGTATAGAAATAACTTTGTCTCCATTTTTCAGCACACATGTTAGAGGACATAGCAAAACGTCTGCTATCCCATATTTTATAAAGGAGGCAGCCATACTAGGATTCCTCTCATGGCTGCCCTGCCCTGGGCTGCTCAGTCTCAGTTGCATGCCCTCTATTCATAGCCTGGTGTTAAATCATTGCTTTCAAAGTGACCTTTGGTTCTCTTGATCTCTGCTTAGATAAAATTACATTGTTTATCACCTTACCTTATGAGAGGTAAACACATGTCTATTCACCCCAGATAGGGAACGAAGGATAGACCAAAGAAAGGATGTCACCAATGCTTAATGAATCGATGAACTTTATTGCATTGCTTATAGGAGTATGGGTGAGGGTTACATACAGGAGCAGAAGTGACTGAGAGATACGATGTCTATCTGGCAATGCAGCCTAGCATGGGTGATAGCTTACATGAACTGGAAACCTGGAGTATACTGTAAAACATTCAGAGGCCTCAGTGCTTTAGCGTGCTTTGGTTGTTTGTTGTTTTTGTTTTTGCTTGTTTTTCTAGGCTTCTAGGCTGGTCTCTGTCTTCCAGGCTTGTCTAAGAGACTTCTGCATAGCTTAACTTACCTGGCAGTGCCTCTTGGCCATCCTTACAACTCATGTATGCTTGGGGTGGGAAAGTGTAGTACATCTGGTTAGTTTCAGGTACTTTCTACAAACTTCCTTGAAAGACAGAATGTTTTATCTGGGATGAGATTGCTATTCAACATCTTTTTATATCTTATGTTACATATTATACTATTGGCCTGCATATGAATATAAACATTTTTATGTATGTATATATTATACAAATGTAATACATTCATATAATATAAATGAATATATGTGTCTTAATAGCATTTGTTATAGGTAGTATATTTTACATTATTACCCACATATATGCCTTAATAATGAACTCTTTGAAATTAATGAGACATTCTTCTTGCTGGGGATTGGCTCAAGGTCTAGTTTGATAAGCAAATGCTCTATACTTTACCTACTTGCCAGGCCAAAAAGATATTTCAAATTAATACATATGAGCACATGTTTTCTTAATAGTTTTATGGCAAGTACAAAATATTTTCATCTTTGGATATAGTAATATTAAAATATGTCACCAAATTTATAATTTCTTATCACAAAGGATATTGTGATGCACACGACTGTGTGGCCTGTAATAAGTACTTATATTTGTGTTTGCATGTATATTTGTCCCATATCTATTATCTCCACCTGTATGTGGATGTGTGTGTAAATGCACACTTGCTGAAAAATTTTGATCTCTCTGGATATAGTACAAAGAAAGATAAAAATTCTGGCATTTTATTGACAAAGCCAAGATTAAAATATTTTAATAGAATAACTTACATTACTTTATTATCCAACAGTCCTATTTGTCTATTAGAAGGAATGGGAAAGCTGAGAAAGACAATTATAAACGTGTTATGCTGTTCACCCAAGAAATGCATACAATCAGATTATTTTTTTTAGTGTACCTAGACCACTGCAACATAGTAATTTTCAGAATATTTTCACAGTCTGAGGAAGAATCTCCATCCTCAAGTGCCCTGTATACACACCTAGGCAACTGTTAATTTACTTTCTGTATGGAATCCCCTCATTTTGGCCAGTTTATATCAAGTACAGTATGTGTACTTCTGTGCCTTCCATTTGCCCTTTGTTTTCAAGGTTCACCCACTTGCTACATGAATCAGTACCTCATTCACTTTTCTTGCTGCATAAAATTACGCTCTATGAATTTACCACATTTTCTTTATTCATTCGTCATGTGAGGAACATTTGGGTGTTTCTATTCTTTGGCTGTGTGAGTAAGCCTGTGTTGAATATTCATGTTTACATTCTTGGTATACATGCATTTTCTTTTCTCTTGGGTAAGTCTCACGGTGGAATTACTAGGTCATGGGATAACTCAATATTTGACTTTCTCAAGTTTTGCCTGTTTTCCGAAGTGACTGGACCTTTCCACATTCCAATCTGCAGTTTGTAAGTGTTCCAGTTTTTCTGCAACTTTGTAAGCACTTGTTACTACCCATTCTCTTTTTTACTGGCTGCTTCCAATGAGGCAGGATGTCTTTGTGGTTTGATTTGCATTCCCTGATGGCTAATTATATTGAACATCTTTTCATGTACTTACTGGCTATTTTTACCTTTGCAGACATGGCTCTGCATATCTTTGCTCAGTTTTAAATTGAGTTTCTTTTTATTACCTAGTCAATAGAATATTTTGTCATTAGAATCTACAGTTCAGAAAGACCCTTATAATAAATAAGACTAGAATATTTTCTTGAATGCTTTTACAATGCTTTTTAGTTAGCATGTTTTCAGCCATTTTTTTAATTTTGAAAATGTATAATTTATACTTTGTTGTTTTGCCATTTTTATGCATTCAGTAAGAATATTTTTATCTAATCTGAGGAAACTATATTTACTTCCCAAGATTTGCTACTAATCTTTATAACTGTATCTCTCTTTAGTTTATTGTAATGAATAGTGAGGAGTGTAAAATCAATTTCTTTCTTTTCCATGTGGATATTCATTCATTCCCACATCAATGAACCTATGGTTGAAAAACTAATGCATACTGAATATCAATGGTACCCTTGTCAAAAGTGAATTGACAAGGTGATTGTCTTTTCTAGTTATTTTTCTTGTATACTTCTGTCTATCCTTATACAATTATCACAATTTATTTGATTTCTTTAACTATGAATTATTACAATTCTAATTTCATTATTCTCAAAGGTTGTTTTGACTATTTTGGGTCTCTCAAATTAACATATGGTTTTGGATTGGCATGCTAACTTCTGCTTAAAAAAAGCATTTGCGATTTCGAAAAGAACGGTTTGAATCCCAAGATCAATCACAAAAACAATGTCATCTTAATGTTAAGTGTTTTGATCCATAAATATGAACCCCTTGTTGATTAGCATCTTTGATGTTCTCAACAGTGTTTTGTAGTTTTCAGTGTATATATCTTATACATCTTCTGTAAAGTTATCTTTATGATTTTTATTTTTATATCATTGTAGAGTAAGCTGTTTCCTTAATTTGACACTTAGTGTGTTCATTTCTAATGTATAGACAGACTATTGATTTTTACTTCTTGGATTTATATTGGGTAACCTTACTCAACTCAGTTGTTTTTAGTCTTGATTACTTTTAGTGGATTGCTTTGATATTACATTTTGACTGGCCACATGACTGGATGGAGAAGCACCTTGGAAACTGCTGTGTGTGTCTTCATTGTGTTTCCAGAGGGGAGTAATCCAGGACTGAAGACATCACTGGAATGTGGGCGCCATTATCCTTAGGCTGGGAGTGGATGAAATAAAAGGGAGAAAGGATAAAGCTTACAGAATAGGTATTCTTTCCATTTATTTCCTTAATGCTATCATGAATAGCTCATTTCTCATGCCCCCACAACCATGATATGCAGCCTTTCATTAGGCTCAGAGTAATGGATCCAGATTACCATGGACTGAAGGTGCTTAAGCTGTGAGATTCATTGCATGGTTCTTGTCAATTTTTCTGCCTGGTAGATAAGTCATAGACATTGGAAGTTAACTCACACAAATCCTTATGGTTTCCCTCTTTCAGTCTTGCTTTAATATTGACTGGTAACCTTGAAAATAAAGCATGTCCTTGCATGTAGGACATCTCCAGAGGTTGCAGTGTCTGGAGGGTAGCTGCTGTGTGATGAAAGGACTGTTCCCAGAGCTGGGGCTACAGTTCAGAGTAGGACAAGTGCCCAGTGTACATGACGCCTTGAGTTTGATCCTAGCAAGAACACTGGGCCAAATGAAAATACCACAAGCATGATTTAAGGGTGCCAAATAAGAAGCTTACCTATCTCAAAATATCTGACTGCTGGCATTATCCAGAGGAAGTTAACAGGCTTATCTCTTGGTATGGTAAGGATGAATTGCTGTAATGTGTTCATTTTAATTTGAATGACTACTTATCTTCCCATATTAATACTAAAAGTCTACAGAAATAAAAATAGCAAAGCACTAATAACAATTTTCTCCTTCATTTTCCTAGTTGAAATCATATAATTACGTGTGTTCGGAAGCCACGTGGATGTTATGTACTTATATATACATTTAGTAATCGTCTACATGTTTAGAAGCGCAGATAAGAGAATTTTAAACCGGCCATAGTGACACATGCCTATCATCCGAGCACTCAAGTACTGAAGGAAAAGGGTCACAAAATCAAGGGCAGTCTTGATTATGTACACATTGGTCAAAGATACATAATGAGACCCTTTATGAAAGGAGGTAAAAGTGAATGTATTGTTATTATTATTATTATTATTATTATTATTATTATTGTTATTGTTATTATACAATTGGCTTTTGGTATAGTGGGTACTTTTTCATGTTCCCCACTTTAGGCATAACTTTAGGCATAATCACTGTATATTTGGTATGCTTTTCACCTAGGTTGGTATCTTCCGATTACTAACAAGGTATGTCTCTCCTGCCTCCTGTAAAGGCCAATAACTGCTCAGAAGCACAGACCCATTTTTTAAGTCTTGCTAAAACTCTCGGGCCACATTCTTGAAAGTGGTTTTATAAAACTAGAATTTTATTGAAGATGTTATCTATCTATCTATCTATCTATCTATCTATCTATCTATCTATCTATCTATCTATCTATGGGTTTTAGAGACAGGGTTTTACTCTATTAGCATAGGTTGACATGCTATGCATCATTGAACCAAGGCTGCTCTCAATCTTGTCACAGTACTCTGACTTCAAGTTCTGAAATTACACGCGTGTGCTGCCACACCCAATTTTTAATGGAATGCAGCAAAAGGAACACTTCTTAGCATCGTCTTTTGATTTTTTTTTCTTTTTCCAATTCCTTATTGCCTGGAATTGTTCTGAATGGAACAATTTCTTTCAGAGAGTTCTTTGGGGAACGGAATGTAAGAATTTATTCTTATCATCTGTTTCAAGAGAAACATATAGTGCCAAAACAATGACCTGATAGGTAACGGAATAAACAGCAGCAATATAAAGCCAGTTCTCTGGGATATAGTTATGTTATTACTGTCAAACAGAGAGTTTCTGGTTCATTAAGTCAGAAAGGCCAAAAAGAGTATAAAGAATAAAGGTGAAGATCTTTTATTCCACTTATTCTCATATTCACCCCCTCACCTCTGGTCAAAAAAAAAAAAAACGAAAGAGTTTTCTTATTTTATTTTCACACTAAATGAAAATATAAATGATGAAGGCTTTCTTGAATCCAAGGCCATGCATCTATCCTCAAGTGATCTGTTATGTGGAGTCTGACCTTTCTTTAAAGAGCATCTCCATTCAATGATAATTGATGGTGCTTTGAGTGAGAGCTTGTGACACTACCTTCACTTATTAAAAATATTTTCCTTAAGGTGAGGACACATCTTTTTAACTCTTGTCCTAGCTTAACCTTTAGAAATGCCATACCAGTTTAGTTGCATTTATTGATTTAATTAATATGTTATGGGCTTTTCTCGGGTCATTAATAAGGATATGGGCTATGACCAGACTTATTTGTAATCCTGATATTCACTAGCTTGTTTAACTTAATTAATCATACTTTTCTTCCTTTTTTTTGTCTTAATAGATTTTAGTCTGGGTTGATGATCATAATTCAAATACATTACAGTTGTAAAGTGCTCTTTATAGAAAAGCATTATACTAATTAACACACAGGGATTAATTTGGAATGCTACTACAAAATAATACAGTTTCTGTTTGGTTTACTAAAGCTTATCCCATCTGTTGGTCTTCACAAGGTTCTTATGAGGTCAGACCCAAGAGGTTTGGAGAGAAATGGCCTGAGTACAAGGGTGAATGCTTGCTTTCATAATACTCCAGGAGAATCAGCTCAACATGCCCACCAGAATTAAGTCTGTGGTCAAATTCAGCTAATTTGAGTCAGTCAAGGACAACGTGTAATTTCCCTTGCTTCTCTTTCTCTCTAACTCCAGAAGTCTATTCACTCCTAAGTATCAGAGCCATGAAATGTTGTGAGCCTCATATAGCTTACAATATTAATGCAATATTTTAACATGCAACCACTGACCATCTCCATATTAACCTAGTATTAATATTGTATTAAATCAGAGCTGGAAAGATGGCTCAGCAGGCAAGAGCACTGACTGCCTTTCCAGAGGTCCAGAGTTCAATTCCCAGTAACCACATGGTATTTCCCATGAAATACAATGAAATTTGATGCACCTTTCTGACCTGAAGACATGATCTCTTATATACATAAACTACATAAATAAGTAAACAAATATATATATATTTGAGACAGGGTTTCTCTGTGCAGCCCTGGCTGTCCTGGAACTCACTCTGTAGATCAGGCTGGCCTCAAACTCAGAAATCTGCCTGCCTCTGACTCCCAAGTACTGGGATTAAAGGTGTGTGTCACCATGCCTGGCAAAAATATTTTAAAAATACATCACCAGTCAAAAACTCCATTATGACATTTAAATATTGGCAGTGTCTGTTTAAAAATTGCTTATCAATCAAAAGACTCATACCAGTTTATATTTGACAGATAGATACACTAGACTTTCCCAGATTATGTGAATGCAGTTCTTTTCTGCATTTTACTGGCTCTAGCTCAAAGCATTAAGTAACCTCTCAGTTTATCTATATCTAAACTAATAAAACTCAGACAAACTTCCTACATCATTGGGTTTGTTAGGATTAAATAAATTAGATTAGTGAAGTCTTAGAAAGCTGCTTGACAGAGGATTAGCACTCCAACAAAGTTATTATTGTGTTTTTATCTGACCTCTCCTTCCTATGTCAATTTCTTGGACAACCTTAATGACCATTTTCTGTCTCTCATTCATAACTCTGCTAGCCCCACTTCTGTGTGTGCAGTAGTTTAGACAGGTAGGAATACTGTTACCTTCTGTCTGTTGTTTTTAGGTCTTGTCTAGTAAATCCAATGGAACAAAAATAACTCAGTAAAGCCAGTCACTTCCAGGTTCTTATCCAATTTAAGTATCACGGTAGAAACCTTGGAAAATTCACTTTAATAAATACACAGATAATAATTATAAATATTTTAAAACTATGCTTCTGTTTGATTTTGTAAATAAATTATTTTTATAGTTGTGGTATTACAGCTAAACATATGTTTTTTACTATTTTGAAAACTCACACAAATATTATGCCACAGTATATCCATCCTCCATGTCTTGCATGTGTCTCCCCCCCCCCGCCCCCCATGACCCTTATTTCCCTTAATGTCATGAATTTTATTTTGTTTTCCTTTGAAATAACTCACTCTGTCGAACTAGTGCTGGCCACAGCACATGTATGTGTGGTCATCCTCTGTGCCTTGGGAAATATATCTACGCCTGTTCTCCCTTCCCCCATCAGCCATCAACTGCCATCATCTACTCAGCCAGGTTCAGGGCATTTGTCCTTTCTCATTCTGTCTTTGAATTCCTTCTGTCTCTGGATTTTATGGAAGTCCTGTGTGCAAGACCACGGGATTATAAATGCATGTATGCAAAGCCATGCCATGTTCAGACCAAACTTAATAAGATTCTCTCCTATGTCTGCCTCTTACATTCTCTCTGTGTGCTCTTCCGTGGTTATCTTTACTGTGATGATACATTTGGTAGATGCTTCATCCTTGGATATGCACTCACAATTGCTTATTATCAGTATTTTTGCCAGCTATATGTCTCTGCATTAACTATTGTCTTCTGTAATAGGAAGCTTCTCTGACAAAGATTGGGAAGAGCGCAAGTCTAATGGACATAAACATATATATTTAGAAGTGAGTTTGACAATATGACAATTTAACAAAAGAGCTGATTTTCTCTCAGGGCCTATGGCGTCTCTAGACATTCATTTTATAATTTATTTTATCCACTTTTCCCCTCCTTCAGTTCCTCCAAGATCCTTCTCACCTCCCCACCTACCAAAATCTACACCCTTTCTCCCTTTGTTTAGAAAGTACACAGACAAGCAAACAATAAACCAAATAAAAAATAGACACACACACACACACACACACACACACACACACACACTCCAAATAAAGCAAATGAAAATGAGACAAATCTAGAAAAATACTGTTAAGTTTGTTTTGTGTTGGCCATCAGCTGATAGACATGGGGACTATCTTAAGTGTGGTCAACACACCTAATGAGACTCCATTGGAGATGGAGTCCATTTTTGCTTTGTAAGCTGAGAACTCTGACTTGAGAATGTACAGCAGGCTAGATCTGTACTGTCACAGTCTCTGTGAATACACATGTCTATCAGCACTGTTGAGTCTGTAAGACACTGTTTCCTTGGAGTCATCCATTCCTTCTGACCTTTGCAGTCTTCCTCCTATTCAGTATAATGCCCTGAGCCATCAGGGGAGAGGTTTGATGAAGACATCCCATTCATTGGTTTTGACCATAATTAAAGTACTAGACATGAACTGCTTCCTGTAGAGCAGGCCACAGTTACAATCAAAAGGGTTGTTGGTTACCCTCCTAAACAATGCTGTCACTACTGCACCAGAAGGCACATTGTGTATGGTAGGTCATTATGGCAGCATTATGCAAGGTCCAATGCTAAGACCATTTGTGTCTTATTAACCTCACCAGCGTGCACAGCACCTTCCAGCATTAAAAAGGCCAGGAAACTCTTCTCTGATTCTCTGTCTGTCTGCCTGTCTGTCTGCCTGCCTGCTCGTCTGTCTGTCTGTCTGCCTTTGTCTCTGTCTCTGTATCTGTCTCTCACACACGAGAGAGAGAGAGAGAGAGAGAGAGAGAGAGAGAGAGAGAGAGAGAGAGAGAGAGAGAGTTTGTTTTCTCTGTTTTCCAATAAAGGGTGTGATGTCTTCAGCGAGAGGATCTTACCATCTGGTCAGAATGGGTCACCAAGATTACTGACAGTAGCCTGTATTGTTTAGTGTGCCTCTGCATCCTCTCCATAAATGAATTAAAGAGAGGTAACCCATGCTTTATACAGAGATTTTCATTTAATAACTCGTGTCTTCTGGGAGCAGCATTATTTGTCCATGCAGGGCATCTCTGCTAATACTCTTGTAAAATATGATTTAATTAGTTTACAAATTAGTGGGGTTTCATAAGACTTCATATCATTCTAGTTTTGGTTCACCCACTCTAACATTCATTTCCCCCACATTCTTGTCTCATTCCAACTAAAGACTTCAGGTCCCAGTTTTTGTTTTTGTTTTCGTTTTTATGTCCTATGTGCTATACTATCTGCTTTTATTGTAGTTTAGTTTTAACTTGAGTTGCAAGGTAATTGGTTCTCATACATCTGCTCTATAAACACTTCATCATGGCTAACCCTCTTTTTGCCTCTTTTCCCATTAAATCACTCCTCTCCCCTCTGCCTTTCCTCCCCTTCTCTAACATCACCTATGACATACTTCATATCACCTCTGACCTACTACTATATATCAATCCATAAACACCAACTGGCCTACTACTAGTTTCCTGATTTTGTCATGAACTCCTGGCAAGAACATAAAGTACAGGTTTTGACGCAAACATACACATATGCTGTATAACATGCAGTATTTGTTTTTTGGGGACTAGGTGGCCCCACTCACTCTAACATTTCCTGTTCCTTCCATTTTCTTACAGATTTCACTTTGTCTTTATTATCAAGTAATTTTCCATCATATAAATAACTGTACTCCATTTTCATTATCCTTTCATCATTAGGTGAACTGACTTTATTTCCTAGCTCTTGTGGACGGAATGGCAAAGGGCAAGGATGTGCTGGTATCTCTAGAGACACAATCTTTTGAGTATATGCCTAGGAATGGCCTGGCTGGTTCATATGGTATTTCTATTTTCAGGATTTTTTAGAATCCTCCACATTGATTTCCAAAGTTGCTTTATGAGCTTACACTCGCACAAAGTGTGACTAAAAGTTTCCCCCAAACCACATCCTTGCCAACATCTCGTTGTTGTTTGTTTGCCTGATGATGACCAATGTGATAGCCATCTAGACAGCTGACAGACGGATTTTTTAAAAAGTAGTTTGAGCATTAATTTTGCTGATGGCACATACTTGATGCTTTCTAAATCTCCAGTTTGTAGAGGAGTCAGAAATGTTTTTCATCTCTTAAAATCCACTTAATAGTGATGGATAAGATACATTTTATGATATACTTTATGTACATATAATAATCTTGTTTAATTTTAAATGTTCTATGAATATGAATGTTCTCATGATTAGAGTTTGATGAGCATGAGAACAGGTTCAGAATGTGTAAGCAATTTTAGTGGGCTGCACGTTCAGGATCACCTATACCAATTTGCTTTAAAAACTCAAGTTCTAAACCCTCTGCTGCTGTCTTAGTGGGAGCTCCTAAATGCTCTCTACCCATCACAGGATCCGTCTCACTTAAGTACTTGCTAAGTTCTTGTTAATGATAACACCAGTGACTTCAATACCAGGACTCAGATGACATTAATCTTTTCTGTGATGGCAGATGCTGTGAACCTGTGTATGACCAATGTTTTTTTTCTCTCTCTTTTAAACCAAGGATGAATGATAAATATCTCAGTAAACTATATACTTGGTCATAATTAGCAGTGAAGGGCATGCATCTGTTTTTAAATAAACATTATTATATGTACACATAGCACATTATAAAATAATTCTTATCTAGCACTATTAAGTCAATTGTAAGAGATGGAAAATACTGACTCTTCTACAAACAGGGGGTTTAGAATGCAGGTAGGACTTGATGAAATTAAGACAATCAGGGGTAAGAAGGGAGGGTCAAAAACCACTATTTTACTCATTTCCATTTTATTGCACTAGCTTTAAGTGCTATCAGTGTGATAAAGGTGTAAATGAAAGTCAAACATCAGTTGTAACTACAGTTAGCATAGGCTATGCTATGGTAGGTTCATTTCATTTTGTTTTTGTGGTTGAAGTTTTGTTTTGTTTTGTTTTTGAATTGACACTTGGCTCTCCTCTGAGACTGAATTTCCCCTGCTTGACATGAATGTTGCCCAAGCCACTTTGCAAGGAAAAAAGACAGCTCATTTGGCTAAAGCAGTAATAGATTTGCCTGAGCAAACTTCAAGCACCCCTTCACTCTTTCTGATCTCTCTCTGCCCCAGGTGACTGACTAGCTCTGTCGACAGAAGTCTGGATAAGTGTTGCATCTGGATGAGGCCATCCATCAGAATCACAGAAGGCTGGCATCAGGCTTACAGACAGGAAAGGGCCAAGGACAGGATGTGTGGGAAGTCTGATTAGAGAGTCCTGGTGAGGACTCTCTTAAAATCCCTTTCAACGGCTTATCGTCGCAGGGAGAATCCTTTAAGTAATAACAGACTTGAGATCTATGAGGGCACCTTCTCATTTCAAGAGAACCGGATGCCTGTCCATTCCTACTGAGTTCATTAGACCAAATTCACATCCATATGCATCTGATCATTAAGAACCACACACACTGCCTCTCAATACTCACATAATACGGTAAATACGCCAAAGAATAAGACAGGGACAATCAGATTTTAATGGGGGTACTGGAGGTGTATAAAAATAAATAAGCCTATTTATAAAAATAACCACTCCCTCTTTTGACCTGAAAAGAAGTCCCCTGTAGCAAAAAGAATTCAGTGCTTTAAAGTTATTTTGAGATTAGGATTATATCATTTTTCTATCCCCGCTCTTTCTACCAAACCCTACCATTTGCCTCTCCTTCTTCTCATTCAAATTCATGGCCTCCCTTTTCATTTATTGTTGTTATATGTATATATTTATGTCTCCATACACATATATTCCCAAATACAACCTACGTGGAGTGTATTATGCTACTGGCATATGTGTTTTTAAGGCTAACCATTTGGTATTGGATGATCAATTGGTGTGTCATTCCCCAAAGAAGAATATTTTTTCCTTCTCTCTGCATCTCTTAGTTGCCTGAAATTCTTTGTATAGAGTTATGGTCCTGTGAAACCTTCTGCCCCAATGTTGTTCACTTTAGCAAGTCTCCTCTGGTTGTCCATGTTCACCTCACATTTAGGCAGTCACATTGGTGAAATGTTATGGGCATAGTTTCTTACCCTCATGGCAAATCTCTCATCCTCTGTCATTTGTAATCTTTTTGCACCCTTTTCTGCAATGTTTTTAGATGTGGACCTTGTTTCAGAGATGTGTCCATTGGGTCTTGGCTCCAGAACTATGAATTTTGATTGGTTGTAGTTTTCTGTAATGGTCTCTATTTCTGAGAGAAGGTTAAGGTTACTTGGTGCTGGGTGAAAACTATGCTTATCTGTGGGTACAAGGACTAATGTGTAGAATTTACTTAAGGGTTATGATGTCTTAACAATGTAGTGCTGTAAGATCTCCTCCAAGATCCATGAATCCTTATCTGTAAGCACATCATAGCATCAGTAATAGTGTCAGGCCTTGATGCCTCTTCATGAGACGAATCCCAAGTTGAGCCAGTAACTGGATGGCCTTGCATGACTGTAATATTGAGAGGCCCTACCAGCAGCTGACTGAGACAGACACAAATACTTACACCCGACCATTGGACTGAAGTAAGAGACCCCTATGGTTGCATTAGGGGAAGGATTGAAGAAGCTGAAGGGGCGGGCAACCCCATAGGAAGAACAGCAGTCTCAACTAACCTGGGCCCCTGCTAGCTAACAAAGACTAAGCTACCAACCAGGCAGCATACATGGGCTGTTCCAAGACCACTCTGGCACATACATAGTAGAGGACTGCTTGGTTTGGCATCAGTCGGAGAAGATGTACCTAATCCTCAAGAGACATGAGGCCTCAGGGAAGGGGGAGGCATGGTGGGGGATAAGGGGGGAGCACTCTTTCAGAGGTAAAGGGGAAGAGAGTTGGATGAGGAACTGTGGGAGGGGGCACTGGGAAGGAAACAATAGCTGGGTTGTGTGGGGCAATGGGCTATGTACAGACTGCCTAGTCTCCAGTGGAGCTGAGATCTGAATCCCGGTAGAACCTGGTGGTGATAATTCACCTTCATGGGACGGTAGGCATTCCCTCATGTCTCCTGGACTCCTGGTTCCTGTCAAATTTACCACCCCCACAGTCCCCACAGGAGAACCTGTGGCTAGTAGTCATGTACACGATGTCCCAAGCTTCTGACCTTCAGGCTACACTCCTCCCAGTTACCTAGCAACAACAAGATAACAAGTCCACCATAAGAGGGGCTGCTTGGCCCCTCCTCACTCTCTTACTCTCTCCTCACACACTCTCTCTAACCTCTTACTCTCTAGCCTTTCTTTTCTCTTTCTCTTTCTCTTTCCCCCTTCCCTCCTCTTGGCCATGGCCTGTCTTTCTCTCTCTTTCTACTTTCTCTCTTTCCCCCTGACTTTCTACAATAAAGCTCTAAAACCATAGACTGTCTCTCTTCATCAAGGCCCGCTGTGCGTGGATGATGGGATAGGCTTTCTCCTAACAAGCTGTGCCCTGGTATGGGGGCTGCCCCTTGTCCACCCCCTGTCGAGTGGGATCCAGTGGCTTAACACAGCCAGATGCCCACCCGGGCAGAGTGGAAAGCGTCCAGCAGTCCACCTGCATCTGCCTGCCTAGAGCACAGGAACTTTGGCCAGACACAGACACTGTCTCCCTTCCCCCTCCTCCCTAATACCCGCATTACCCAGAGGGATGCAAATAAAATAAAATAAAATAAAATAAAATAAAATAAAATAAATCTGTAAAGTCACTGGATCTGGGTAGCTGGCAAGGTTTCCAGGACTAGGCATGACTTCCCTCTTGTTCAGAAGGTTATACTCCAATTAGAGAGCTGTTGGTTTTCCTAAGGTGTGCATGCCACTACTGTACCTTTCAAGAGTTATTTTCAAGAGTTATCATGGTGGATGTTTGCTGTGGTTCATAGGCATCATAGCTGGTACAGAAGTTGGTTGTTTCCATCCTTTGGGGATTGCATGATGCCTCTGTTACCTTGAAAACTAGTCCTTAGGGATGAGATTTTTCAGCACAGCTATGGCTCAGGGATCTTTAGGCCCTGTGTCTAAAGTGCATGGTATCATTGGACATATGAACTTACCTTCCTCCTCTGCAGAATAAACAAGGGCAATAGCAGTAGCCTGGCTATTTGGGGAGTCTCTTGGATAACCTCTACCAACAACTCAAAGGAGGCCTTCTATGTTATATTGGATGACTCCCTTTCTCGACACTCATTTCCTTTGAATACGTTTAGGGATGATAAAGGGGATTCTCTAGAATAGTCATTCTCAACCTGTGTTCCTCATGTTGTAGTGGCCGCTAACCATGAAACTATTTTAGTTGATACTTCATAACTAATTTTGATACTGTCATGAGTCACAATGTCCTAGGTGACCCCTGTGAAAGGATCATTTGACCTTCAAAGGAGTTGTGACCCACAGGTTGAGAACTCCACTCTAGGACATTCCTTATAAACACTAAGCAAAAGGTAAGGCAGTTAAATCAGAGCCAGAAGTCTCTCCATTATTTACAATGCTTCAAGTATACTTAGGATAATATTTTACCTTGTAGTCCCTAATTGATCTGCCTCATTCTGTCCCTCTACAGGAGACTTATTAAGGTGCTTGATAACTATTATTCTCAATGAGCACAAAATGTGATTAAGGCCTTCTCTCAGTTTGAAGAGAACGATTCTAATTTTTCGAGACATCTTAATAGATTTTCTCACCGATGAGTGATTAAATACAAAGGGATATTTTTTTCTGCTCCATGTAGACCAAAGATCCTTGGGCAAGTCTCGCTGTCATGTGGACTTGAGATGTCTAGGAAATGTGTTACTGTCCTTTCTCTACCACTTAGTCACAGCTCAGCCTGAAGCAGTCTGGCACTCTTCTCTAATCATCCACTGAAACAACCTATCGAAGTTGCTAAATCCAGTGCTCCCAGTTTTGGTATTTGTCCAACTCGGTGTCTCTTTGCTGAAGTTGGTGTTATTGAGCTTTCTTGGAACTTTATTGTCTTTGATACTCCTCTCTCTGTGGCTTTGATTGATGCTTGCTGGATTGCATGCAACTGCTCATTTTTAGAGTGGAACCAAACAAAAGGCAGCTTCCTGACTTTGCCCATCAGGTAGTCTAGCTCCATCCATGGATCTCCATCTTGTTTCTACTCTCATACAATGAGCTGGTGTGAAAGTAACCGGGATGCGTCATTTGGTTTCACTCTTCTGATGTCATATTGTGACTCTAAAAATTCTGTCTACTATCTTATACTCATGAGCAACCCAAGAACTCTATCTGTCCCTGATTAGTTATAATTTCCACCTGAGATCCATCTTTCCAGCTCATAAAGTTTAAGTCAGGCTGCTAGTTTCCTGTACATTCTGTTACCATTCTATTACTCATAAGGTAAAGCCCAAGTCCTTTGCATATATATCCTCCACTTTGAGATGATTATTGCTTCAATGTAATTTTACCCTGTTGTTTCCTCCCAATTCTATACTACAGTTGGTGATATTTGTCTATAATAGTACAAGGTGTTATTACGGCACTGGACAGTTTGTTTATCACACATGCAGTGGTGTTTTGCTCTGCGCCATTCTCATGACCTTTGGCATCTAATTTTTGCTGTTGTTTATAGTCCCAGTTTACCTGTAGGAGCTTTACATAAGTGGGGTGACTCTTGAACATGCTTATTGGACAGCATGACTGAATCAGAAATTAGAAATGATTTTTTGAGCCTAGGTCTCACTCTGTAGCCTACATTAGCCTCAAACTCACTATAGTTCAGGCTGGCCTTGAATTAAAGGAAATCCAACTGTCTCAGTCCCTTATAAACACTAAGCAAAAGGTAGGGTGAAATTATAAGATTGAGGCACCATTTCGTTTCTATAAATTTTATTTTTGTATTTTGGCATCCTAAGCATATTTAACTTTCTCTGTACCTAAACTCTGTTGTATGATATTTTTATGGTCAAGAAGCATGGTTTTAGATTATCTATTTCTTCATTTTTATTTCCTTGGTACAAACATAGGAATGTTAAGGAAACAAATTGATAAAAAAATGATTTTTTTCTATTCTTTCTCCCTTTTTTTGAGCATATTGTATAAACATAGAGAATATATGGACTGAAACAATTTGTATTGTGCTAAGATCATATGTTTTTGCTGTGTGTATCCAAAATTACAATATAATATGTCTAAGTCTGGGAAAAAAGGTATTTTGCTTAGGTCTTGCCACATACGTGTCCTATAGTTCTGAGTTTATGGTTAACAAAGAAGATAAAGAAGGTGCCCATTTTAAATATGTGCTGCCGCTGTGGAAAGAGAATGGATAGTTCAGTAACAATGGCTTTCGTGGGTCTTGCTTTCATTATGATTCATGTATGATGTACCTATCAGCTTATTTCAAATATTCCATTGAAATGAGATAAGCTCTAAATGAAATGATCCATAAAATTCAGTAATTCATCATCCTATCATACTGGGAGTTTTGTCAAGTACAAAACCTGACAGATATTAGACAAGTATCTAACAATAAATTCACTGTTTATTTTTTTCTCTCCTTTCTTTTCATATAAAGAAAATGAAATGATGACACCAAATTTAAATATAAAATCAAAATATTCGACCTTGAATACTATAGTTGCTTGCAAACATAAGATAGAAATTATCCTATATGACTTACTTATGTTACTGGCTTATCCAATATTATTTAAAACAGATTGGTACTAGAAGCAAGGAAGAGATGTAAATACTGAACCAAGTTGAGCATCCTGCTGAACTTTGGTTTATTTTCCTCAGAACGAAGCCTTGCAATGATTCTAAAGGCATCATTAGAGGACAGGAAACATTTTTCACCATTCTTGTTGGACTTCCTGAATGGAAATCACAAGAAGTGGTAGTATTCAATAATTCAACAGGATTATAGCTAATGTGCATTTTGAAACTCTGTGCATCAGAGGGGAGAACCTGTTTCAGTAGCTCTGAAGGGAGCCAGTTTGATGCTAGAGAGCAAAGAATCTCCCATTGGAAAGTGTAGTAGGAAGGACTAGGAAGATCACCATTTTCCTGTTGTCAGTAGCTTTTCCCTGTGCCATCTCGTTCCTTTTATGAAACTTTGTTTGTTTTCTGTCCTCCAGCAGAGTAATAAGCACCTTTCATAACTCTCCTCTCCTCTTCTTTCACCGAGATATATAATTTGACTTCCCTGGCTCTTCTCTGGCTTCCTGGTTGCTTCCTGTGTAGTTTTCTACTCCTCTGTGACTTTTGTCAGACTTTTTCTTTATTATCCAAACAGTGTCTTTAATGTCTTTAACAAGCAATTATATGAGGTTTGAAGAAACCCTTCCTAGAGACCAAGAAATCATGGAATGTCACACTTTGAGCACTCTGTATAGCTCAATTAGAGTTTTGTTTTCAAATTGCTCCTTAGAAAATGCCAGGACTCAGTGCTATTGAATATGGATGAAGAAAGACCAAATAGGGTTGCCTTCATACATCTTCCCTAAGTGAAAATAATTCTGCATATACCATATATAACTGTACAATTTTTTCCATTCAGAAAGGTTTATAGCTAGAAATTTTACAATGCCTATAGGTATCTCTATCAGAAAACACAATAATGCCTTAACCTTTCTCATCTTGAGACTGCTTGCTGGCACATCTTAGGGTCCTGGGAGGCAAACATGTGCTATTTCAGCATCCTTTCTCTTGTACCTGAATATTAATTCTACCATGATCAGAGTTTCAAAACTTCCTTATCCAATATCTCTGCTGGTTTGTTGAGTTCATGTCAGGTAGGGAAGTGCTCTATGAAAAATAATTAACTGTTACCAAATATAGCATTCAACCTAGGCTGTTAAAGGAAGTATTCGGACAGGATTTCCAGTGACTTATTTCCGACTTTAACTCAATTAATGATTGATGTTTTGTAGATCAGAGGTCACTTGTGGGCAACTTGTAGGCCAAATACAACACAGAGATGCACAGATGTCTTTTATTTCCATATTCATTCTTTTGTCTTGAGCATTTTAGGAAGCCTTTTAGATTGACTGCCATTATCAATGATTAGTCTCTCTCTCTCTCTCTCTCTCTCTCTCTCTCTCTCTCTCTCTGTCTCTCTCTCTGTCTGTCTCTGTCTGTCTCTGTCTGTCTCTGTCTCTCTATCTCTCTGTCTCTCTCTCTGTCTCTCTCTCTGTCTCTCTCTGTGTCTGTGTCTCTGTCTCTCTCTCACACACTTTCTCTCTCATGAATATTAAATTGTTTACTAACATGGGGCTTGAATTATTACACAGACACTGTTAGATTGGAGGTAAAAGTTTTAGAATTTAAGCTCCCTAATTCCAACAGCCTCCTGTTCACAATGGGAGACAAATTCTAAGGACAAATGTGAATGTCTTGTTCTTCAGCTAGCTATTAATCATATATACACTGTGTTTTTTTCATACACAATCTTCATAAGATGACTATTAATTAATAAATTACTCACTGTAATTTATAAGAAAGGCATAAAATATCAATTGTGTTTTTTGATAGATACATCATTACGTAGTACAAAATTTCTAGCCTTGAGCTTTTCTGACAGGAAGAAAATCTCCTCGATTGATTCTACCATACAGGAGAGCCAAGAACCATGCTCTGTTAAGCGATCTTTTGGCATATTAGCTGAATGTTCAATAGTTTTCCTGTCAGAAAAATTTTACAACTAACTCACAACTTCAGTCCATTTCTTTTTGCAGTATCTGCTGTGAAGTGCAAAGCAGCCGATTCCCCGTCATATTCCTAGCGATCACTTGGCACTTTGATCAAATATGATGTTTCATAAATCATCTCTTCAGCAGTGTATTTGCTCTCCCGAAAGCCCATCTCCCTATCTTCTTGTGTGGCGTGTTGGACTCTGGTGCTTTGAGGACTAGAAATGCCTTTTGTTAACTGTTGACATAACCTATTAGAGTAAGTTGTACCTCACAGAATTCTAGAAGGGCATTGTTCACCATTGTAGCCATCAGAAGTTGGCATGTCATCATGATTCCTAGAATAAGAGGTAACTGCTTCTGAGTGATATAACAGAGTCATTTGAGCTCCTACTAGGGCTAAATTTAGTTTAATAAAACCCCTCTACATTTATAACAAAAGAAATTCTTCTCAATTGAAAAAAAGCACTAAGTATTCAGTTGTTTGGAAAATAAGCATTGTTTCTGTTTAGTATCAGAGTTGAGCAGTCAATCTACTTCACTTTAGTAAATGTAGCTAATATCTAAATAAGCTCATAAAATAGTGATCGAGTAAAACCTGTCTTAAGCCCAGATAATAATAACTAATTTGGTTGACTATTTTAAAATTAAAAAAAAAGTGCTCTGTACTGAATATAATTAAGAAATAGTGTTTCCTATCTCAAAAACATTTCTGAGTAAGCTAAATGCTATTATAGGTTAGCCCAGTGATTTGAAGCACAACATTACAGAAAGCAATTTGGAAAGGGGGAAAAAAACAGAAAGAAAAAAAAAAAGGAAAACAAAGTGAAATCTTGTTTGCATTAGGAGGTAATGGGAATTTCTTTTTTGTTCTCATATATATAGAAGAGGTAACAACACAACTTAAGCTAAATGCAAATAGAATGAATCCATTGCCTTTGGGCAGAAAGTGCAAGTGACTGCCTTGTAATGTCACTTTACCCCATGCTGTTATGCAGAGTAGAGCAGAGTAGAAATGAAACATTGCTGTATTGCAGTCAGGGCTGGGCCATATATATTTTCTTAATTTGAAAATGTCAATAGCGCATGCTTTGTGTCTGATCCAGCCTCCTGTTTTGCTCAAAGGTTTAAAAATACTAGTCCCTGTTTGTGCATGTTGCATATGCATATCTGAAGTATCTCCATTAACGCCCGGTAATCCACCTTATTAAGAACTCAGACCTTCAGCAGCTAGAAAAATTATGTTGAAAATGAAGATACAGTTAAAGTTTTGCATGACCTCATTGGCACCAAAATGAAGGAATTTAGAGGAAGTTCACTAAGACCCTCGGCTTTTCTATAAGGGGATTGGGCATCGTGAGAATTACCATCTAATCCACAATAAAACCCAAAGCACTCTTGGCTTTATGTCTCTGTACACACTAACAGAAATCCACATGACCTGAAATTTCAGCATTTCCCCCCAGAATCGCAGATACGCTGCACACCCACCCCCAATTTGGAAAGCTTTTTAGAGCGTATAGTCAGGAAGAGAAGGATAGACAGAGACAGCTGGGATCTGATTGGTGTCTAAGAGCTCTGATGCTAATCCATGCTATTTTTGACTTATTGTTTGGTGTTTTTATTAATTGAGTCCCTTTATTGTCAGCATAGAAATAGAACAGGATGTACTATAGAATAGAGATTACTAATGTGAACTCTAAATCTAGGCAGCCGAGGTGTTAACTATTTGAGAGGATTTAAAGGCACACATGGTATTTAGAGAAAGAACCATGTTATTACTTTCCCACTATTAGCAAAAATAGACCTTTTGACGATAACAATATGAAATAATTTGTTCTTGGTGTAACACAAAGCTCGTTTCCTCTTCTCCTCCTCCAGCTTCCTCTCTCTCCCTCTCTTTACCCTTTGTGGTCTCTGGGACACACGATCATTCCGGTTGATGGAGCAACCCCATTCATTTCCCATTCATTTGGCTAAGAAGCATGGTGTGTGTTTCTTTGCTGGAGACTGTTGTCTTCAGCATCTAATTAAGTGGCAGTTACTCTCACTTTTCCAGCATCTCCTATATTTCACTTCTAATTCTTTTGTCTCCTACCTGGATGCTTGTGATTGTCATTCAGCTTCGCGTCTTCCTCCATCTGAGCCACTGATTTTTTTCTTTCATCCTTGCTCTCTTTCTCTGCCCTCACCTTGAATGGATGCATGTGTATGTGAGTGTGTGTGTGTGTGTGAGTATGTGTGTGTGTATGTCTCTGTGTGTATGTGTGTATACATGCATACATGTGGACTCAACAGGGACAGAAAGAGACAGAGATAGAGAGAACACACACAGAGAGAAAGATGGAGACAGAGAGAGACAGACACATAGAGATACAGAGAAAGAGATAAGGAGCATGGAGGCCTGAGACTGATATCTACGTCTCTCTCAGTTGTTCCTAACTTTTGATCTTTCTTAAGGCAGACTTTCACTGAACCAGGCTCTCATTGCTTGAGTTAGGCTGGCTGTTCTTTAAGCTTCAGGGATCCCTATGTCTACTTGTTTAATGCTGGGATTTCAGGCATTGATGATGCCACTATGACTGGCTTTTATGTGGGAGCTGGGAATCACACCTAGCCTTCATTCTCCCATGGTCAGCACTTGGCCCACCGAGTCATCTCTCCAACCCTCACAACAGTGATTTTTCAACCCTCACAGCACCTCAGACATATTTAGAGAAAAAGGAGGCCTAGCTCCAACTTTTAAATTAATCAAGACTCTCTGGGGAGTCAACACTAAGCAAATAAATTTTTGCTAACGGATACATTTCTTTAATTGCCAAATACAAATTGTTTACCATGTACTACAAGATGGTTTCAAGTATGACTACTCCTGTTAATGGATACATATAGCTGACAAGTATATTCATTACTTCAAATACATATAAGTAGTTGAGGACACCTAGCTACTATTATAACAATTCTTAAAACATTGTCGTATTTCTATTAATCTAATCACAGTGTAGTACAACAGCTCTCTTGAAGTCATTCTTCCCACTTAACTGAAAATTCACATCCTTTCATCTGTGTTTCCCCACCCCCACCCCTACCCTAACTCTTGGCAATGGTCACTTTCTTCTCTCCTTCTGTGAGATCAAATTTATTAGCTTTGCAAATTGTATCTTGGATATTTTATCAAACTCAAGAAGAGGAAGACCAAAGTGTGGATACTTCGTTCCTTCTTAGAATGGGAAACAAAATACCCATGGAAGGAGTTACAGAAACAAAGTTTGAGCTGAGAGGGAAGGAAGGACCATCCAGAGACTGCCCTACCCGGGGATCCATGCCATAAACAACCACCAAACCCAGACACTATTGCATATGCCAGCAAGATTTTGCTGACAGGACCCTGATATAGCTGTCACTTGTGAGGCTATGCCAGTGCTTGGCAAATACAGAAATGGATGCTCACAGTCATCTATTGGATGGAACACAGGACCCCCAATGAAGGAGCTAGATAAAGTACCCAAAGAACTAAAGGGGTCTGCAACCCTATAGGGGGAACAACAATATGAACTAACCAGTACGGACCCCTCCCCCCCCAACCAGAGCTGGGTCTCTGGTTGCATATGTAGCAGATGATGGCCTAGTTAGCCATCAATGAGAGGAGAGGACCTTGGTCTTGCGAAGATTATATGCCCCAGTACAGAGGAATGCCAGGGTCAGGAAGTGGGAGTGGGTGGGTTGGGGAGCAGGGCAGGGGGAGGTATAGGGGGACTTTCAGGATAGCATTTGAAATGTAAATGAAAAAAATATCTAATAAAAAAATTTATTAGCGCCGAGCGGTGGTGGCACACACCTTTAATCCCATCACTTGAGAGGCAGAGGCAGGCAGATTTCTGACTTCGAGGCCAGCCTGGTCTACAAAGTGAATTGATAGCCAGGGCTATAAAGAGAAACCCTGTCTCAAGAAAACAACAACAACAACAACAAAAAAAAAAAAAAAAAAAAAGAAAAATTAGCTTTTACCTACCAGTGATCTTGAATGATATTTGCAGTTCTGTACCTGTATATTTAACTTAACACAAGGTTTTCCAGATTGATATGTGTCATCAGTTTTACAGAAATATTTTAGAGATGAATAATATTCAGTGCATTTTCTTTATTCACTCATATGCTGAAGGATGCTTAGATTGTCTCTAGAACTTTCTCTGGTGCATCATGCTGTTAGGACTGTAGAAACCAGAAGTCCCTTTGGTCTACCGAGTTCCTGTCTTTTCTACTTATGCCTGAGATTACCATCGCTAGCTCACGTTGTCTGCCTGTTTCCCTCTTTTTTGACAGAAGCTTCATTCTGTATATTTTTCTCACAACATCCAATTCATCAGGTACCCAAGAATAATGTTAAAATGCTTTCCCCTCTTTCTCTGTCTTCTCCATTGCTTTTAAATTGTTGTGTGTGTGTGTGTGTTTTAACAGTGTCCATCCTAACAGATCAAAATGGAGAGCTCGTGGAGTTTTACCTTTCTTAATTGTCATCATGAATTTTTTTTTCAGATATTCATTGTTTGCTTTTGTACCTTTTTTATGAGAAATGTCTAATCACACCTTTTGCACATTTAAAAAATTAGATGAGGCTCCGTGCAGGCATTTTTGGGCCTACAGTAGTCCCATGGTTCAGGTTTTGCTCTCTCATTGCTTGAGTTTTGGGGGTCATGTCTAAAACATTGAAGCATTCATCACACAAATGAAAATTACCGAGCCTTGCCATTTTCCTCTAGTATAGCAGTCCTGGGTTTTAGGTTATGTTTTTACATTTTGGTTTCTGTGTGTATGAGAGGTAGTAGAGCTTAATTTCGTTGTGTTGCAAAGGGTGCCCAGGCTTCCCACACCACTGACAAGATTATTCTTTCTCTATTGTGTGTTCTTGACAACTGTGTCAAGATTTCAAAGGGCAATAAATGCATTTCTGTTGTTCTGATGGCATGTTGTTTTAACTGCTATAATATTGTAATAGATTTGCACATAAGTGGTGTGATTATTACATTGCTGCTGTCATTGACATCCTTAGTATTATTAATTATTAATTTGAAACAGAGCCTCTACATGGAACCCTGGCTGGCCTTGAAATCGGCGACATTTCCCTCCCAAAGACTGGGATTAAAGGCTAAAGAACCACATCGCCATGCCAGACCCTATTCATTTTAGTTATTTACTTTTCTATTTAAAACACTTCATTTACATTTTTCATATAATGTATTTTGAACACATTTTTCCCCTTCTCAAACTCCTCCATATCCTCCTCATCCAACTTCATGTTCTTTCTCTACAAAAAAAAAAATCAAAAATAAAAACAAAAAAACACAACAATTTAAAGCAAAAAAAAAAAAAAAACCAAAACAACCCAAACAAACAAACAAATCAGGAAAACAACAACAAATAAATTAAAACAGTCAAGCAAACTAAAATTAAATAAGTAAGACAAAAATACCTAAAAGAAAAAAACAAATCAGTGTACAAAATATAAAAGATGGGGTTCCCTTTGTCCTAGCCAGACAACTCCTGGCATCAAGCCTACCCTAGAATATGGCTGACATGCCCTATGACACAGTATCATAGAAACCATATATTCCCTCTCTTAATGGGGTTAGCAACTGCAAATACCTTCCCTGTTCACAATGGACTTTGTGTCCACTTCCCCTTCCCAGGACTGGGATTTGGTCTGGCTTGAACTTGTGAAGACTGTATGCCTGCTACCACAGTCTCTGTGAGTTTCAATGTGTGCCAGCCCTGTACTGACTGAATGGTGCTGTTACTGTAAACTCAGCCACCAACTCTGGCTGTTACAGTCTTTCTCCTCTCTTCTGTATAGATCCCTCGGCCTTGAAGAGAGAGATTTGGTAAAGATTTAGGGCTGAGTGGCCTTTGCTTACTGTCTAGTTGTGAATCTCTAGCTAAATTTCCGCCTACCCAAGAAAATCTTATCTGATGACAGCCCACATTGCTTTTAAATTTTTCTTTTATTTTGATAATTCTAATATGTGAACAGTGAAATATGACTTGATCTCTCCCCATTTTCCCTCCAAACTCCCTTCATACCACCCATGATGAGTATAGCCCATCCTCACGTATTGCCTGCCCCACATCCCTTTTTGATGACTCCGTCCAGTTAGTGATGTCCAGAAGAGCACAGACGAGCAGGGACAGCTGCTTAAGCGGTATAAACCCTCTACTGCCACATGATCAATAGTGAGTGAGTGATACTTTTCTCCCCACACAATTGTTTATTGCTGTGGATATCCAGGCCCCTTTGTAGTACATTGGGATTTTAGGGTTGTTTTTCTGGTTTTTGACAGGATTACTAGACTTTTGATAGGTGTCTCATCAAATCATCACATTTGGAAATTATGGACATTTCATCAATTTTAATTCTTCTAATTCATAAACATCTTCCCATTTATTTGATCCTATCATTTTTTCCCAATTTTATTTTCTTTTTAAATCACATTTAATCTCTTCTCTGTATATTTGTTTTAACTTTGTTAAAGTTTCCTTAAAAGATTTCAAGTTCCTCAGATAATTCATAAATCTTCATTTCTGAAGTGGTTTATTATTGGCCATGAGTTCTGTTTCTTTGGTAGTAATTGACTTCCTGATTATTCTTGAACCAATCTCTACACTGATATTACCATATTTGAAGTCAAACTTATAGTTTTGGCAAGCTGGGCTTTTGGGAGAAGGTTCTTCTACACACACATCTGTATGTACATGCATGGTTGAATATTTCACCATTAATAATTAAGCTCAAACTATTTTTCAACTAAAACTAAATCTATTTCATGTAGACAATGCCTTTCTAAAGATTTTAGGCTTCTGCCATGCATGGCTGATGAGGTTTGCTGCTGGACTCCTCTTATTGGTCAGCATGGTTCCTAGGTCAACACGTGTACAGACTTGGTACTTAAAACTATGGGGTCTTTCACTGGAGGTGGAATTAGCTGGAGTGGAATTCTTGAAGTGTTCAGAAGGGTAGGCCTAGATCTCACTCTATAGGGGTGCTCTGTAGTCAGGGTGCTCTGTAGTCAGGATGCACAGAAACTGGGCTGACTCTAGCCCCAAACTGCTAGTCTAGATTTGTCTTTTCCTTTCCCTTTATTTGAAGATGCCACCAGAGGCTGACATAGGTATAGAGTGTAAATCCAAAAGGTCATGTCTAGAGCTTCAGTCCTCAGGGGATGGCCTGGTGCTGGGCTGGGCCTTGATACTGAGTATACAGGACAGATATGAGGTCTGAATCCAGGAAGGCTACCCTGATAATGGAGACCACATGAAAGCTGGGGAAATGGGAGTCCCTGTTGATGGAATTTAAAGTCTCTTTTTGTTCTCTACAGCAAAAATATTTGTTTTCAATCTTATAAGAAAATGAAAATAGAGCTTAGTGAACGGAGGGGTAGAATCAGGTTGCCAATAATTGAATCCCATCTTGGCCACTAGAGATGGTTCACAGACTTGGTTCATCTGAGTATTTGCTTAATGTGTCTGTTCCATATTTTCATAGAAAACTCAAGACTGAACTAATAGAACTCTAAACCAGGGGCTGTTTAGTACTAGGGTGAGCTTTGACATTGAGAGTGCAAGATAGGCACAATACATCTAGAATACAATGCTGTATCATTAGTAAATTCCTTCCTCACATAAACTTTACCAAGTTGATTTTCTCACTAAAACTCGAAGGACTGTCAGCCATTCCATTTTCTTCTCCTGTGTGTATGTATGTGTGTGTGTGTGTGTGTGTGTGTGTGTGTGTGTGTGTGTGTGTATGTATCTGACTGTATGTATGTATTTATAAATGTATGGTAGTATTTTTCATTCTTAATATTAACCTCAATCTATCAACTGAAACTAAATCCATTTCATTAAGACATGGGCACATGCTCTAGTTCCTTGAAAGTGAACTAATGAGAAAATGAGTACAGTAGTCCCTCTATGGAGCTGTTGCTCTCGGTTCAAGGTCTCTGCTGTACACATTAAGGAAAAGGACTTGTATCAGCTTTTATGGTAGCTATTGGAAAAAATTCTATTTCTTTCTGTATGACATAAAAAGAAACATACACACACAAAGACACAGACACAAGGACACAGACACACACATGCACACACACACACAGACACACACATTCACACACACACACAGACACAGAAACATGCACACGCACACACTGGCACATAAAGCTCAAGTTAACTTTCCCATCTTCCCGAGCGGCACTGGTAACCCTAGGGGCCAGCACCCAGCATGAAGGCTCTGCACCAGGTCAGTGCTTCTCAGACTGGGATGTACACGTGATGTGAACTGCTTGAGGATCTTGTCAAAAAGCCGTCTCTGAAATTAGCAGGTGGAGTGCTGGTTCTGAGAGTCTGCCTTCCTAACAAATCACCAGGCAGTGCTGAAGTCTGGTGACTCCTCAACCACACCTGGAGGAAAGCAGACCGCTGTGACAATTTCCTCCCTAAATGCAAATCGTTCCTGGGCTGCTTCTACCTCCTGAGTAAAACTCCTACAGCTTCATGGTATCCTTCAATATTTATTTGTTCCCATCCTAATTTGCTTCCTGCTATTTTGCCTCATGCATCTCCTGCTTCAGAATACAGAGAACCCCTTCTGACCCTCTGAACCCTGTAGTATTTTTCTACCTCTGTCTCAAAGGGCAGACAAACCAGGCAAGCAGGCTGGAAGAGGATAGGAGTTATGTTCACTTAACAGAGGTCTGGACGTCAACACGATTTCAAATTTAGAACCTTAAGATTTTTGATACTTGCATGCTAGCATTGCACCCGAGAGTGCATTCTGCTACATTTTTTTCGTTAGATAATTAAAATAGAAGTAAAATTAAAAATATCTGGGTGATTTTGGACTTTTGGAAAATGTCATATCTTTACAATGTAACAATAACAATAATATGTTATATGATGCAAAACATCAGGATACTTGGTATTGTTTAGTAATTGATACTTTAAAATACTTTATTAATCAAGCCTAAAGATTTTGAAGCATAGAATTTTTTTAAAGGTAATTGTAGACATCATCAATTTTCCAGAAGCTGAGTATCTCATCTTTAATGAATAAATTTATAATTCTGGTAACAAATGAAAGTGTTAGGGTTAACAATCACAGTAAATATTAGAGCCTACCTAGGCATTAACTGATAAAAATGTTAAGACTATAAGAGATAAATAAGTCTCGTGCAAAATGCAAAGTAAGTTGATATGTTAAAATATTAAAAATAAAAATCAAAGGCATTTTATTTACATGGCAAATTTGAATACCATGTGTAATTATAAAATATTGTTTTTAATAAATAGGATCCTCTGGGACACAACCCAGCAGTATGGACTTTTTTTAACCTGCCCATATGCAGGGTGTTACATAAGACTTCATATAATAGAGATTGCTTCAAATGTAAATTTGGAATTATATGATCAAACTCAACTGTATTATATTCTACATAAATATATATTTATAAATTTATATTTTACATACTCCCCTAAATGGACAAAAATCTTCATATTCTAGATTTCAGTGTTTTAATATCCATAATATTATGTAGTATCTATTTATTTACACACTCAAATATGTAATATATCACATAAATTATATAAATGATATAATATACATAATGTAGCACATATTTATGATATATATGTATATGTGTGTGTGTACAGATATCGTCATATGTCATTTAATGATGGGATGCAATCTAAGACATGGGATTACTTTTCATACATTTCTATGGTGTGTGTGTGTGTGTGTGTGTGTGTGTGTGCGCGCACGCATACACATGTATAAAACACTACAGAGAGGTGAGGACAAGCACACCTGCTGTGTGTGTCAATCATTTTGTAACATTCACTGGCTAGGCTGGAAGGATGCGATTCCTTCGCTGGGAATGGACTATCCAAAGTGCTGCTGCTGAACATGAGCAGATGCCCTCCTCCCTTGGACATCTGCATTGTAGAGCAGTGCTTGTTAAATCAGGATTGATGGAGGTGATATTAAAAGAAAATAAAGAGGAGACTGATGCTTTCAAAAGCAGCCTGTCCTTTAATCTGGACAATGAAGGGCAGCGATTTCTCTGAGGAAATGGGGACTGTGCCAAGAACAGGGGCTATGAGTGTTTTATACTTTGTGGGATGGAGACTCCATCTGCAGGTCTCTTTCTCCCTTTCTCAAAATGCTGGATGTGAATGGAGGTTGGTATGTTGATCTTAACCAAAGGGCCCCAATCTTAACAACCCACAAGTGTTATGAGACAATTTCCCAAACCACCTGAGGCTTTTAAATCATTAACTCTTCAGTGCTTCATAGTATGTCTACATCAGAGTACTGGAGTTCATTTTAGTTGATATCTAAACATATTCCAGTTTATAAGTTCCAGCAAATAAGACTTGAAAAGTCTGTTAGAAAAAGCAACTGCACACAAGAGGAGCATCTTCACTTTCCTACTGGTAGACTCCCTGATGTAAGCACACTGTGATCTGCCACATGTCTTGTTGAGCCATAGAACCCTCATGCTCTACTAACCCTGGTGTTAGGAAAATTGTACCTAGAGCTTTTGCATCATGTCGGTTCTGTGATGATGGTACAAAAAGATCTCCCCTTCCTGGCAATTCCCCTTCATGGTACAAAATTTGTTTCTTCATAGAAAATATACTTGCAGAGTGTAAGTTAGTCCATTGGATACTGGAATATGGAGGGCAGAGGCATCAGTCCAATTTCTGACTCTGTATTATATCTTTCTGTATTTCATTTCTTTATCCAATGTGATTTTACTAGGGAATATTTGGAGCTGTACTAGTGGGTTTTGAAGCATGTCAGCATTGGTCAGAACCTCTTAAAAAACTCTCCTGTGGAGAAATTTGGAAAAGACAGTTTCTTCGTACTCTCAAGAAGATATTTATCACAAAGCATGAGGTTCCTCCAGTAATGACGGACTCTGTTCACATTTTGATCAATACCCCACAGCTGATACATAATTCAGTCTCAACAGGACATGGCATTCATTTTTCTTCAGGAGTTGGAATGACTTGGTGCAGTTTCAATTTTTAAACCTATAGCTCTGGATTACAAAAACACAAAGTCTTTTAATCTGATGTAGGGTAAAAAGTCAGTTGATAAGGCTCTATTTAAGCTCATTCCAGGCAAAATATCTTTATGTTAGTGTCAAAGTATTAAAGTAACACATTATTTAATATGCATTCTCTTCTTATAAGCATACTTAAAAAAAAACCCTATTCCCTCCCACTTTCAGAGATTTTGCTAGGAAACTTCAAAATTCACGTGTTTCATTCAGCATCTTCTCTCTCTCTCTCTCTCTCTCTCATATCTATCTATTTATCTATCTATCTATCTATCTATCTATCTATCTATCTATCTATCTATCTATCTACTTATTATCTATCTATCTATCTATCTACTTATTATCTATCTGTCTACTTATTATCTATCTATCTATCTATCTATCTATCTATCTATCTATCTATCTATCTACCTGTCTGTCTGTCTGCCTGCCTGCCTGCCTGCCTGCCTGCCTGTCTGTCTGTCTGTCAGCCAGTCTGTCAGTCAGTCTGTCTGTCTGTCTGTTTGTCTGCCTGCCTGCCTGCCTGCCAGTCAGTCTATCTATCTATCTATCTATCTATCTATCTATCTATCTATCTATCTATCTATCTATCTATCTATCATCTATCTTTCACCTATCTATCCGTCAGTCTATCTATCTATCTATCTATCTATCTATCTATCTATCTATCTATCTATCTATCTATCTATCTATGTAGCACTCCAAAGCCCTATATATGGCTAGATGCCAGTTAATATCATACACTTTGTATTGGCACAAAAAGTGATAATAGAAAAATCAACAAGTAACCACATGATGTCAGTGATTTTTTTTCCCTCGCCACTTCAAAAGTATTTGATTTTCTGTGAAGCTAATGTTATACCTCCCTAGACTAAGAACTCAACCTTGATTCCTTTGAATTATGCTCATTTTATTTTTGTCCAATACTGTGTGTTCTGTTAGTGTAGTTCATACTGAGAACTGGCCTTCAGGCACCGTGCATCCTTGTTTCCATTTTCCCATACTCGTATAAATAGTTGCTTTCAGAGTAATCACTTTGCACTTTATCTGAAGCACATGACAATTTGGAAGCACACATACAACTCTAAGCTTTAGGAATTAAGAATACTCATTTACAAAGGAAACTACTGTCATAATTTCTTTGGCTGGAAATATGAATATTCCAATTAAAGAGAATAGAAGAGCTATCCCACTCTCTCAAACCACTTTCAGTTTCCTTGAACATTACAGGAAGAGTCTCTGGACTTCCATTTTATAGGACAAGCCCACTCTGGCAAATGGTACCAACCAAGGAACTGGCTAACATTCCATAATGAGGGTAATAGTCCAACCTTTAACTTTGCTTTTGCTTTCTGAGGATTTACAATCAACCATGGTTCAAAAATCTTGTATGGAGAACTTCAGATATGAACAGCTCACATGTTTCAAGTGAAGCGCTATTCTGAGTAGTGGGATGGATGAATTTAGATATGAATAACAGGTTGTCTACTAAATCCAATTAGTATTTGTCACAAGTTCATGAGTCACGTAGTAGCTGATTAGAACTCTGCAGTTGTAGTGTGATGTAATGCTTACATAACTCTTACATAGTAGCTCATGTAACACAATACTAGGGTACAATGCCTCTTTCATGTTATATAAGTCTTGTTATCATTTCAAGATTCAATATACTGTCACCTCAACGTAATATCAGAAGAAGGATAATTGTAATATGAAATAATTTTTTGAAAGAGATAAGATTCATTTAACTTTATTATAATGTACCTTTATAATTGCTTTTCCAATCATTTTTCTTAACACCGTTTGATCCCTAATATATAAAATAACTATATCATATGTATGTACATGTAAGATAACCACAATGTGTATAGGGCTCAGCACTATGTGCAGTTTAATGCATCCACTGGGTATCTGGGAGTTTCTCTGTAGCTAAGGGGGACTGTTACACTACTTTCCCATCTAGGCGATGGTCCTTATAACACATGGTCAGATCAATGCTATATCTGTGTAAAGAATATTATCTAGTTTTAGAATTGTTTGAAAATGAATATGCATGCTTAGTCAGTGCTCTTTGCAAGCATGAACTGAAATTTAATGGGTTCAATATGTAATCTCTCAGATATTTATAGACTGTGTAAAGACTTCCCTCCTGTTAGCACGTATCACTATTCTTGGCTGATGTGATTACATGCTCTGTCAGCTTTCTTGTCCTCTCTTATGACACTTTCATGTCAATATCCTTTGTGGACCTGTCCCATTTACTATACCCCTGGGTCTTTACTCTCAGAACTCCTCAGTGTTTGACTTAGCTCCCTCTCTGTTTGCTTTTCTCAGAGTCCCTTGTTCCTCTGGTTGTTATAATGACTTGACTTTTCCCCCTCACCCACACCACTCTCCAGTGCATCAACCATTTATATTTAGCTCTAGTCCATTTAGAAGTTTTGAGAACAACTCAACTTCAGCAGGTCCAAAGACGTGTTTGTCCTAATTTGCTTTGGCCGTTCTGATCTGATCTCTTTTAGTTTGTTGACTGTACCGTGCTCTCGTTCTGTTTTCTTAGACATCTGTCTTAGGGTAAGCACACTCAAGTGTTGGGTGGATGTGTTTCATCATCCTTACATTAATATTGAGAATTTATTTGATTTAGCAGTGGCAATGATGATGATGGTAACAGTGCTGGTAAAGACTTAGATTCCTATTGATCCTAAACACCTTATCCCACCCTCAGTAGCTTATTTTATTATAATATATAGGTTGAAAGCCTGACTCTGTGATTATTTGAGCTTTTAGGGGATAATCTCAACACTTTAGAGACTATCTGTATCTCTTGACTTGTGGGTTTCTTCTTCCTTCTAAGGAAGCAGAATCTTGTAGGATTTTTCTCATGCTATGTCACGCTGACACTCCCTCTTTTTTCCCTCCTGTTTTTGATTATCAAAACCCTAGTCATTGTTCAGTAGAGTTGGATACATTCCTCCCATATGAAAGTCAATTGATTAGCAGCTTCATTCTTATTTGCAGTCTGTATTTATTTATTTGTAAAAAGTGATCTGAAAACACTGGGTTGCCTCCATTTGTGATTTCTTTATTGTTTCTATTTCATTTTTAGGTCTCAGAATGTTTTGTTCAATTTCTTCACCTGCTTAATTATAATTTCCTGGATTTCTTTTAAGGGATTTATTTGTTTCCTCGTCCCAGCACACATGTAGCAGAGGACTGCCTTGTTTGGCTTGAGTTGGGAGAGGGTGCCTCTAATCCTGTAGAGACTTGAAGCCCCAGGGAAGGAGGATGCCTGTGGGGCAGAAGGAGCACCTCTCCAAGGCAAACGGGAGGAGAAATAGGATGAAGCACTGTCGGAGAAGAGACTGGGAGGGAGGCGACATCTAGAATGTAAATAAATAAAATAATTTAAAAATGACTTTTGAAAAGAAAGAAAGAGATAAAATAAATAAAGAAAAAAGTTGTGAGAGTGAAGCTGTCAGCATCCTTGAGAAGGGTCACAATTTTCTCTACCATTATTAGCTGATAGTTATTCATAACCATCACTTATGGGGAATAATACACACATTAATACACATAGGAATAATATATACATTCTGAGATTTTATCATTCTACTTTTAATTTTAGCATGACATCCTGACTTTTTTTTTTCTTACATGACAGCAGAAGGCATGAAACTTGCAGACTTGAAACAAAACACTTTTGTTATTCTTCCTGGAATAGTCATCAGAACATTGAGCTCTGTGTGTGTGTGTATGTGTGTGTGTGTGTGTCTAAGTGTCAGTTCTTTGAGCCTCAGCTCCCTAGAGTGACATAAAGAGGGCCAAGTAAGACCTGTTTATACAGTAGGTTATATCATAGGTGAGTGGCTCAGAGCCCAGAGAGTTGTTCATTTACTACAGTGGTGTACATACCTGTCCTTTGCTCTGGATGGGATTTACATCCAAGGCTATGTGAGCATCGTTATTAAAAGAATGTGGGACAATGTCATCATGTGCATGTGTGTGCGCAAAATATGAACATGTGTGAGGGAACTTTGAAAATTGTGCTCCAACAACTGTCCTCAAAGGGATCCTATGAAATTAGTGCAAGGATGTGCTACAGTATTTTTCAGATAAGGAAAATAAAGGGAGAAAAGATGAGTAATAGGCTCAATTAAGTAGCAGAACTGAGTTTATATTCACAGTTTCTTCCCCGTGCTACACATTTGTTATGTCCACCAGTAATCATCATATCTCACATACCATAGTGCAATTGTCTTCATACATACTCATTAGGATATGTTATTTCTTTTCTTTTCCTCTTTTTAATTCTTTAATCTTTTTTTTTACAGTCCAGTTGTTATCCCCCTCTCAGTCTGCCCTCTGACTGTTCCTCATCTAATACCCTCCCATCTCCAAGAGGATATCCCCTGACCTCTACCTCACCAGACCTTCCCACCCCCTGGGACCTCAAGTCTCTGGAGGGTTAGATGCTTTTTCTCTCACTGGTACCGAACCAGGGTGTTCTCTGCTGTATATGTGTCTAGGCCCTCATATCAGCTGGTGTATGCTATCTGGTTGATGGCTCAGTGTCTAGGAGATCTTGGTGGGGGGAGGAAGGAGGTCCAGTGACAGGCCCAAGTTGGGATCCAGCTCAAAGGGAGTCTCCAAGGCCTGACATTACTGATGCTATGATGTTCTAACAGACATGAGCCTAGTATGGCTGCCCTCTGAGAGGCCCAATAAGCAGCCAAAAGAGTCAGATGTAGACATGTTATTTCTTTACATAATTGTATAAGCCATTTGTTTTTAGGATTTGTGAGATTTTAAAAGCACTATGTCTTTTAAAAATTAAATTTATTTATTTATTCCATTTATCACCCAATATTAGCCCTTCCTTTCCATCCAGTATCCCCTCATGAATTCTCCCTCTTTCCCCATTTCCCTTCTCTTTTGAGAAGAGGAAGCCCCCCTTTGGGTGTCAACTCTCTGACCCCCTGACACACATTAAGTCAATGAGAAACTAGGCAATTCTCTCCCATCGATGCCAGACAAAGCTGTCTGTTTGGGGACACAGGATCTACAGGCAGGCAGGGAGGGAGGCAAGCAGACAACAGATTCAGGGATAGGCCCTGCTCTAGTTGTTTGAGGGACCTGCATGAAGACCAAGTTGCTTATTTGAGGGGTAGGCTAGGTATTCTCTCTTTGGTTGATGATTCAGTCTCTGGGAGGCCCCAAGGGCCCAGGTTAATTGACTCCATTGGTCTTCCTGTGGAATCCCTGTAGTCTTTGGGGCCTTCAATCTTTCTTCCAACTATTCCATAAGACTCTTGAGCTCCATCTAATGTTTGGCTGCTGTGTTGAGCCTCTCAGAGGACAGTTGTTCTAGGTTCCTATCTGCAAGCATAACAGAGTATCATTAATAGTGTCAGGGATTGGTTCTTGTTCATGGAATGGGTCTCAATTTGATGCAGTCATTGGTTGGCCTTCCCCTTAATCTCTGCTCTTTCTTTGTCCCTGCACATCTTGTAAGCAGGACACACTTTGGGCTGAAAGCTTTGTGGGTTGGTTTCTGTCCTTATTCTTTCACTTCTGGGAGTACCGACTGGCTATAGGAAGTGGCAACTACAGAAACCATATTACTCACTGCTAGGAATCTCAGCTAGGTTGCCCCTTAGGTCCTCTGACATATTCTAGAGATTGCCTCCCCTTCCCACCAGTCAATTTTCCTTCTCTCTCCCCTCTTTTCCCTACATATGGCCTCCTCCTGTTTCTACCCTGTTCCCCACCCCCTCATCCCCTCTTCCACCCAGTTCCTTCCTTCCAATAATCTCCAATATCTACTTTGTTCCCCTTCTGAGAAAGATTCAGACATCCTCCCTTGTGCCTTCCCTGGTATTTGGCTTCTTTGGATCCATTGATTATAGCATGGTTATCCTGTACTTTATAGTGAATATTTAGTTATAAACAAGTACATACTACACATGTTCCTTTAGGTCTGGTTTACCTCATTCAGGATGATATTTTTCTAGTTTCATCCATTTTCCTTTCAATTTCTTATGTCTTTGTTTTTGATGGTGGAGTAGGATTCCATTGTGTAGATCTACCACACTTTCTGTACCCATTCTTAAACTGAGAGGCATCTAGGTTGTTTATAGTTTCTGTCTATTACAAATAAAGCTGCTATGAACTGAGCAACTGTCCTTGTCAGATGGTAGAGCAGTTTTTGTGTATATGCCCAGGAGTGGTATAGCTGGGCCTTGAAGTAGAACTATTCCCAATCTACCTAGAAGCTGCCAAATTGATTTCTAGAGTGGTTTACAGGTTTGCACTTCCACTGGTATGGGAGGGGTGTTCCCCTTGCTCCACAGCTTCTCTAGCATGTGTTAGAGTTCTTAATCTTAGCCATTCTGATGGGTATAAGATGGAATATCAGAGTTGATTTGATTTGTATTTCCCTGATTACTAGGGACTTTGGACATTTCTTCAAGTGCTTCTCAGCCATTCTAGATTCTTCTGCTGAGAATTCTCAGTTTAGCTCTTGCCGCAGACCTTCTGGGTCCCTGTGTCTGCATGGAACGGGGTCTCTCGACGCGGGTGGGCAAAGCGTGGATGAATGACAGACAGACACACACGCAGGAGAGTTTGTGTGGAATCTGAATGTAATTTTACAAATCTGAGCATCAGACTTTTTATGCAGAGGACAATAAGGAAGTTGGGTGACATATTCACAAGGTACAATTGAGGTAACCTGAATCTTACATAAAACAGAGGAATGCAAAACACAAAAGGTCTAATGAGAACCACCCAGGATAGAATACATTGATAACAGCTGGGATCAACAAGGGCTCCACCTAAAATTCACTAATCTTAGAAGCCAGGGTCAAGGGCTTCGCGTCCTTGCCACAGTTCCTATTTTAGTCTCTTGTATAGTCCACCTTCCCCTTAGGCCATTGTAAATACGTGTGTATGGGTGTAACTCTGCTATAGTATCTATTCTGGTTTCTCCTTTGGTCTGAAACTTCCTTCTTCCTAAGTGATGGTAAATTCCTGTGTAAGGGAGTGACTTAGATTTTACAATCTTGCTGAATTCTAAACCCTTGATCTTGGTCAAGGACGCCCTTGGACCGGTTGGAACACTGGCGGAAGGCTTTAGCCATGTCAGAGCACTTATAATAGGAAAATACTGAAAGAGAGCACGTGGATCCATACTCTAGACTAGCGCGGTAATGGAACTTGGGAATGAAAAATTAATGTATGGGTAGAGAACACTAGACTCCAGGAGGAGAGCTTCCTTGAAACTCTTTTGCCTCATGAGTGACTTTTAAGCCTTTAGGCTTGTCCAGTTGACTCGACCAGAGAGCGTAGCAAGCTCTCTACCCCATTTTTTGATTGGGTTATTTCAATTATTTGTGTCTAGCTTCTTGAGTTCTTTATATATTTGGAATATTACTCCTCTATTGGATGTAGGGTTAGTGAAGTTCTTTGCCCAATCTGGAGGGTGGTGTTTTGTCCTGATGAAGTATCCTTTGACTTACAGAAACTTTTCAGTTTCATGAGGTTCCATTTTCTAATTCTTCAGCTTAGTACCTGAGCCATTGGTGTTCTGTTCAGGAAGTTGTCTCCTGTACTCATAAGGTCAAAGTTATTTCACACTTTCTGTTCTACTAAATTAAGTGTGTCTGGTTTTATGTTGAGGTCTTTGATCCATCTGGACCTGAGTCTTGTGCAGAGTGATAAATATGGCTATCTTTGCATTCATCTATATACAACATCCAGTCAGATCAGCAGCATTTGATGAAGATGCTCTCCCTTTTCCAATGTATAGTTTTGGCTTCTTTGTCATAAATCAAGTGTTCATGGGTGTGTGGCTTTATTTCTTCATCTCCAACTTGATTCCATTGATCAACCTGTCTGTTTTATACCAATGCCATGCAGTTTTTATTACTTTTATTTTGTAGATCTGCTTGAAGTCAGGAAAAGTAGTGCCTTTAAAAGTTGCTTTACTGTTCACAATCATTTTATCTATCCTGGGTTATTTTGTTTTTCCATATGAAGTTGAGAATTTCTCTTTCAAGGTCTATAAAAAATGTGTTGGGATTTGGATGGGGATTGCATTGTGCCTGTAGACTGCTTTTGGTAAGATGGCCATTTTCTCTATGTTAATCCTAGAAATCCATGAGCTTGGGAGATCTTACCACCTTCTGATATCTTCCTCAATTTTGTTCTTCAGAGACCTGAAGCTCTCTCACTTTCTTTCACAGGTCTTTCAGTTGTTGGTTAGGATTATACCATAGTGTTTTATGATATTTGTGGCTATTGTGAATGATATGTTTTCACTAACCTCTTTTTCATCCATTTATCACTGTGTAGAGGAGGACTAGGAGTGGAAAGTTTTGTCTTGTCCCTGATTTTAATGGAAATGGTTTAGGTTTCTCTCCATTTAATTTGATGTTTGCAATCTGCTTGCTATATATTGCTTTTTTAGTGTTTAGGTATGCCCCTTGAATCCCTGATCTCTCCAAGACTTTTAACATGAAAAGGTTTTGGGTTTTTGTCAAACACTTTTCAACATCTAGGGAGATCATCATGTGTTTTTTTTTTCCTTTTAGTTTTTTATGTGCTAGATTATTTTGGTGGATTTTCATATATTGAACTACTCCTGCATCCCTCCGATGAAGCCTTCTTGATCATGGTCAATGATGTCTGTTATATCCTCTTGGATTTGGTTTGTGAGTATTTCACTAAATAGTTTTGCATCAAAAGGATGAGCTTTTACCTTTTTTTTTTTTTTTTTTTTTTTTTTACCTTTTTCATAAGGTAAATTGGTCTGAAATAATTTTTCTTTGTTGAGCCTTTATGTGGTTTAGTTTCCAGGGTGACTGCAGCCTCATAGAATGAGTTTGGCCGTGTTCCTTCTGTTTCTATTTTGTGTAATAGTTTGAGGCCTTAGCTCTTCTTTGAAAGTCTGATAGGTTTCTGCACTAAAAACATCTTTCCCATAGCATTTTTGGTTGGGAGACTTTTAATGACAAAGTCTGCTTCTATTTTCTTGCTGTTTATAAGACTATCAAGATAGTTCACCTTCCACAATAGTGTCTGGGTTTGGGAACTGTATATGGGATGGATCCCCAGGTGGGTCAGTCACTGCATGGCCTCTCCTTCAGTTCCCAAACACAGACACTATTGTGGATACCAACAAGTGCTTGCTGACAGGAGCCTAATATAGCTGTCTCCTGAGAGGCTTTGCCAGTGCCTGACAAATATAGAAGTGGATGCTCACTGCCATCCATTGGACTGAGCACAGGGTTCCCAATGGAGGAGTTAGAGAAAGGACCCAAGGAGCTGAAGGAGTTTGCAGCCCCATAGGAGGAACAACAATATTAACCAACCAATAAGCCCAGAGCTCCCAAGGACTAAAACACCAACTAAAGAGGACAAATGGAGGGACACAAGGCTCCAGTCAAATATGTAGCAGATAATAGCCTTGTGGGATGTCAATGAGAGGGGAGGCCCTTAGTCTTGTGAAAGGCCCCAGTGTAGGGGACAGGTAAGCTTGATTGGGTGGGTAGTGAGCAGGGAGATGGGGAATCAGATAGGGGGCTTTTCAGAGGGGAAATGAGGAAAGGAGATAAGTGAAATAAAAGATAGTTTACCTGATCTTGATTTATCTTTGGTCATGTGTATCTGTCTAGAAAGTCATCCATTTCATTTATATTTTCCAATTTTGTGGAGTACAGGATTTTGAAGACTGAACTAATCATTCTTTGAATTAGTGTCTTTGAATCAGTGTCTCTTGTTATCTCTTCCTTTTAATTTCTAATGTTGTTAATTTGGGTACTGTCTTTCTGCCTTTTAGTTAGTTTGGCTAAGGGTTTGTCTATCTTGTTGATTTTCTCAGACACAGCTCCTCTAATTTAACTGATTCTTTGTATTGTTCTCTCTCTCTCTCTCTCTCTCTCTCTCTCTCTCTCTCTCTCTCTCTCTCTCTCTCTCTCTCCCCCTCTCTCTCTCCCTCTCCCTCTCTCCAATTGATTGATTTCAGCCCTCAATTTGATTATTTCCTGCAATCTACTCTCCTGTGTGTGTTTACTTCTTTTGTTTCTAGAGCCTTAAAACATATTTTTAATTCATTAGTATGAGAACTCTCCAATTTCTTTATGAGAACATTTAGTGCTATGAATTTTCTTCCTAGCACTGTATTCATAGTGTCCCATAATTTTGGGTATGTTGTGCCCTCATTTTCACCAAATTCTAGAAAGTATTTAATTTCTTTCTTTCTTTCTTCCTTCCGTGACTCAGTGATCATTAAGTAGAGAGCTGTTCAGTTTCCATGAATATGTAGGCTTTTTTTTTGCTGTTAAAGTTCAGATTTAATCTATGGTGATCTGATAAGATGTGTGCAGTTATATTTCAAACTTTCTGTATATGTTGAGGTTTGCTTGTGACTGATTTTATGATCAATTTTGGAGAAAGTTCCATGAGGTACTAATAATAAGGTATTCTTTTGTGTTTGGGTGAAATGTACTTTAGATATCTATTAGGTGCATTGAGTCATAACCTCTGTTAGTTTTGTTATTTCTCTGTTTAGTTTATGTCTTGATGACCTGTCCAAAGGTGAGAGTGGGGTGTTGAGGTCTCCCACTATTAATGTGTAGAGTTCAATTTGTTATTTAAGCTTTAGTAATGTTTCTTTTATGAACGTGTGTGCCCTTGCACTGAGATGGTAGAGTTTTCCTATGATGAGTATGAAGTGTCCTTCCCTGGCTCTTTTGATTACTCTTGATTTAAAGTCTATTTTATTAAATATTAGAATAGCTATTCCAGCTTATTTCTTGGATTCTTTTGCTTGGAAACCCTTTTTTAGCTCTTTATACTGAAATAATAACTATTTTTGTTACTGAGATGAGTTTCTTGTATACAGCAGAATAGTGGATTTTATTTACTCATCCATTCTGGTAGTCTGTGTCTTTTTACTGGGGAATTGAGTCCATTCATATTGATAGATATTGCTGACAAATTGTTACTTCCTAATATTTTGATGTTTGTGATGGTTCAGTGTGTGTGTGTGTGTGTGTGTGTGTGTGTGTGTGTGTGTGTGTGTGTTAATAGTGTGAAATAATTTATTTCTTGTGTTTGCTTGAGTATAGATAGCATCATTAGAGTTTTCCTTCTAGTATGCTTTGTAAGGCTTGGTTGGTGAAGATGTATTGTTTAGATTTGTCATGGAATATTTAGGTTTCTCCATCTGTGGTGATTGAATGCTTTGCTGGGTGTAATAACCTGGACTGACATCTGTGGTATCTTAGGACCTGCAAGACCTTTGCCTAGGCTCTTCTAGCTTTTAGAATCTCAGATGAGAAATAGAGTGTAATTCTGTCTTTATATGCTTGAGTTTTTTTTCCTTGCTGCTTTTAAAATTCTTTCTTTGTTTTGTATATTTAGTATTTAATTATTATGTGGCAGGAGGATTTTTCTTGTCTGGTCCAATCTGTTTGGTGTTCTGCAAGCTTCTTGTACCTTTATAGGTATGTTTCTTTAGGTTGGGGAAGTTATCTTCTATGAGTTTGTTGAAGATGTTTTCTGTGCCTTTGAGCTGGGAATATTCTTCTATTCCTATTTTTCTTCGGTTTGGTGATTTCATAGTGCCCCAAATTCCCTGGATGTTTTGTGTTATGAACTTTTTAGATTTTCCATTTTCTTTGACTGATATATTGATTTATTCTACTGTATCTTATACACCTGAGATTCTCTCTTTCATTTCCTGTATTTTGTTGGTGATGCTTATGTCTGTGGTTCCTGTGAATTTTCCTAGTTTTGCATCTCCATAATTGCCTCAGTTTGTGTTGTCTTTATTGCTTCCATTTCCCTTTCCAGATCTTAGACAGATTTATTCATAACTTTCACCTATTTGATTGTAGTTTCCTGAATTTCTTTATATTTGTTTGCTTCCTCTTTTAATGCCTCTACCTGTTAGAATGTATTTTCCTGTATTTCCTTAAGGGTTTATTTATGTACTCTTTACAAGCATCTATCATCTTTATAAGATTGGGGTTATGATTTTCTTCTTGTGCTTCAGTTTCATTTGGATATCCAAGGTTTGTTGTGGTAGGATATCTGGGCTTTGGTGGTGCCATATTGCCATGGGACTTGTTGATTGTGTTCTTATACTATCCTTTAGGCATCAGATTTTCCCTAGTGTTAACTGGAAGATCCTAATGGCAGCAGGACTTTTTTGGAAGTTGGGAGGAGCCATGGGCCAGGCAATGGAGCTCAGGCACACTACTTTGTTGGTTATGCTTCAGGAAGACCCCAGTCTGCATGTTGTGTCAGATTGGAGTCTATTCTGCAGAGTGTGTCTCAGTTAGACCCAGGTGGGGTGGCAAGCAGATCCAACAAGGATGAGTGTTCAGTCAGTGTTCCAAGATGGTTAGTTTTGGGGCTTCCACAGGTTTTTATGTTGGGAACAGGATGATCTTGGGATCCCACATGTATCCTCCAGACTGAGGATAAAGGGTAGAGGTAGACAATGATGCTCAGGAGACTGTGCATGTCACTCACCTCTGCAGGCTGTCCCGGGCAGATCCATAACTATATCATTATTGTTTAAGTTCACGTGTCCAGAGTCCAGATCATTTTGGCCTATATTAAATTATAGTAATTTATTGAGAAAGTAGCTGGATCCTACGTCAAGTTAACAAAATGGTAGCCAAAGATTCTTCTTTAGGATTTATGGACTCTTTAACCATCGATGCTTAGATGGATTAACAATACCAGGCATGAATTCCCTCCAACTGAGCAGACATTAAATCCAATCAGACAGCTGTTGGCTAGCACCAACATACTAGTAACAACTCTGCATTGTTGGGCATATATTGTTGGGCCAGTCACTATTATAGTTCACAGGATTGCTGGTGAGGTAAAGAGAGTCAGTTTTCTTCAGGGCTAAGCCCTGTGATAGACTGTGCATGCCCAAGTGGTCACCTCTACACCCATATGCATATGGTCAACACTAATTGAAGTCAATACATTATACACACATACACAAAATGATGATTATAGAAGCCATAAATCTGATGTGTAAATGTATAAAGACATAATGCAAGTTTGGGATGCAGAGGGGGTGGATATTATTAAAATTCATTGGGCTGATGTATGAGTTTCTAAAATATATAGCAAAATACAAATTTAGAAGTTTTATTAGAACATGTCCTTAGCCCAACTAAGTATATAGCCCTTCCAGCAGGAGACAAAAAGTCTAGCATGATTGCCATATGAGACAATCTTACATCATCCACATTTTGGTTATTGCTTAATTAAATGAAGTTATAAGTAGTAAAGTTAATTTGGATAAAAGTAGTAAAACTCTTGAAATAGGAAATAGAATTGCAATAGTCTCTAAGAAATTAATAGGAAATGAAATTCTAAGGAAGTATACAAATCCATCCATTGTTTTAGACAGTGATTAGGCTTACAAAAATGTGCTTGATAATGTTACTGTTAAGAAGAGAAAGTATAAAAAATAGGAGTCTTTACATTCAATTTGCATTCTCTTGAATAATAGATGAACATTGTTTATATATATATATGTAGAGAGAGAGAGAGAGAGCTATTGAACTTGGCTTGAAACCAGATCATATGTATGAGATCGCTTAGTGTAGTCTCTGAATTTATCTCAAAGCAAAGACAATGTGTTATGAACAAGCTTTAGGCAAAACAATGAAAATGCATAATACAATGGAGGAAGATAGAGTCAGAATAATTTTAAGAATTAAATGGGTGAAAAACTGATAAATGTGCTCTATGTATTCAGAAAAGTCCTTTGGCATAGACATACTTTCTCAGGGTAAAAAAGAAAATTAAGCATCAGATGAAATTGCTCCTTTGCAATTGATATTAATCAGCAAGTGTTGAGTTAAAGTGGTTGCAGAAATGCCAAACAACAACAACAACAGAACCCCCAACAACCTTCCTTTGAGCATCAGGCAGGAAGAACAGCAAGAACACTGACTCTGTATTATGATCTAATGCTAATTTAGGAGGATGCCAAAGCTTGGAAAGTAAAAAACAAAGCATTTGAACACAGGTATTGCTGATGAAAATTCTGTTTCAGCCCAAAACATGGAGCTAAAATTGTTTTTTCACTGGTATTCAAATGGAAGGTCCATCAGGAGAAAAGTGGATTTGGCTTTGAAACTCTGAAGAACTGATTCACTCATAGCTTTTTAAGAATGCATCCTGGCACAGCTAACTGCAAACTCCTCTTTCTCAACCAAACTTAAAAGCAATCACTGGGATGTGAGGCTGTGTGGAAGAAACTTCTTCAAAAAAATATACTTAAGACAAAGCAAAAATATGTCTGGTTTTATAAATATCAAATGGATAGCGTTTATAAATTGTACTTTATCAATATTACTGTACAAAACTCAATTTCTAACTTTATGAGTGTTAGCCTTCCAAACAAGGAATTTTATATTCCTTTATAAATAAAGCCATGTGTTTAGAAAGTTTTGCATACATACATGGTGTCTATTGCAAGTCTATTTGCCTATGCCATGGCATAGGCAAAAATCTGACACTTTGGGTTTTGATCTACTATGCATTCAAATTTTCTTCCATGACACTTAATGATTATGTTCTGTCTTATGGTGCTCTTAGGTGTGTCATATATTTATTTAAATTTTACAATTTTAATACAGAAATCAAAATCTTCAATGTGACCACCTCCTTTTCACATTCCAGCTAAAGTTTCTGATGCAAATGATTCCGCAAGAATGAGAGGTAATAGTCAGCTATTGGATGGATCACAGGGCCCCCAATGGAGGAGCTGGAGAAAGTACCCAAGGAGCTGAAGGGGTCTGCAACCCGATAGGTGGAACAACAATATGAACTAACCAGTACCCCCAGAGCTCGTGTCTCTAGCTGCATATGTAGCAGAAGATGGCCTAGTCGGCCATCATTGGGAAGAGAGGCACCTTGGTATTGCAAACTTTATATGCCCCAGTACAAGGGAATGCCAGGGCCAAGAAGCAGGAGTGGGTGGGTAGGGGAGGAGGGCTGGGAAAGGGTACAGGGAACTTTCGGGATAGCATTTGAAATGTAAATAAAGAAGATATCAAATAAAAAATAAATAAAATAAAATAAAATAATTTTAAAAAGTAAAACTCTCAAATAGCAATATGTTGATTAAGCATTCATTCAACCTGGAAATAAGTCTTTACATGAACTACCAATTAATCTTCACAACTTGAGATGCAGGTACTGTTACAACCTCCTATATATCATTGACAAAATGAAAACTAAATGAGATTGAACAATTTATTCAGGGTCTCTTCACTCATTAGTGATGGCTCTGGGTTTGGATCTCAGGCTCTGTGAGAGCTGAAACTTGAACCCAGAACTGTTATCTATACCATCCTTCATTAAGAAGGCCAGGGAAGGAGAGCTGAAGAAAAAGGATGCCTTGTGAATGGGATCTGCTAGGATGCCATGTGGAAGAAAGCAGTGAAGATAACTCTTAAAGATAAGGTGAAGTGGAAAGAAAGGCAAGAGTTGGAACTAAAGGTTGAAGGTGTGAAAAAAGATAAACTTGACATGGAAGTTCCAAGACAAAGAGTTCAGATTCTGACTGAGAGCTTGAAGAGAGTACAGCTAAGTAGAAAGTAGACTAGGAACGAAGACTAAAGGCATAAGAATAACAGAGCCCTTGCTGTGGAAAAGATCTTTTATCCTTCCCTTGAAGTGATAGCTGGGCCTGAGAAAGTAAAGTCCCATTCTCAAATGATTAAATTAATTGTTAATCATCTGCGTATCTTGAAGATATATGGTGAGCTTGTATCTAACAGTGTTGAGCACGAGTTGTCATCCAAAAGAAAGCTATTCATGTTTGAAAATTAATGTTTTTGAACATCTGCCAATGTTTCTTCTTTTTTTCTTTGCTTTGGTTTTTCTTTCCTTTCCTTTCCCTTTTTCTTTTCTCTCCTTTCTTTCTCTCCTGTCTTTCTTTTTTTCTCTCCTGTCTTTCTTTCTCTCTCTCCTGTCTTTCTTTCTTCTTTTCTTTCTTTTCTCCTTTCTTCCTTCCTTCCTTCCTTCCTTCCTTCCTTCCTTCCTTCCTTCCTTCCTTCCTTCCTTCCTTCCTTCCTTCCTTCTTTCCTTCCTTCCTTCCTTCCTTCTTTAGTTTATGTGCAAATGCATTTTTGTGGGTTTAAAAGTACAGTAGCACACATGCAGAGGTCAGTAGACAATTTTGAGTGTCTGCTCCCATTATTATGTGGGTCCTAAGGAGTGGAACACAGGTCATCAGGCTTGGTGGCATCATTACCGACTGAGATATCTCTCAATCTCCAGTATTTTTTCTTTGGCATTAAACCTCTCAACTTTCAAGGACTTGGTCTTAAAAAAAACCCACAAAAACAAAACAAAACAAAACAAAAGCAATTCTTATTCAGGATTTCTAACTGTGTGTGTGTGTGTGTGTGTGTGTGTGTGTGTGTGTGTGTGTGTGTGTGTGTGTATGTGAGAGAGAGAGAGAGAGAGAGAGAGAGAGAGAGAGAGAGAGAGAGTTCACATGAATGAATGAATGAATGAATGAATGAGTGCAGATGTACTTTAAAGCAAGAGCTGTCAGTTATTCCTGTAGCTAAAATAACAGGTGATTGTCAATCACATCACATCGAGCTATTTCTCCATCCCTTTTCGCCATTTTAGCTTAAAAGTTGAAGTGTGAAATAGTGGAAAACTGAACTAGTTAGGGATTATCTTTCTCTTCTAACAAATCTGGGCAAAGAAATTGATGCAAAATCAAAATGACTTGAGGAATTTGGTTGTGTCTTTCTAGAAGCCTGACATTGGCAAATAAAGAAATATTGACAATGGAAGCTGAGGCGTCAGAGGCTAGACTAAAGGGAAAATGTCATGAAAGAGAAGATTAATTGATAAGTATCCGAAGTCATGCTTCAGTCAGCAGCTATTCTGTCTTCTCTCTTAGGCAGAGTATAAGTGTGTGCCTGATCATCTGGCAGGGTTTCTGAATGGCAAGATTCTAGGCTCTCACTATGGGATGAGAACTTGAGAAGTCAAAAGTCTGAACAGCTTAGTCTCTACTCACTGTCTCCTATAATCTGAGGGCTCTGTGTGAATGTGGAAGTGGAGACAGGCCATATGATGCATATACTTCCTTTTGCTAGTAGGTGTTTAATAAGGGAGAGTATATTTCTAGTCAATTTGGTAATGTACCAGAAAGGTAATCATTATTGCACTGCAGCTACTGCTAGAGATTCATTTTCTATTGATGTCCATTGGCAGACTATCTTTAATGATTTTTTGGGTCTTTCTATATGGTTGCATGATCAACCTGCGTGGTCCTCTCGGTGCACTACAACAATATTTCATGGTGATGGACTTTCCCCAGAGTGCAAAAGAAATATCTAGTCTATCTCAAAGTTTTAAAAATATTTTAAAAAGTGGAAGTGAGAGGCTATTCCAGAAACCATGGGTATGTTTGGAGCATGACAAACAATGGCCCATTGCAAATGCCTTGACATTTTCATGTAGACATCACAGTTGTGTGCTAATGTGGGTGGTAGCGGGTGACATGTGCTTAGATGAGAAGACTAAAAGAAAAAAAGAAGTATTAGATTTAATGTCCTCCTCTGATTGCGTTGCTGTAACAAAATTTTTGGGTCACAATGATAATTCTGTTTCTCACAGTTCTGGAATCTGGAAAACACAAGGTACTGGTGTCTTTGATGTTTCCTGAGGGCCATGCTCTGAATCTAAGACAATGCCTTGATGCTGCAATATTCTAGAGAAGACAGTATCATCACAGAACAAAAGTGATGGAAGAGGCACAGTTAACCAATCAAGCTTTGTAAAAGGCAGTGCCAGGTGTCCATCCTGCCATCTCATGGGATGCACTTGCCCTAGAATAGATTTGGATGTGGTCTAAGACACAATCATATTTAAAACATGGGTTTTCCTTTGCAAATATTTGTTTTAAATTAGCCAGGATCTTGAAATTTGTAAGTGATAAACCAATGTGCTTTAATGTCAAAAAATGATACACTTTTCAGTAATTAATTGATATATGCAGAGTCTTCATGAGTTAATAATTTCTAAATTATTCTCCTCTCAATACAATGGTAGGGAAGGTTTTTTTTTGTTTTGTTTTGTTTTGTTTTTTTTTTAAATAATGTGAGTTCTAAATGGATACAGTGAAATTTAAAATGAACAGAGTTTGGGTGAGACCATAATGGCATTCAAGCACACAAACATCTTACACAGAAACTCTAAATGAAGATTCTGAGAAGTTTAATTTTTTTTCCCAAAGTCACAATGATAAGAGAGTAACAAAAAGGAAAGAAAAGAAAAAGGAAATAAAACAAAAAAACCCAAATCAAAGTAACAGTAAGAAGATGCAGTCCGAGGAACAGAAGACCACACAGCCTTCTTGATGTTTTTTTATGAATTAACAATGCAGTTCTCAGAAATGGTAGATTTAAACAAAATATGAAGCACATGTCTAAGATTTTGTGGCTTCCCTTAGAACCATTTTAGCTTAGTGTTCGCATGGTAGAGGCATTGTCACATACCAGGGTCTGGAGGAAGGAAGTGGACCACAATAGACTTTAGTGTTTATTTAAGTCACCACATTCTCTTTTTTAAAAGATTTACTTATTTTATGTATATAAGTACACTGTAGCTGTCTTCAGACACATCAGAAGAGGGCATCGGATCCCATTACAGATGGTAGTGAGCCACCATGTGGTTGCTGGGTATTGAACACAGGACCTCTGGAAGAGCAAGCAGTACTCTTAACCACTGAGCCATCTCTCCAGCCCAAGCCACCACATTTTTTCAATACATGATTTTCCCTCTCTGTTAACAATAGATTTCTAGGTGATAGTTACTATTTGGAAGAACACTATGTATAATTTTATCTAGAACTTTCTTTAAATTTTTAAGTAAATTATATTCTGAAATGTGAGCTTTCTTTTGTGGGGAGGCAAATTAAAAAGTTATGGATGCATACTTTGCAAAATTAAAGTAACTTGACTCAATATAAGTGACCATTATATGCTCCAAATAAGTAGAATACTGCTTCAGTTACTATCACGCTTCACAATGTAGCTCTACTGACTTATAGCACATGGCTATATTCTGTGTATGACTTGATGTTTTATTATGTACACAACCATCAACACATTGTAACTCCGACTCCAAAATAACTCCTACCATCATGCTATAATGGCTTCCATATTTGTCCCAGCTATTCACTGATCTTTCTCACTATAGATTAGCTTGAATTTCTAGGAATTTTACATAAATAATGCTAATTATACAGTAAGCATTCCTTTAGTTTTTAAAAACTCAGTACATAATTTTGGGGTTCACAAAACTCAGTACATAATTTTGAGGCTCATTCATGTGTATTCTGCCCCTATAGTTCATTTAGTTTGATTACTAGTGAACAGTCCTTTGTTGTATGCTATATTACATACATTCTTTGTCTGCTAGTGGGCTATGCCCCATTTTTAGGTGCTGAAAGTTGAGCTTTTGTGAAGAGTTATATGCACATGTCTTTGTGCGGATATATATGCAATGAAGATATTCCTTAATTATGAGGCTATCCTCTGAGATTCTTCAGTTTAGGAAGAGTCATTTCAATAGTCCTTTCCAAAGTTATTTGACCAATTCTCTAATATGTTGTAACCGCGGCTATTATATGCGTGGTACCAAACCTGAGAATGTTTACTTTCTCTTTCTTTTATCGCCTCTGTTGATGATATTTTCCAATATCTGTGCCTAAGAAGCTACCCATTACTACTTATCCCACCATATTAAATCCTTCCCGTCAGTCCCTTTATCTAAATTTGCCCTATTTGTGTAGAGTCTTTGTTTGGTTTGAGACACTATTGTCCGGACTTTGGTGTTTGAATACTTCTGAATGCTAATGTAAAACCATATGCTGTCAAAGCCTTATAACTTTGTACCACTCAACAAGTGCTCATTACAACCCTCATTTAATTGTGTGTGTGTGTGTGTGTGTGTGTATGTATGTATGTATGTATGTGTGCGTGTATGTATGTAAAAATATGCATGTTGGTGTAGGCATCATGTGTAGGAGGTATATGTCAGTGTGTGTAGAGGCCAGAGATATTTTTGGGCATCATTTTTCAGGAGCCCACACACCCTATTTTTTTCAGATAGGGTTTTTCACTGTGTCCTGGAAATCACTGTGGGTTGGCCAGCCAGTGGGCCTCAGGAATCCACCTGTCTCTGCTTACCAGCACTGAATTAAAGGCATGCACCACCATAGGTGGTGGGAATGGAACCCGGCTCTCTATGCTTGTATAATAAGTGTTTTTAAGCTCTATCTGTGTTTATGTTGCTTAATAGTCATTTGCAATCCGTAAACTGCCCTTCAGTGCATTTTCCCTTGGATTACAGATTTCTACACGGCATATCTGAGTCATGTGCTTGCAGTCTTCTTTCCAGGTCTTTGGATCTATCGAGCCCAAAGTGATCTGCTCATTTAGCTGGGAGTGAGGACTGGGCTCTATATTGCTCATGAAGATCTGTAAAGATGTATAGGATTCAGAATTGGCTCTTCATGCAACAGGATTCATCCTGGAAAAAACTGTACATAGGTCCGTCTATTTACACAAGTACTTGATGCTGGAACAGCTACCATTGTAACCATGTACTAGTGACAGGCAATGCTGACACATTGTGGATTTGTTATCTAGTTTATAAATAAGTAGGCAATGTCTTCAATTATGTAAAGTGGGTGAATTCACCTGTTAGATACTTTCCCTATGTACTGGTTCTGTGGTATAACTCCCCTATTATATGGTGCCAACCTATCAGCTTACTTTCTGTTTATCCAAACTGATTGTTACTTCCAATCCCGAGCACTGCAGTACTTATTATACTCCTTCAAGATAAATTTTCACAGGTCTTCAAATAAACCAACTGTTAATGTTGCTTGCATGCCAGGTGAGGGTGACTATATTGGAGAGGGATGCTTTGTCCCCACCATGCACACTTATTTTAACCTGTAATGTTCATATTGGAATATATTTCCTAGCACTTACTAGTCAGAACATCTCTTTATTTCACTTATGAATTCTTACCTGAACTTCTCCCTACATAAGCACTGTCATGCTCCTAGAAATGAGTTTGAGGGACAGCCCCAAACAATATTTACATGATGCCAATTCTCAGTATTTGCACATAAAACTTCTTTTTGTTAATTAAAATCCTGTGAATGAGCAGGTTAACCTACATGCCTACTATAATCCTAGTCACCATTTGAAGCCCAATAAATAACATTTTTACAAATCTCCTATACATATATATTTATCTTCTCTCACAGTATTTTTAATATTTATTTTTCTATGTTATAGTTTTCATACCATCATTATGATTTTAATAAGTAGCAGAATTAGAGAGATATATTGTCCTAATTTAATACATATTTTGGGTTTCAAAACATCACCAATACTGAAAAGATATTTGTGACTTCAGAAAAAAAAAACAATTCGATACTAAGACCAATCTCTTCGATTGTTTGTTTTGAAATATTTAAAGCATACATAAAACGATGAATACTATTATGCTAATATCAATGTACTCACCACCAGCTTTAAAACATTGATATGAAGACATTAATTCCTTATGTGGCTGTCCTACAATCTTTTTCTCTTCCTTTCTCCTCAGTTGCAACCGTGACCTTGAAGTTAGTGTCTTTATTATCAGTTCCTGTGTGTGTGTGCATGGATATTTTCTATTGTTATCTTTGCTGCGAGAAGATGTGTATACACAAAAAAGAACTATTTTTGGATGTTTTGCTTGTGAGAAGATATACATCCAGTAGGCAGTGTTATTCTGAATGTTTCTAGTGACTATAGGGGTCATTTTATACCTTCTTTCTTTATTACTATGTTCCTCAGATTGTCTGTGTTGATGCCTGAAATGGTAGAACCCAGTGTGGAGATCACCTATTTTAATTGCTATGTAGTATTCCTTTATGAAATGCTTTTATACCTTGTTGGTGTATTATTTTGGTGAAAAGCCATATAAGCATATACATTCCCTTTTCACCTTTTGAAACAATACCATATTGCACATTCTCATACAATTTGCTGGTGGCCTTGGAACACATTACTCCATTACTGAGCTGGGTTTCTATTTTGGAGGGAGGGCGTTTATTGTCATTAAGAACACATGTACAGGAGCCATGGTTCAAATCCTTCTTGGCTGCCATTTTCAGGACGCAGTGAACACCAGCCATTTTCTACTCTCAGTGTGTGTGCCTTACCTCAGCCTTTGACATCAAGCAGTGAACCTGGCATTGGTCTTTTTGGCCCTAGTCTGTCTGTTCAGAGCCAATCCCTAGCAGCTACTGCTACTTTGGAAGCCAGAGACCAGCAGGTCTATGGATTCACGTAACAACCACTTTGCATTTGGGTTCCATTTCTGATCCACTGAGAGGCTTATATTTTGAGCCCTGAGATTAGTGGTCTTTTAAAATACTTTATTTACCATTGCTATGAGTCTGATGCAGGGGGAGTGAGTGAAACATGAACTTCTTTGCTCTCCATAATCAGAAGTTCATAATACCTGGACGACCTTTTAAAATAAGCACATATTTTTAGATCTGTCTAATCATGGAAAAATTTTTTTGAGCTGGAAGGCATTTTAAAGAAAAGGCCAATAATTTTACTTTATAGCTGAGGGAATTGTGGTCATGAGAACCTAAGTGATTTACTGATGTCACATCTGTAGTTGATGGTAGCAAGCCCAGGCTGAAGCCCGTGGGTCTCCTCTATTCTGCCTTTGCAACTGCATCCACTGTCATGGTTTTCTCTATAAGCTAAGATTAAATGTAGCATTCTATTTTGACGGGAGCAGAAGAACATATAGGAATTTAAGAAATTAGAAAAAAAAATGACACCTTATCTTAAAACTAGTTTGAAATGTTTTCTTTGAGATAGAGTTGAGAGAGAATGATAATACACTTGTTTCTGCACTGGGCTGAATATATTTTTATTAGAAGTCAGACTGCCTTTGTCTCTGGGTTCCTGCTGCATTTGGTTACCTTGCTTCTTCTGAAACTTATAACGATGGGCTCATCAATAATGTTGCAGATACTTCCAGCGCCCTGGAGTGTTGGACCAGATATGAAGTGTGATGAACGAGTGTGACCAGCATCGATGGAGATAGCCTATATTTCTACTGTCCCATAGACATAGCTGAGTGTTTAATATAAGAAAAAGTAATAAATGACAAGTACTCCTTCTTATTAGGATTTCTGAATGTTTTAAGTTGTGAAAATTAGGATCCAGTGTCTTTAAAAACCTTTGGAAATTTTTTTATTCTGTTTCTAGATCTTTTAGCTGTGCCTAAGCATCCTTATGCTGCTATGGAGAACTGGGGACTAAGTATTTTTGTGGAACAAAGAATACTGCTGGATCCCAGTGTGTCATCTATTTCTTATTTGCTGGATGTCACCATGGTCATTGTTCATGAAATATGTCACCAGGTACGGGAAAGGAACAGGTGTAAGTATAATGTGAAATTGTCTGGAATGTGGGGTGACTTCAGACATCCAGATGAGGAGCTTGGTTCGTATCCTCCCATCTATGTCTTATACAAAGCTCTGTGCATTTTCTGTGCGCATGGCATATCATTTTTCTCAGGTGATAAGGTAAGCACACATATACAAACTGATGGTATCGAGTAAGCAACTGTCACTGGGTTGAGTTGAAATGTGTGATGGAGTGCCTGCCCCTTCAGAGTCCCTGCGTAGCTGCTGATCAGCTGTGTGCTTCCATTTCTTTGATTATTAGTGTGTCCATATGGTAAGTGCAGTGAGGGAAATGATTTATTGCTTTGTGGAGAGATGCAGGTGAATTTTGTGTATCAGTCAGAAATTTGCTTTGGCCAAAATCTGCTCTTCTTTCCTGGTCACGTAGACACGTAGGAAGTCTTTCACTAACTCAGCTTACAGACTCTCTGTCCTCAAATGAGTGATTATTTTTTTAACTTTGCATAGTGAAAAATCCATAGGTAAATTGGACAACTTTATAGTGAAGCTAAAAGGAAAATTAATCTCATTTTGACTTTATGACGTTTCTTACTCGTGGAAGGTAGTAACATAAGAGTTTGCAGCCCTTGTTAGGTCATGAATTTAGTGAAGAAAAAAGTCATTGAAAACAGACATTGTTAACAGAAAGCAATGCCCATCCTACTTGTTAGATCTTTGGGTGCCATTTATGCCTTGAACTCATGAACTCTCAGTGTGATGCAATGTGGCATTGTATACTATAAACTGCAAATCCCTTAAAAATCCAGAAAAACTGGAAAAAAAAAAGACTCACTTGGCAACTGCTGGTAGGGAAAAAGGTGAACAGTTAAATGCTTATAAATGAACCTGTTTTAATGAGGTCTACACTGAGTGACTATTTGCCTGAATATCTTTTCCTGCCACAGTGAACAAGTGAGAGGATTGTACCTTTGTGCTCAGTAAGCCAGGCATGTTTCTGACCTCAGGTTACAGAGCCACCTCTGCAGGAGTAACTGGGGTCCTTCAGTGCTAGGTTGGTTTCCACCCTGACCTATAGTTCTAATGCAAATGTAATTTCCTTTTGGCAAATTTCTGTACATGATATTAGATACAGTTCTGTTTAGCCAAGGCACAGTGATAGTCCTGGAATTATTCCGGGCTCTGTATTTCCCACAGTTCCTATTGTATGTTAATTTTGTGTGCTAGCTCAGTGGTAGAGGCCACTTGCCATGAAGAAATGAAACAGAAGCTAGGAGAAATATCTCCCACCATTTTCACTATGATTGTCACATGTGATTTGTCTATTATCCCCTCAAAACTATTTGTTGTCACAATTCTGAAGACAGGTGGTCAATTTGAAAGAGAAACAAACATTCTGTATAACGTACAAAAAATGCAAATTAAAGGCTGTATAGCCATTACCATATTTAGAACAAATTATTATTTGTATTTGAATTAGACACTCTTTAAAGGAAATGATACTTTATTGATTAACATTAAAACACTTGGTCAGGTCCCCAAGCAATCCTTGTGATGACTTTTGAAGTTGCACATAATCTAGTATGTCTCTATCTACCATGATTGCTTCATTCTTCCCCTGCCTGGTGAATCAGAGTCCAGGTTGCCATGTCTCTGCTTCTCAAAGAACATATTCCCGCACAAAATCCACACACTGTGCCTTACTCACATCTGCTGTCTGCCTGCAATCTTCTTGCCCAGGGCTGTCTCATGGCTGGCTCCTTATTAAAAGTTCCAGCTCAATTGTCAACTGTAGAGAGAATGATTTTACTTCTCCAAGTACAAGCAGTTCCATCTCCATCCTTCTAACTTGTGAAGATTTAAATTTATATTGTTTCTTGTGATTTTTAAAGTTGTTTATCATGCATAATAATTGTCACCTGTAGGAAAATGGACATTCTCTATGTTTTTCTTCATTGAATTTCAAGTCTTTTTAAATGTTCATGGCATGTAATACATTTTTGATAAAAAAAACATAAAGGTTCCAGTGTACTGTATTGTTATTTAATCAAAACAGCAATTAAAACCTTTGCATATTAGATTTTATCAGATATTACTTGCTCAATTTCTGTTTATCATGAGAATCTTGCATGGAGGATCATTAGAACCTTTGGTTGGATTCGTTAGTCAATATGGGCTTGTTGCCTCTGTGTCAGAGAGAGAGAGAGAGGGAGAGAGAGAGAGAGGGAGAGAGAGAGAGAGGGAGAGAGAGAGAGGGAGAGAGAGAGATCCTTCATTGTCTCATGCTGTGCTGCTCACCACCTCCCTAGGCAGCACTTTTGAACCACCAGCTAGAGTCTTTTGCATCTTCAGCAGATACTGTCTATTCTGAATTTCCACTCATTTATCTCAGTCTGTCTCTGTAATGTCAAAAGAATTGAGTCTTTTCTTTGATCTCTGAAATCAGTTGTCATCAGGTCTGATTCCTGGTACACACATTGGGTTCCTTGACTGATATTTTGCTCTTCACTGAGCACATTCATAAAGTTCTAGTGTTAGAGGCTGGAGAGATGGCTCAGTGGTTAAGAGGCCCTGAGTTCACTGCCAGAGGCTCTGAGTTCAATTTCCAGCAACCATATGGTGTCTCACAATCATCTACAATGTGACCTGATTCCCTCTTCTGGCATGCAGGTTTATATGTAGATAGAACACTCATATAATAAAATAAATAAATAAATAAATAAATAAATAAATCTTTTCTAACGTTAATTATTTTATTTATTTACATTGCAGACATTGCCCCTTCTTCAGGTTCTTCTTCCCACAATTCTTTATCCAATTTCCCCTTCCCTTTGCCTCTGAGAGGGTCTTCCTCCCCCTGGGGTATCCCCCTTCCCTAGGGGCTCAAGTCTCTATAGCACATCCTCTCCAACTGAGGATGGACAAGTCCTCTGCTACACATGTGCCTGGGTTACCTCAGCCCAGCCCTTGTATGCTCTTTAATTGGTGGCTGAGTCTCTGCAAGCTCCTAGCTGCACAGGTTAATTGAGACTGTTGATCTTCCTATGGATTGTCATCCCCTTCAGTTTCTTTGATCCTTCTCCTAACTCTTCCATAGGGGTCCCTGACCACAGTCTAAGAGTTGGCTGTAAGTATGTGCATGTGTCTCAGTAAGCTGCTGGTAGAGCCTCTCAGAGGACAGCCATGCTAGGCTCTTGTCTGCAAGCACAACATGGTGTCAGTAATAGTGTCAGGGTTTGCACTCCCCCTGCCCCCATGAAATGAATCCCAAGTTAGTCCCATCTCTGGACAGCCTTAAGAAAAGATTAGTGTTATTAAAGAAGTCATGTTAATAACTGTAGTCTTGCCATAATACATTTTCAGATTACAGAATCAATTTGGGAATGACTTCTAGTTATGATAATCACAGTTTAGTGCATTTGCTTCTAGATAAAAATCACTCTGAGATAGATGATGCTGTTTTTTTTTTTTTTCTTTTTCCTGATGTCTATTCCTTTTGTCCCTGCAGTGGTTTGGTGACCTTGTGACTCCAGTTTGGTGGGAAGATGTGTGGTTGAAGGAAGGCTTTGCTCACTACTTTGAATTTGTGGGTACAGACTACCTCTACCCTGCCTGGAACATGGTAAGTGCCCTTTTCTCTAATTGTATAGAATTTCCAGGAAAAGAGTGAGGTGCTGTGTGCTGAGTTTATGCCACCATTAGAGGTATCTCAAAACACCGGTCAGTACATGAATATCTTTTGCAAATAAAGGAAAACTAGTCAGAATTTAAATGTGAGAGTTTCAAAGGTTATCCTTTTGTTGAAAAATTAAATAAAATTCTACTTGTTATATATTGACTTCAAAATATAACAATGTATCTAAATGGAAACATTTTAGATTGCAGGATTTTATAATATAAATGAATTATCCTTTAAAAGAGAGTTTACTGTAATTGATAAGTGATATTTTAGGATATAAAGTATTTTAAAATAAAGAAAAATAAGGACACAGTATTGCTTCCAAGACATGAAATATACTGATCAGATAAAATATTATGATATATAATTTCTACATTTTAGAATTAGGTAACTTTATAAGATATATGTGACTTTACATGTAACATTGTACATGTTATGTGTATGCTCTAGGAATGTTCATAACTATGAATCCAAAATAAGCTTCTTTGTCTTTATGCTGTGATGTTTTAAATCTGCCCGGGATAAAGAGAGGATACTGTTATGTTTTTTACATTAGTTTTCCATTTTAGATAAGCTTCCTTTTACCTGTAGTTGACTATTTTGCTATTAAGTAGAACCTAGAGCATATATTGTTTTAGAGGTCAATATTAAGATAAAATTGAAACTTATTTTAATTGAAATGAGTACATTGAGTAAAGTTTTAGTGTACCAACATTTAACTTTTAAAGGCTCAAATTTAACTTATGATATACTTATACCTATACTTAGATATTCACATACATGTATACATATACTCTTATATATATTTGCATCTATCACTACAGAAATTTCTTCACATTCAATGTAAACAATAGTCGTATTTTGGAGTTTATTTTACATTCATGAAATTATTACTTTGAGGTATGCCCTAGATATAGCTGTCACTTCAGAAAGGATTTTTACAGCCATTATATTATTTTGAGATGAATGCACTTAACATAAGACTTACTCATTTAGCAAATTGTTAGTGTGGAGCCTATGGCTAGCTGAAGGCACAGGGGTGTACCATCAATGCCATGACTTACTCTTTGACTTACTCTTCTTTCATAAGTGAAAGAAAGCCTGTATCCTTTGTCTAACACTGTTCTTCCTCCTTCCTGCAGCTTCTTCCAAACCACAAACTACAATTCCATAAATTCCACTATTTTAGATTTTGCATATCCTTTAAGCTATGAAGCATTAACCTGTACCTAGTTTGTTTCACTTAGCATAATGTCATGGTCCACTTATATTGTCATAAATGGCAGGGTTTTCTTCTGGATTAAAGGCTGAATCTCCCATCATATATTCAACCACATTTTCCTTACACATCTATACTTCCTTATAAACCCATCAGTGATCACTTTGAGTTCATGTTCTCATACATGTTCTCTTCAATAACAGACCTTTCCTTCAACAACAGTGGGTGATTATCTAATTGTCATCCTTTTATATATGATTATATATAAGCATAGAGACCATGATTAACTCCAAAATTTTCTGAAAGCAATACATTTTCTACCACAAATTCAGCTGACTTCTGTTGAGAAAAGAGGTTAAATTCTTAGAGAAAAATTTATAGTAGTAGTGTTGTGTCAATGGGCTTTAATTATATGCATGCACTTCTCTCCATACTTTACATATGCAGCATGTTAATATGTCTAGTTATGTATTTATGATGCAATGAAAAATAATGTTACTTGAAGCATTTCACCATAACATTGAAATAAATTAGAACTGCAGTTAGTGCTGGCTGTTGTGGCTTCATGGAAGAATGCATGTTTATCATGCTATTCAATGGTAGCATGCTTGCCTAGAAGACACAAGGCCTTTTGCTTGGTCCTCAAAACTGAAGATAAAGGAGTATATAAAGAAAATGCTCTTAAAGAACTTAAAGTTACCACTATTATATAGTATTGTTAGATGTATTCATTAACAAATGTCAAATTTTAAAACTTAAATGTTTAAGATTATTAAAACCTCTCAAAAAGTATCTTTTGTATTTTAGATGACTTTAAACCAGCTTTAAAAAATTTCATTACATGGTGGATTATTGCCAATTTATAATTTCATTATGTCTCTATATTAAAATATGTTCTTATTACAAATGACATGTCACCCATATAGGTAAGGCTTTTTAAAAATCTCGTTCGAATGCTTGTAATAAAATCCTCTCTATTCATCATTATGAAATGTACATCTTAGATTAAAAAGTAATCAGCAGAATTGTACGTGAGATGAAAACAGATAGATTTTGATGGTTTTAAGCATGGCCCCATAGCCTCAGTTTCAATGCCCTTAGATTTTGTCTTGAATTGTTTTTGTGTGCTTTATTAGCTAATTTATAAATGCTAAGTCTTAGTGCAGAAGATTTTTCCACGAGGTTTGAAAAATAAACATAAAGTATAAGTGCGATATTTGAGACCTTTGTCCTTTTATAGATTATGTAGTGGAAGCACAGGAACCTTGGGGTATTGAAATTTAAAATTGTGTCCATTGTGTCAATACATAATAGTGACTTGCAAATTAATAATGGCACAATTACAGTGAATCAAAAATTCACCCTATCAAACTGAGACTTGAAAGAAAGCTCCATTAACCTTAATATGGCCATTAATAATGAGTAGAAACAAATGTTTCCTCATTTTCAGCTTTAACAAGTACGAAAGACTTTCTGATCTTTGGTAGCTTTTGGTTTGCAGAAATTGAGTTTTTAATGAAATACTCCAATATGCAAAACTCACAAAACCCACAATAAGGAAGTCTACGTTTAGACTGTCCTTCCATAAAACATTAATATCTTCGGCAAAAATAAAATTTCCAGAATAAGTTACCCACACGAATAAGATAGAATGTCAAGTGTCAGTATGGCTGTGCCAGCGTTATTTTTCATAGTGGCATCAGCAAAAGAGTGAAAGAAATACTACACAGAGTAAGAGGGATGGCCATGTCAGCAACATCTCACTACTGTGGCAGTCCACAAGCTCCTCTGTGAGTGTGTGTCTGGGGCTGCGCTGGACCTGAGCAGAAAATGGAAAAGCCAGAAGCCAGGCTCATGTCAGGAGTAAAGATACTGTAAAGGTTGACCTTGTTTTTTGTCAAATCTCAAAAAACCAGTGCTTTGGGTCATTTTTAGACATGAGGACTCAAACCCTGAGATAGAATTCCAGTTTGCTAGGAACATTACTATAACAATATGCCTCACATGCAACAGCAATAAAGAATCTCAGAATTATGTGGTCTCGTTAACCACCTCTTGTTCCGATCTGGGCTAATGTCTGTGCTCAGCTAACAGTTGCTCAGAAGAATTGTAGGTTGTGATTATTTGAGTGGCCAGGTATTTTTCAGAGCCAGTAGTCAATACTAAAGCAATCAGCGTTTACATTACATCTACTACACTGAATTAAAAAAAGCTACACTATCTCCCTGCCACGGGTGAACATGCCTGAATTTAGCATTTTATAGACATGAGTTCTTATGGGTAGTATGATGTCAGGTCAGGAGAAAGGACTGGGAAAAACATCAACTCAGACTCTAGGAAAAAAAATGAGGACTTAAGTCCTCATTTGAAATATGAGACAGTCTCTAGATGGTTCATCCTTTCATCTCAGTTCCAAACTTTGTCTCTGTAACTCCTTCCATTGGGTGTTTTGTTCCCAATTCAACAAGGGACAAAGTGTTCACACTTTGGTCTTCCTTCTTCTTGGTTTCATGTGTTTTGCAAATTGTATCTTGTATCTTGGATATTCTAAGTTTCTGGGCTCATATCTACTTATCAGTGAGTACATATCATGTGAGTTCTTTTGGGATTGGGTTACCTCACTCAGGATGATGCCCTCCAGGTACATCCATTTGCCTAGGAATTTCATAAATTCATTCTTTTTAATAGCTGAGTAGTACTCCATTGTGTAAATGTACCACATTTTCTGTATCCATTCCTCTGTTGAGGGTCATCTGGGTTCTTTCCAACTTCTGGATATTATAAATAAGGCTGCTATGAACATAGTGGAACATGTGTCCTTCTTACCAGTTGGAACATCTTCTGGATATATGCCCAGGAGAAGTATTGTGGGATCCTCCAGTAGTACTATGTCCAATTTTCTGAGGAACCGTCAGACTGATTTCCAAAGTGGTTGTACTAGCTTGCAATCCCACCAACAATTGAGGAGTGTTCCTCTTTCTCCACATCCTTGCCAGCATCTGCTGTCACTTGAATTTTTGATCTTAGCCATTCTGACTGGTGTGAGGTAGAATCTCAGGGCTGTTTTGATTTGAATTTCCCTGATGACCAAAGTGTGGACACTTTGCCACTTCTTAGACTTGGGAACAAAACATCCATGGAAGGAATTACAGTGACAAAGTTTGGAGCTGAGACGAAAGGATGGACCATCTAGAGACTGCCATACTTGGGGATCCATCCCATAATCAGCCTCCAAACGCTTACATCATTGCATACATTATCAAGATTTTGCTGTAAGGACCCTGATATAGCTGTCTCTTGTGAGGCTATGCCGGGGCCTAGCAAACACAGAAGTGGATGCTCACTGTCAGCTATTGGATGAATCACAGAGCCCTCAATGGAGGAGCTAGAAAATGTACCCAAGGAGCTAAAGGGGTCTGCAACCCTATAGGTGGAACAACAATATGAACTAACCAGTACTCCCTGGAGCTCATGTCTCTAGCTGCATATGTATCAGAAGATGGCCTAGTTGGCCATCATTGGGAAGAGAGGCCCCTTGATCTTGCAAACTTTATATACCTCAGAAAAGGGGAACACCAGGGCCAAGAAGTAGGAGTGGGTGGGTGTGGGGGACTTTTGGGATAGCATTGGAAATGAAGAAAATAGAAAAAGAAAAAGAAATATGAGACAATTATACTAAGCACACTACCATAGGGTTTTTGTTTTTGTGTTGTTGTTGTTGTTGTTGTTTTGGTGAGGGCTTTGTAATGAATGTCACCAGTTCTTTCCTAATGATGTGACCTTTAATACAGTTCCTCGGGTTTTGGTAACAACCAAACATATAGATATTTCCGGTACACGGAATATCTGATATGCAACCCACATGTTGGCTTCAAGGTAGGTTACGACCCACAGGTTGAGAAATACTGCATTTTACAAGTGTGAGAAGACATCATGTTTTTAAAAGAGATCCCGTCATTGGCAAGATGCATAGCTTATTGATGGCGTAGATTTACATGAGCCATCCAGAGAGTACCAAAGAAGCTCTCCACATTCCATGTCTGGGCTTATTCATACCAAACTGATTTTCACCTATACTGTCAATTTCAGTAATGTGAAATTTATCAAGCACAAGTGACACAGCCTTCAGAAGCAACTTCTTTTAGCTCATGGCTAAGGTTATATTTTCTGGGGTGAATTTTCCTTTTGCTGCTTGATGTAATTTTGTCTTGGCTACTGGGATCATTATTGGATGGTCCAAGCTCCAGTTTGGTATTGATGAATGTTTACAACAAGTCCTATTTTGATGGGAATTTAGCTTAGTGGTAGAGCTCTTGCTTAGCAGGTACCACAGCCTTACCTTGATCCCTGTACTTAAGGGAAAATAATAATTATGTTTTCTTAGAAGGGACAAAAGGAGACACCTACGTATACTTAACAGTCTTCAATACCTCTTGATCACTTTCATTTGAAAACTTGTCCATGGTAACATAATTTTAATTCTGGAATAGGGGCATAGCAGATGAGGAATCTCTTATTTATGGATTAGATTCTGAGGTGAATCAAATCATTCCCCTTAGTATATTATATAATTTCTCATGATCATTTGCTTTAAATGGTTTGTAGGCAACTGCTTCAGTCTCATGACACTCTCTAAGAATGTACTTCACCTATGACTATTAACAACAATCTCTTTTTGGTTTATTTAGGAAATAAAGCTGCCACATAGCCTCTTATATCAGTAAGCTTAAAGTTACATACTGATAAAGCACACAGATTGTGAATTTTCCCTAATTTTAGAGAACACTAGACATGGAAAAATTAATGTAGATTAATCAACTAGACTTCATTATGCTTAATACTTAGAGTATCTAAGGTATGTTGCCTAAAGCATTCAGAAATATCCCCAGTTGTCTCAGTCACAGGCAGAACTGAAGTAAGAAAAACAGACTCTGCTATGAGGCTAGTATTAATGAATGTAATAAAATGATTCTCACATTTTAAATAATTGTTCTTTCATTTAAAAAGACAGAGGAAACCCTTTGCAATCTGCAATATTAAGCTTATTGAGTAATTTTTAAATTTAAACATAGATACATATCTCTTAATCATTTTAACCACTAAAGGGTTCTCTGATAGTCAAAGAGGAATAAATGAACGAAAAAAGAATTTGATTGAGGCTAGGTATTTTACTTGCTCAGTGAGCTGTTCATTTTTTATTCCCGTATGACTTGGTAGCTATATGCAAAATGCTGTAACATCTTTTAGAAAGATATTTAATATGCATCCCAATGAGAGTTGGCATATTGCCATGCTATTGCTTGTCATTCAGCAGAATAAAGATATATTCACCTAGTAGCATTATGGGACAAGAGATAGGCTAACAGGAATACAAGTTTTAGAATCTTACTTTGTAAATACTGAATACCAAGTAAATACACATATGAACACATTTAATTCTCTCTATATTTGTGTTTGTGTGTTATAGTCAAAGTCCACATATGACCTGATTAAGTCCAATTAATCAGAAGTGGGAATGAGAAGATAATCCAGTTGTTTATAATTGGATGATATTTTAATCTCAAGTGACACTAAATATTAAAAACTTTAAAGTGTTTCTAGCAAGTCTCAAGGTTCTGCATCACATTTTCTTCCATACAATATATTTTGATTATGTTTTTTCCTTTCCCAGCTTCTTGCAGACTTTCCCCACTTCTCTACCACCAAAATCAAGACCTCTTATTGTTCTTTCTTATTAGAAAACAAGCAAGTATATAAAAGAACAGTTAGGCCAGAATAGGGCAAAACAAATAAGTAAAAAAAAAAAAAAAAGGAGCCAAATAAAAAGAAGAAGAAACATATACAGATACTGACACACATATTTTTACACACAGAAAACCCACAAGAAATAGAAAAAATAATAATGAAAGATCAGCAAGTTTAAAAATAAAATGCCCAGACAAAGCATTTTAAAAGACAAAATAATTCCTGAAATACCTTTGAGTTCTTTTTTTATGTTGGCCCGCCCTTAAGTATGTTTTATATTCTCAGTGAGACTCCTTTGGAGGAAATTAAATTTTTATTCCTTTGGGAGTGGGACTGTGTCTTTTTGATCCTTAAAAACTTAACAATGACATTTGCATTGAAAGACTAGAGAATGAGCAGGAGTGCATATTTGAGTATCTTGGAGTCTTAATCTTCAAAACAGGCCTGTTTTGTGCATCTCCTTCACCCTCCCCTTTTCTATAGGCAAGCAGCCATTAGAAGAAGAACAATAGCTCCTGTACTGGGAACCATGCCTCTCTATTCTGGGAGAGAAGGCTTTGCTTGTCCCTTAGCCTTAGTGATAGCAATGTTCATCATTTGTGGCTAGTGGGTTTGTTGAAAAGAGGAGTCAGAGTGTCAGGGAAAACAGCAAATGTGGACTAGAATCCTGCAAGTGTCGTATCTGAATCAGCATTGGTGCACAGATGTCCCGATGCTCTATGCACCCAAGAGTAGACAACACCTTAAAGGAGCCCAAATAAAGATAGTCTAGAAACAATGTCAGTGTTGAGAGCAAATCTGACATTTGGATCCAAACCAGTAGTGGATATAGAGAAGTTAAGAATTTCTACTGAGTACTGGTTAAAATAGCATCTTTTCTCATCACCTTACAAAGAGAGCTCATTGTGACTACTATAATAAGAAAATGTGCTCGTAATCCCCATTTCAGGTCTCCCTCTTTGTTATTACAGCAATGTCTTCTGTCAGTAGAGTTCTTTGACATTTGTTAGACGTGTCAGGAAGGTCACTCAACTGTTAATGTTTGAAGGATATTAACTGGCTTATCTTTATGGCCTTACTACATTTATTTATTCGTCTGTCTGTCTGTTTATAATCCTGACCCAGTTTTCGCTCCCTCCTCTCTTCCCAGTCCCTTCACCTGCTTTCCTTCCACCACCTACAGGCCTCCTCCATTTTCCTTCAGGAAAGGGCAGGCCTCTCATGGATATCAATCAGCAATCGCATATCAAGTTGCACATCTTTGCCTAGAAAGCCTGGACAAGGCAAACTAGTAGGAAGAAAGGGCCCTAAAAGTAGGCAGCAGAGTCAGAGAGACAGCTCCTGTTCCCACTCTTAGGAGTCCTAAAGAAGACCAAGCTGCACAACTATAATACATATGCAGAGGGCTAAGCCATCCCCATACAGGCTCCCTGGTTGGTAGTTTCTTCTCTGTGAGCCCCTAAGAGCCCAGATACATTGATCCTGTAGGTTTTCTTCTAGGGTCCTACAATCCTTTCTTCTCCTTCCATAGCATTGCCTAAGCTTCAACTAATGTGTGGCTGTGGCTTTCTGAGTCTATTTCCATCAATTATTGTTATTACGTAGTGAGTATTAAGTAAATTTTAGTTGAAATCACTTATTAAGTAGATATTAGCCGTGAAGTAAATGATAACCATGATACAATTCAGGGATCCAGAGAAGCTAAAGAACAAGAAGGGAGAGTTCAATGGGAGGTTGTGTTTGTTTGTGTGTGTGTGTGTGTGTGTGTGTGTGAATATCACTGTGAAGGGGAAAGAAAAGAAAGATTGCAGGTGGATGAGGAAGTGGCCTGGATCTGGAATGGAAATGGGAAGAGGAGAGATCAAGGTTGGGGAGGATGAAGGAAGAGAATAGTGGGGGAGACAACTAGAGTGGGGATATCTCTGGAATGAGCTAGAGACCCAGTGCAATGGGAACTACATTCTAGCTAAGACTCCTAGCAACGGGAGATATGGAACCTGAGCTGACCATGTTCTACAACTAGACTTTAATACATTATTCTTTAGGTTAAAATTAGTTGATAAGTATTACTTTTGTTTACATTTATTTATAGTTTTTAAAATAAAAACTTTGACCTTGCTTAAGTGAGTAAAGCTTTCTTTAGAGAAACTTCAGTGTTAGCAATGCGTGTGTGTGTGTGTGTGTGTGTGTGTGTGTGTGTGCATGCACACACATGTGCCTGCCTGCCTGTGTTTATTGCTTAGCTCGCAGCTTACATTCACTAACACAGTTGTAGAAAGAAGAACAGAAGGAAGCTCAGTTTGGCAGTATGCCCACACACACATGCATGTCATTTTAGTGAGCATATGACAGGTCTTTCAGAGAACTGCCTCATTTATTTTTGTAATATAGATGTTAAAATTTAAAATAAAGCTATAAATAGAAAATAGAGAAGTTTGCACATGTTCTTAATGGATAATTTTGTAAAAAGCAAGTGGTTCCTTTTTTGTTTTTTGTTTTTTTTGTTTTGTTTTTTGTTTGTTTGTTTTGTTTTGTTTTTAGATAGACATTGTTTCAAGATTTTATACTGTAGACCTAAAGATCAAAGATAAATGAGCAATACCTGGGGAATAACGTATTTCTTCTGGAGAACTTGTTCAAATTTGCATGGTGCCACAGCTTTTGAACACTTCCTTAGGAATTTCAAAACCAATAAAAATTTAACAGGGTTAGACACTCTCTAGGACCAAACCCCCAATTGAAGCTGAATGTAAGTCGATTTTGTCCTTTCTTATGCCTAGCAGTATTGTAGACGGTTACTCTGCTCATTCTTTCAAAGAAGAGTCAACTGTAAACAGAATAGTCCAGCCTGCTTCAACAAACCACAACAAGATCATATTGGAAAAACTTATACCAAAATATCCATTTAGATACTGATATACGTAATGCATAGTATTGGTCATAAAGGATTATACCATATTTGATATGTTAATTTCCTTGCTACTGGTGAAAAAAATCTTATCTTCACATAGCATAAGATAATATAAAGTGGTAATATTCATAATTTTCTAGGTAAAAGGCATTTGTTTATCACAGCTTTTAACCTGATTACAACTAAAGCGAAGGCCTCAGGGGGCAACTGAAGAAGAAATTACAACACAGCTCATTTCTAGGCAACAATAGTCTGTCTCAACCCATCACCCTTCTGAGATTTCTCCTGTCTTTTATTTTATTTTTAAAGATTTATTTATTTACTTTATGTATATGAGTACATTGTCTCTGTCTTCAGACACACCAGAAGAGGGAGGGCATCAGTTCCTATTACAGATGGTTGTGAGCCACCATGTAGTTGCTGGGAATTGTACTCTGGACCTCTGGAAGAGCAGTCGGTGCTCTTAACCACTGAGCCATCTTTCCAGCCCTCTCCAGTCTTTTATTAAAGTTACTTAAAATTAAGTCTAGATATTACTAAGCAAAGCTTTCACAAACAATAAAGTACTACATACAAGTAATCAAAAATAAAAAAATATATATATATATAGAGAAGAGTTTTTTGTGAAGGAAAAAAATGGATATTTTGATATTGGTTATTATACTACCTGGCTTGCCACCTTCATGGTTGTAACAATGTATACAAATATAAGAAGCACTGTACGTACCACACACTTCACATATTTCATTAATGTTCTGTGAGATACAGTAAGACATTGTGCTAGGCTGGGAGTGTCTGTCTTCTCTGCTATATTTTTAAGGTGTATCAGACTAACTCCATCACTCTTCTGTCTGATGGGCACAGGGCTCTCCTTAACTGGGAATATAAAATAAAATTTGGTAGGTCATCCTTTGACAGCATTCTGAATAACCTTTCTGGTTCTACCATTCATATATTCAAGTAGTCCTCTTTGGGAAATGTTCATCTCCTTACCTTTTTATCTCTTCTGGGGATTGAGGTTGGAAAATTCTACCAATTACAGTCCTATTTTGGTCAGTTAGTATCATAATTATCTTTGAAACATGGAGATACTAAGGCACGTATCTTCTCTCCTCAAATGTGCTTCAACAACACCTGTGTCCAATTAATTCTTTTAATCATTCTATGTTCTCCTCTGCAGATTTTATTTATAGTTCAATGTTGCTCTTCTTCAGAGCTCGGAATGTAAACTAGCTTGATAATTTTATACGAATTGGTTGGCTGCATTGATGCCACTTGCCTTTCTATCCGTTCATGCATTTCATTTGTTCTATTTATTTTAGAAGATGATTTAACAAGTACCTACTGTGGTGAACTCTATGGAGTACACCTCATGTAAATATTAGTTTATAACTGCAATGTAGTAGTATTTTACTTTCATATGCATCATGTTTTATCTTCTGTATGGAGGTTTCAGTATACATAAATTATTTCTCCCTCTATCTGACCAACCATATCCCTGTGAGCAGTTGCTTTGTTTGCACAGTAGCTCAAACCACAGAGCTATCACCTTTTTCAGACTCCTAAAATTCACACATATGTTCTGAAAATAAAAAAATGCTCCATATGGCTCAAATACAGAATACAGAACAAGAAGGACAGTTAATTAATCATTATTGTTTTATTTTAAATGTCTTACACTTTTTCTTTAATGGATGACATTTATTTTGCCACCATGATGGCTTCATTTAGGTGCTGGATTTCTCTCTGCTGAGATAGACCATGCTTCAGAATCTTGGTTGTCTTTAAACTTGTTAATTTTGCCTAGAAGAGAGGCATATATTTTTAAATGAATTTCTCTCCACAAGGAAACAACAAACAACTGCTCTTGTGTGTTCTTTTTGTTGTGTGGTAGTGTTAAAGGTGATGCTCTGTGATTTAAATACTATATATTCTTTCAGTTTTCTGATGAAAACCAATTTAGAATGCTTTTCCCTTCTGAGCAAAAAGTTGACCTTAGATGCAGTTTGAAGTACCTGGAATGTGATGTACTCCATATAATGAGTAATTAAAGTAAAAAAAAAAAATAAATCTTACTATGCAAAGATCATTGTCTTACCTTCAAAACAACAAGGGAATTTTCTATAAATTTGTGATTTCTCTTGAAAGCTGATAGATCATATTACTTGTTATGATTGAAAATAATTTGACCTCACACAAGAGAATATATTTTGTTTTCTTGCCAACTATTATGATTGCATCTTTGACTTACTAAAAAGGATGACAGATTTCCAAGGATTAATGTAGATTGCCTTGTTTACCTTTCACAATTTAAACACTATTTACTGGATCAAATTTATGCTAGTTGGTTTGTTAGCAACAGGGGGTGTTCAAGAGAGGATTAAGTAATGGTGTCCTTCTGGTCTCACAGAATACCAGCTAAACCATATTTTTTTTGGGGGGGGGGATTTTGGTTTTTTTGAGACAGGGTTTCTCTGTATAGTCCTGGTTGCCCTGGAACTCACTTTGTAGACTAGGCTGGCCTTGAAATCAGAAATCCACCTTCTGCTGCCTCCCAAGTGCTGGGATTAAAGGCATGTGCCACCACTGTCCGGCAAGATTATTTTTTAATATAACAATGTTAGTTTATTTTCAGTAATAGTTTCTAAGAATGAGATTGGATACTTTCTACCCATTCCATAGGCTAAACTTTCAGCACTTTGATTCTTTGATGCCATGTGACCTTGTTTTGCTGTGTTCAAAATCCCTATGAAGTCCATTGTGCTTAAGTTACCAGGAAGTGTGAAGAATCAAAGAATTCTAACTTGTATGGCCATTTGTCTTACCAACATCTCTCTACCTACTAGGCACTTACATATACAGTCCAAATTTGGCTTTCTGGTGAGATACATTATGAAACACACATCAAAATATTAGCAAGAACAGGAAATTATATAACGTTTGTATATATCCATTCCATTTTTAAATGAATTTGGGTGCTATACTTCAATATTTTTGGTCGTTTCTAATGGATTTCTAGTCTAGCTTTTGCATTGTGAAGAAGGAACCTTGGCAATATTCACAATGGGTACATTGTGTAGTGTGATTCACAGTAGTCTGAGTTGCAATTACTCTTTTGCTATTACAGATGAGATTACTATTCATATGATTTTATTAAGTATGTAGGCTCTCACAACACTGTGTTGTTTGATGCCACTTATTAAACTTTTAAGCTTACTAACCTCTTGATCTTCACTGGAAACATAAATTCTCCTCTGTTCAGGCTAGTTTTTCTCTGAGGTTATTACTCAACAAACTATCCATTTATATGCCTAAATACTGAAACTAAATAATAAACATATGTCATTTAAAATATATTAATATAACCAATAAGAAGTTTGTTATGGACGTAAGATTGGGAAAGGCCAATTTTGCAGTAACTGTTAGTCTGTAGTTTTCAACTCTCTATACAGCTGGTGCTAGCCTTATATTCTCAGTTGGTCTGAACTGTACTCCCCAAGTGCTGGGACTGCAGAGCATGCTGGGCAATATTGCTGAATCTTAATAGATCATGGGTACATCAGCAATTGGCTCAGTGTTTGGTTCTGTACAATTCAGCACATTTTGTGTTTTATCTTGCCTTCTCTCCTTTGCTACATCAAGCCTCAGATAATACAAAACATGACATATTCAGCTTTGATGCTAAAATAAGATATCAGGCAATTGAGGATGCAGTCTCTGAAGAGTTACAACTTAACCCACTTCCTCTAGGTTAGTCATGTTTGAGAGTACCATAGCTCACACAGACATGTGCTAACATTTATCTAGGATTTTGAGAGGTTTATAAAATCTTCAAAGATCTCTTTATGGAAATATGACTTCACTTTTAGTATATTCATTGAGTAAGATTTCAGAGGGAATTCATGGTTTTTCAATTGAGGAAATGTAGCTGATAGTAGAAAATACATTGAATATATAAATTCATCTATGTCCAAAGGTATATGTGAAGTCATAAAATAGTATTATATCACTACAGAGTTGCTTTGGGCCCTGTGTGCATGCAGTGCTTTCTGCAGAAGGTTATGTAAACAAATGCAGAGCTAAACATTTTAGTTGAGTGCTTGTTCCATTGTAGGCATTGATGGTGATTACTTTATAAAATTATTCTTCAATGTCTGCTACATATGTGTGTTTATACAAGTTTGACTTTAATACAAATGAGCTGCTTTAACAAGCTGCACATAAAATGATTATTAACATCTTGGGTGTGTGTATTTTAAACACCAGTCTTTGAAATGTTAATTTTGAAGTACATTACTATATGAAAACAACATTTGTTTCCACTAGCTCTTTATTTTTATTCAGTCTGTCAGTATAAAATTTGGCTGTGGGTAAAATATTAACTACTCAGTTAAATGGTGATATAATTTTTATGAATAAATCTAACTGTTTTAAATAGAAAGCTTAAAATAATCTTAAAATACAGTGGAAAACAGAATCAAGACCTAAAATGTATAAAGTTATTTAAATGTTATAAGAACTCAGGTACAAATAATTTCTAACTTTCACAAATAGGATATTGTGTTATAAATGTACAAAATACAAAATTGCAATATTAGCCATTTCATGTGGATCAAATGTTATTTTCCTCCAGCAAATTTATTTTTAGTGTTTGAATTCTTGATCTTACTCCTCTGCTTTTAAGTTTCTGTTATGATGTGAATAGGTGGTGAAAACCAAGAGGAAGATGTCTAAAACTCTGAAATGATAGGCATGCTGGCAATCCTCATTAAAGTTATTTATAAAGTAACAGCTTCAGGTTAATGTTGTCTTGTGTGGGATTTTGCTTAATCTATGGAATAATAAAAGTATCGTGTGGGAGCTCAGATTGCAAACTTGTAAAAATGTGATAGATCTTCATTTTTGTTTTCCTGATAGAGTTAAGACAGTGTGGTCACAGGTATTAAAAGCAATTTTACTTAAAACTTGTATTCTATGTTTTATTTCTGCAATACTCTATGCCACTAATACTGTATCATTGTAAGATATCAAACACTTATACTCATATCTGTTCTCTCTACTGTAAAATTCATTGCTGGAAGGTGGGAATAGTGCCTTTATTGTATTTCGCCAGAGCACAACACAGAATCTTTCATGAGGCAGACAGTAAATATATAGACTTGTAGTCTGTTGCTTTCTTTGATTTACAAAGACATTCTCATTAGATTAAATCCAAAGCTTAGACAACTGTCCTTATCTCTGTGAAAGAGAGTATTGTGACATTACAAAATCAGAAAAAGGAACTGCCTTACATAAACTTAAAATTACCATAAATGTGTAATATCTGAACTCATTCAGATATTTTTATTTTAGATGTACATCTATGCCCATAGTTTTACGTCTACAGCGAATTCACACACAGGATTCCAAAATACATATTTTATTTAACTAATGTTGCTTCTTAGAGAATGAGGATAAATTTTATGGAATAACTGGAATAGTACTTTGTCATCACAAAGATAAGGTCCTTTTTGTGTGCTCTTTCTTCTCAGATGCGCAATAATTTTCAGTTTCTCTTTCTAGTTGCCCTTTGCTCTAGTCCAGCAATCCCCTACCCTTCAGACTTCTCAAAGGTCTCATAATGTCATATAACTACAATTTCCAAGGGAACTTGATGATTTTGTTCCTGTGGGCCTCTCTGTCATCACTTGTGGTTTGCTCCTTACCTTGTGCCATACAAACCTCTCTGAACCACACTCTCCAAGAAACTATGCTAGAAGCTTTCCTTGAATTTTTAACAAATTCCCCTTTGCCATAAATGTCCTTTACTGTCATTTATTCCTAGAATACTTAAATAATTCTTAAAAATTCAATTTAAACTCTTGCTTAGAAGCTTTCCCTCCTTCCCTCAGGCATAACAAATCATAACTCTCTCAATGTAGCCATTCGGTATCCTGAGTCCACTTCCAGTCTCACATATAAACCGGTTGTATTTTATTGTCTGTTTTGATCTGTGTTTCTCTTTCTACTACTACACAGACTTTGAATCTAGGATTCATTGTTCTGTCTATCCTTAGAAGCAAGCTTTCCATCTGGAATACAGCAGGTGCTTAACAAATATACGTAGAGCTAATTCACTCATTTAATCTCCGCAACAGTAAATGTACATAAATGAAGATACTGAGATCTCAAAAGTTTGTGTGGTCTCAGAAGTTGTATGCCCAGAGAAAGGCAGGTATTCCCACCCAGTCCTAGGACTCTTTTGTCAAAGGAATATCAGAAGAGTCATTATGTTCAGATAGGAGACAGGGAAAAAGGGGGAGGGGGAGAGAAGTCTTTGCATAGGGATCAGAGAATGCAGCTTCAAACCAAAGAGCAGGAAGATAAGGGACAAGACTGAGACAACTCATGTAGTGATAAGATATTCATAGACATATAGAAAGTAGAAAAATTCTCAAGGAAGACACAAGTTTCAGCCAATCAGACAGAGTAAAAACTCCTGATTGATATTGCACCCCATTAACATTCCTTATCTTTTATGTAGGAAGTAGCCAACAGCTTTAACTTTCCTTCTTCCTTGACAGTCCAAATTCAGTGACTGTGTCTAGAGCAGCCATTGTCTCATGTAATCCCTTAGACTTGACATGTGAGGTTGGGAGCCACTTGGAAGCATCAAGGAGTATAATTACCTTGATAGTTAATGATGTGTTAAAGAATTCTTAACTTCCATCACATATACAGTTAAAAACCAGTCTATTTTATATATATATAAAATGACTTTAGAAGTGAATTCTGGGGCTCTATTCATGTTATTTAAAAATGACTCTGCATTACCGAAAGATAATTTAGTCATTTCTCTAAGTCATTGCTCTTGCAGTATTTTGCTGACAGGCTCTTTGTGAACACCTGTAGTCACTTTTTCCTGCCATGTGTAAAACTCATTTTTTTGCGTGTTCTCCCAACTGTATTTTCTCAACATTTCTGTCAATAATCTTCAACTTTTCTGTTTAATTCCTATTATCACTAAAAGCCATATAGTTATTTCAAAGCATGAAAAAATGCTTGAAATATCCCTTAATACCAAGCCTCCTTCAGCAACAGACTGTTCTATGACATCATTCACACTCCCTCTCTTAGGATAATGGCTACTTCCTGACTATTGGCTCGATTAGCCATCTGGTATACCACAGCTATAAATCTACACTTATTATGTCATAATGCATGTTTCTGACCATTTATTAAGACCCAACTCTTCAATGTGATCATCGAGGATTTGAGTGGTGTGGCTTTTTTAATTGCATGTTTACTCTGCCCTGGATTTGCCCCTTTCCAGCTGCTTCCTCCTCACCTCTCACCTACTTTCTTGGATGCTGCCTCCTCTGCTAAACCTTCCTGAACTAATTAAACATTTCATCCTCTGTGTTTTATAGCACACCCACTGTATTACGATAGTGTCTGTGTGTGCCGGTCTTTCTATTGTACTTCCTTTCTATTCTTGAGTTCAAGATTATGAAGAAGCCTTTAATCATCCATTTATTCCACAAGTATAGAGTGGGAATTAAATATATATTTATTAAAGAAATAAGTAGCCAAATAAAATAGTGGCTGTGTGGTTTTTGTGAAAAATTCTTTAGTTTTCTGAGATGATTTTTAAAGTTCTTAAGTCTATATCAATACATCTATATCAACATAGCTATATCTGTACTATCATCTATCATCTACCTATCTATCAATCTATCTATAATCTATCTATCTATCATCTATCTATCTATCTATCTATCTATCTATCTATCAATATTGAAAAACAAAATGATACTGATATCACTGTAACTTGTAATGACATCATGTATAAAAATTGTAATATCTACATTACCTCTGTGGAATTAGTGCTTACTGTTAATACTGATTTTTTTAATGCAACAATGCTTTTATTTATTTTTAAAATTAGTTTATTTTTTACACTCTATATTCCATTCCCTGTGCTCCCATCCACCCTTTTATTGCTCCACATACCACACCTCCTTCCCACCCCACCCTGTCTCCATGTGGATGCCCCCCGCTCCCACCCCACCTGACCTCTAAACTCCCTGGGGCCTGCAGTCTCTTGAAGGTTAGGTGAGGCAGTCCTGTGCTGTATATGTGTTGGGGGCCTCATATTAGCTGGTGTATGCTCTCTGTTTGGTGGTTCAGTGTTTGAGAGATCTTGAGAGTCCAGATTAATTGAAACTCCTGGTCCTCCTATAGGATCGCCCTTCTCCTAAGCTTCTTTTTTTTTTTAAATATTTTTTATTATTACGTATTTTCCTCAATTACATTTAGAATGCTATCCCAAAATTCCCCCATACCCTTTCCCCCACTTCCTTACTCACCCATTGCCATATTTTGGCCCTGGCATTCCCCTGTACTGGGGCATATAAAGTTTGCGTGTCCAATGGGCTTCTCTTTCCAGTGATGGCCGACTAGGCCATCTTTTGATACATATGCAGCTAGAGTCAAGAGCTTCGGGGTACTGGTTAGTTCATAATGTTGTTCCACATATAGGGTTGCAGTTCCCTTTAGCTCCTTGGGTACTTTCTCTAGCTCCTCCATTGTGGGCCCTGTGATCCATCCAATAGCTGACTGTGAGCATCTACTTATGTGTTTGCTAGGCCCCGGCCTAGTCTCACAAGAGACAGCTATATCAGCGTCCTTTCAGCCAACGCTTGCTAGTGTATGCAATGGTGTCATCATTTGGAGGCTAATTATGGGGTGGATCCCTGGATATGGCAGTCTCTAGATGATCCATCCTTTTGTCTCAGCTCCAAACTTTGTCTCTGTAGCTCCTTCCAATTGGAAACAATCTCCTAAGCTTCTTTCAGCCTTCAATTCAACAACAGGGCTCAGCTGCTTCTGTGCGTTGGCTGGGTGCAAATATCTGCATCTGACTCTCTCAGCTGCTTGTTGGTTTTTTTGAAGGGCAGTTATGATAGGTCCCTTTTTGTGAGCCCGAGGAAAATAAGGTCTAACTACAGGCCCAAAGTGCGATCCAGCTCAATGGGAGGTCCCAAGGCATGACACTATTACTGAGGCTATGGAACACTGAATTTTTAAAAGATTTTAACATGCCCACTTCCTTTTGGTGTTACCTTTAAAAAGTGGTAGGTCATAAATCCTATCAGCCTTAATTATGGACTGAAATAAAAATGAGATATTGCATATTCACCATGAGTATACTATATAGACACTGGTGCTCACAACACACACATGCACACACATACCAAATTTAAAAATTTAAAGGTCAGATCAACTTCTACCTCTTTAGAGAAAGTCCCCATCAATAATTTTATTATTGTATAACTTTGCTAAAAACCACTCTGGAAACTTTAATCTATAAAATAAAATTATTTTATTCACTATAGCCAACTATGTTATTTCACATCTTATCTTATATTACACAAATGACTTCTTTTATTTCAGTTTTTACCATTCATCGCTCCAGATAAGTGGTAGGAAATTAACTAATGCTAGGCAAAGCTGGCTGTTGATACTGTAGGGCTATTGCTGTTGAGAATGTAGAGCTGTAGGTGTTTATTTTTTTTAAAAAAAATTCAGTGCCCTTTCTCTTGTGAGCTGTTTACACTTCTGTCAAATTGAGTTTGCCTCTGGCTAGAATTTTCTTTCTTTCTTTTCCTTTTCTTTTTTCCCAAATCAGTATAATGTATTCTGTGTTCTGTGTTTTGTATGTATTTTCCTACCAGAAACTCAGCTCCCAACCCATTTTTGCAAACAAGCCTTTTCTTCCATTATTTAATACCATTTTTGAATAACGTAGAAGAGAAATCATTTACCAATGATTTACCTATACTAAGGTTAGATAATGGAAATTGAAATTATATTAAGTAGACAAGGATTAATTTTGCTTCCTCCCAAAAGTATCAAGTAATATATCATATATAATTGATACTTCCTTTAACATTAATATTCCTTTATTGAAATTGAGTTTAGATTTCACTTGTAAAATCTGTTTACTTTATGTCTTGCAAATCAAGGACTGTTTATTAAATTTTCATGTTGATCAATATGTGTTTGTGGTTGATAAGCAATAGTTGAAGGAGCACACACGTATATGCTCAGTTAACTTTCCTTCCTATAGTATACTCCATCTTAGTTCCCATTTCTTTAAGTTCTAGGATTGGTGTACTCTCAGCTTGAAATTACAACTCAATCCAAAATAATACAGTGTTTATCTGATTTCTCAAAATGAACAGACTCTCGGGCTGAGTTCAATATTAGGTAGAGCCATTTAAGCATAGAAGTCTTTAATCTCAGTAATGATACTTCTCAGTCTTTAGCCATATAGGGGGTTATTTAGCCTTGTTATCTTTCACAACTTATTTTTCTGTCTCTTGCTCCATCCATGAAGCCAGGTGGCCAGAAGGCCTAATAGCTGGCAGCATTTTTGTCAACAGAATCCAAGCTGTTACTTTAAAGCAGAATTTCTGAAACCAAAAATTGCCCCTTTCTCTACAGTTCATTTTTAATATAACAAGTCTGCTTTTATTAGAGAAATGCAGTGAATAGAGGGTTCATGATTCTGGCTGTTTTCAGTACTTCAGAGTGATAGACTATTAAGACTATGTGATGTCAGCTTTATGGCCTTTAATCTAAATTTGTATGTCTATCCGCACACGCTATGGTCTGAGAAAAGCAATGCCTTTTGCAATATACATTGTGGTTCCCCACCCAACCCCCTTTTGTGGAAAATAATGTGTGTGGTATGATATAGGATCAGAGAGAGAGAGAGAGAGAGAGAGAGAGAGAGAGAGAGATGATTAACATGTTCTAATGAGCTAGGTATAGTGGTTTAAAAAGAGTGGATTCTTGCATTGACTTGACCAGAAAATGTTATTTGAGAGTGGAATTTCTGTTTACACTCTGGAAAAGACATGCGCAAACTTTCATTTTATCCTTGCTCTGTGTGCCCACTCTTCATTCTTGCTTTATGCACTGATAAAACAGCCTGCTGTTCTTATTACTTAGGGCTTACAGTAGCCCATTGATTTTGTTTCATGTTATGTTTAAATCAACTGTCTTTATTTTACACTATCCTAAGGGGTTGTTTTATTTACTGAGTTTCCTCTAGATCTGAGGCTCACCGTGTAAGACTGATGAGCACCATCAGTTAAGTGACACCCGCGCTGTTCATGTTGTCGGGCACATCTTGCCCTAACCATGAATCACCTATAATATTACCCAATCTACTGTATTGCAGGAGAAGCAGAGATTTCTGACAGATGTTCTGCATGAAGTGATGCTACTTGATGGCTTGGCCAGTTCCCATCCAGTATCACAGGAAGTGCTACGGGCAACAGATATTGACAGAGTGTTCGACTGGATCGCATACAAAAAGGTGGGGTAGATAAGAGCCACACGCTCACGAGATTTTTTCACAGTTGGGATAGATGACCTACTTCATGCTGGAAGTCTTCTTTTTTGCTATTCTTTCTAGTGAATGAAAATGGGTTGTAAGGAGGAAAGGAGTTATTAAATTCATGGCATCTTATGAATAGGCCTGCTTTATAAATGAGTAAAATGGAAATGAGTGTTTGCCAAATATTGCATGGAAATACTAAAAGTATTAATGAATAAATGTTTGAAAACTTCATTTGAAATTGCTGTACAAATGGCTTTAGGTAAATGTCAAGTTTTAGTATTAAGAATGTTGGCCTAACTAGTGACAAACTCTTTATACCAGTGCTCCCTCAATACTTGATTGACTTATGGAAATGGGTCTAGGTAATTCCAGAACACCTGCATCTTATAAGTAATCTTTAATGGAATTTTGGGGAGCTAAGCAGGTTTTCCGGATGATATGGCATAGTAAATAAAAATTAAAAGGTTTTTGAATGAGTGAGAAACAATTGGACCAGTGACTAGATTCAATTGAGTTTTTTCACTGCTACCAGGATTAGGATTTGTCCTTAAATCTCTAACTCTTGATTCAATTTTTACACGAGGATGTATATGTTAGCCTTTAATTTACTAGTCACTTACTGGTAAAAATGAGGGTAAGACTCATGTTCTTTTTAGTGTAAATTTAATTACATTCATTGGAATTTCTATGTAGATAATACTGACTCAATAATGTCAAGAGTTTTGAAAAATTACTAAGGTTATTTTATCTATGAAATATATTTATTTGTGGGTATTAGAGATAAAAATGATTCATCAGAAGCCCTTGGTATAATGATTAAGCTAATGTAAATACTTGGTTTTGTGCTCAGAAATTATTCTCTAAACATTTACTAGTTAATGATGTACGTAATAGTGTATAAAGATGTTTTGTTAATTAAAAATGTCATTGCCTTTGATCAAGTAGAGTGTTTTGGATATATGGAGGAATAATATCAATTACAGGCTCATTATGCATTTATTATGCTTATTCTGATTTTTATATAAGATTGGTTTTTGCTAGGTTTAGTTTGCTACATATTTAACTTATTTAATGATAGTAATGTTTTAAATAAAACCTAGGAAATATTATACTAAGACACTCCAATGTGATAGTAATATACTTAGTTATTTTTCTCACACCTCATTCTAAAAGGCTATTTCTAAACACTTATTTTACTTTAACATGAGTAAAAACATGAAAATATTATTTTGATCAAATGTATTATCAATGTACCTTTATATGGAACACCTAATCCTTTCCCATAGAATTATAATGTTTCAAGATGATTTAAGAGGGCTAAGACTAGGAACAGCAGTAAGTATGACTATAAGGCAATTGTCAAGCTACAGTCTACACTTTGTCAGAAAGGCATAGTAGTTTCTCACTATGAAAAACCAGCAACCTCTGTTGTGGTCTCACAACTACCATGGAGAGAGTATCTAATGAACATTTTACTAGTTCTATATCATTATGTTTCAAGCATCAGTAAAAAATGTAGCCTTTCCTCTAATATTAGAGGTACAATTTTACCACAAATGGAACATGTTGAAAATGGTACCATTTGATGGGTGCTAACAAATATAGACCATGAGAATACCATGGTAAACCAATGAACAATATAAACACCATGATAAAATCTTCTCAAGACCATTCTAAGTCCTACCTTGTCCACACTGATTATCCTACAATGAGTTAGTTTGCATTTCTGGTCGGTCTTATAGAAACAGTATATATTGCTTAACTTTCCTTCTTTCCCTCATCATATTTATCTCATGATACATACACATTGACAATTCATAGGTAGGCAAATAATTTCTTTATTTATTTACGAAAGAAATGAGCTGTTTCTGAGACGGGTTATTGAAAATAATGCCGCCTCAGGCGCAGCATGACCTCAGACATCTTTGCTAGCTGCAGAGTCTCCATTCCTCATCTCCGTGCTGCTTATATAACTCAGAGTGTTGTAATAATGCCTTGTACCTTTCCCAGTTTTCAGAGTTTGGTAAGTTGCATGAGTTTCTCCAGCTTTTTAAATTGTGTTAAATTTTCTCTACATTACCGTAGAGAATGTGGATCAAGATGGAACACCTAGCCATTGCACAGCACTGAGAAACAGTGAGCCATATATGTGTGGATTAAGTCTGGACTCATTCTGTTACACTCACCTATGTGTCTACTTGGCTTTGGCATCCTGTGTCTTGACTGCTGTTGTCTCATAGTTAAACCATGAAGCAAGACCATGTTCGTCCTTCAGGCTTTCTTTCAAAGTTCTTCATTCATTCATGACTTTTGCATTTGCACGGAAGAGGGTCTGTTAGTTCCTACAAAACTTACACTGGGATTTCTAGGATTGATCTTCACTGATCAAACAATTGAGGAAATTAATATTTTAACAATACTGCTTTAACAGACGGAGTAGACTTCCATTCAATTCTGTCAGATCCTCATTCTGTTCTCTCAGCTGTGTAGTTTATAGCAATCTTTCAAGCCATTTTACCTGTTTATCTTGACTATTTTACATTATGAGATATCAGACATGATATTTTAATTTTTTTCTGAGGGTTTTTTTTGTCTATTTAGAATGAACTTTATGGAACTAAGAGATTGCTCAGAGGTTGAGGTCATTGGTTGCTCTTCCAGAGGATCAGGATTGGATTCCTAGCACTCACATGGTGGCTCACAATTATCTCTAACTCTATTTCCAGGCTATCTGGATTCTATTCTGGTCATTAATATCACTGGGTTCAGGTGTTATATGGATATACAGGCATGAAAACACACACACACACACACACACATATATTTTAAAGTTAGAATTACATTTCTTTTTAGACTTCAATATTAAAATAGCTGTCACTTTTTTTATTATGAATGCTCTATAAAGGCTAATGGAAAGTCTGCCTGTTGTAGCCTTTATAAAATCATTTTTTTAAAAAATTTCCATACATGGATACAATGTATCTTGATCATTTACATCCATCACCTGCCCTGTCCAACTACGATAAAAAACCCCTGGTGGTATCATTCTTCTAAAATTATACCCCATTTGTTTATTTATTTATATGTATATTTTTAAATTTATCTGTCATAAGGGATAGCATTACACACTGCACCACAAAGAAACTAACAAGGACCACACTCATTAATAAATGGGTCACACGGCCCCTAATGGAGGAGCTAGAGAAATTACCCAAGGAGCTAAAGGGAACTGCAACCCTATAGGTGGAACAACAATATGAACTAACCAGTACCCGGGAGCTCTTGTCTTTAGCTGCATATGTATCAAAAGATGGCCTAGTCGGCCATCACTGCAAAGAGAGGCCCATTGGACTTGCAAACTTTGTATGCCCCAGTACAGGGGAAAGCCAGGGCCAAAAAGGGGGTGTGGGTGGGTAGGGGATTGGGGGGGTGGGTATGGGGGACCTTTGGGATAGCATTGAAAATGTAAACGAGGAAAATACCTAATTAAAAAAAATGGACAAAAAAAAAGAAAAGAAAAGTAACTTTCCCTTCCCTGTTGGCCATCAGTTGCCAAGAGCTTCTTAGCCAGAAGGAAAGTCATAGTAACCCTATTGTAATACATGTTGTAAGTCTGTATTGGCTTGATTTTGTGCAGATCTTATGCAGTTATGTACAGTTTGCTGTGAGTTCATCTGTGTGACAGCATGTGATGTCTAAAGGACATTTCAAAGATCCCTTCCCTATCTTCTGGCTAATAGATTCTTTCTCTTCCTCTTTCACAGTGTTCCCCAAACTAGAGGATGGTGTTAAAGAAATAAAGATAGCTGTCCCATCCATGGCTGAAAAGTAGCTGTAGCTTATTTTTAGCAGGCCTCCGTCATGAATAACTCATAGGGAAATCATTGTGCCTGGTACTGGGTATCTCTAAATTTTTATTTATTTATTTTAATATATAAATTTATATAAATTTATATAAAATAAATTTATATAAAATATAATATAAATATAATATAATAAATATAATATAAATTTATATAGAATTTAATTTTATATATTTATTGTGTTGTATTGTCAAATATTGTCTACCTAGAGTGTCCAGTTTTAATCAGAATGGGGTGAAATTCAGTCAATTCCCTTTCATGTATCAGGATAGCTTTTTATTCTCTTTATGCTTTTTAGTCTATTTATGTCTCAGGTTTAATTGACTGACTTTCAGATTTTCAGCCTTCAGCGAGCTGCTGACACAATATTCAATCCATATCTTCTTTGTAACCCATTGTCCAAGTAACTTGTAAATCCAAATCTAGATATCCTGTACCAGTGTTCAGTGGGTATATTGGTGTTCTTTGGCCTTGGTAATCTCAGTGGGTAGCTATCTCTCTTATTACTGTCTTTTATTTTTTATTATGTTTTTGAGCACATCATAAAATGGTAGCTTACTCTCTATTTTGATTTTCTAACAATTTGTGCATTTAAAAATCTTTGTAAAATGTTGAATAGTTGTCCAGGATAGCACTATAAACTTGGATTTTTTTCCTGAAAATCATAAAACATTGAGAACTTACTTTCTTTTTAAAAGCATGTATGTTCTGAGTTTTTAATTTAAGCTTGAGTGAGCTCTGATACTCTGTTTCTGTTTCAAGGACTGGTTCTATTTTATCTAAGATGTTTAGCTTATTGACAGAAATTCTGCTTAGCCTTTTCTTACTTATTTAACTGCAACCAAATCTCCAATGATGTCAGCCCATCCCAGAAGCTTTTCCATTGGGTTTTACTCCTCTTTGCCTGGTTGTGCAACTTAAAATTTATAAGCATTGTTATCTTCTCAAAGAACATTTTAATACCATTAACTTTTTCTCTTGTTATCTCTTTTATAGATTAACTCTGAAAAATTATTTCCATCTCCTGAATACTTAAACTTTATTTTCTATTCCTCCCTTAATTTTTTGTAATTTCTTAAGATATAAACTAGGGGTTTTAACACAAAACTCCATTTACCAATTTTAATTTTAAATATTTTTCCATGAGTTTTCCTCATAAAGTTATTCCCAGGGAAGTCTTAAGTTTTGTTAATTATACTAAAATTTCCATTCCATTCACTTGCACTTTATGATTTTCTGTTTAATTTTTAACTAACATCAGTTAATTTCTGAGTACTTAGAGTTTGCCAAAAAGGTGTATGTTATTTATTTCTGACTTCTGGTGTAAAAATTGTATATACACTGTATGATTAAACTCTTCTTATATTTGTCGAGTCTTCTTTTATGACCTAGAAGTTGGTACTACTTGATCCTTTGTCTACATCAATGTTGGCAAGAGTACAAATCTACAAATGCCAATTAGGCGTAGTCTATTGACAGAACTATTCAGGTCTTTATATGTTTTTATATATTTTTCAAAATAAATTATTCTTCTCTCATATATTACAACCCAGTACACCCCCACATCCACCCCCCTTTCTGAGATCCACACCTCCTTTGTTTCTCTTCAGAAAAATAGCAGACCTTTTCTAAAGGGATATCAACTGGACATGGCACGTTACAGGAAAACTAGACACAAACACTCACATCAAGGCTGGATAAGGAAATACAGAAGGAGGAAAAGGGTCCCAAGAACAGGCAAAGTATTCAGAGACATCCTGCACTTCCACTGTCTCACAAGAAAACCAAGCTACACAGCCATAACATATATGCAGAGGACCTGGCTCTGACTCACTCAGGGTTCTTGTCTGACCATTGGTTCATCATGCTTACGTGATAAGCACCCCTCCTCCTCTTCCTCCTCCTCCTCTTCCTCTTCCTTGTCTTCCTTACCAACTCATGATTCCAAAGACTTGGGAAAAAGAGTAGTTTAGTTACTTGCTGATGTATTTAAAAAGTAATCTTTAAATGTTAATATAGACAATGAAGATTAGAAACTTAGGCTGAAGTATCAGTGACTCACATTGCTGCTGATTTAGCACCAAACCTTGCTATATGATCAGTATCTTAGTTTACTTCTCCTAGGCTTTAATCAAATTCTTACTACACACACACAACACACACACACACACACACACACACGCACACACACACACACACATATGGTACATGTAAACTAGGAGCTTATCTGCTGTGGTGGAATTGGCAGGAAATGGAACACCATGTAAATTATGGGGCACATGACTGTGTGTGTGTACATGTATATGCATAGTCATGCTCCCCATAATATATATGAGTGCATATATAATATATGTGTATATATATGCATATATAGTAAGTATATATGTGTGTGCCTGTGTGTAAATAAATATATAATGTAAATATATATATATATCAATACACATATAATAATGTACAATATATACTGATCCAGTTAACCTATAGGTGGAATGGGTAAACCTTTCTATTTTGGATATCTGAGTGATTACAATGATGACTAGATATAAATAAATAATAATAGTTAATGTTCATTCACTGTTCACTCTGTGCTAGAAAATGTGCCAGTCTTATAACAATATTTTAATTCTTATAATAACCACATGTGGCTTTCACTATTATTATTTTAATTTTAAAGAGAAGTATAAATGATAGTCAATTGAAGGATGATTCAAAGAAAATCAGGTTTAAAAACTAGCATTTGTCATCATTATATTTGATCAGAAAGCTTGGCTGTTGCAATCTTTCCAACAGGAGCAGACAAGTCCTTGCCTATTTGCTAGGCATTTTCTACAGAGTCCTGTGGATATAATAAGACATGAAGGAGAAAAGTCATAGAAATAAATGAGTACAGGAGGAAGTAGATATGTACATTTTAAATAAAGAGACCTAAGTGTAACAGCACATACAATAGGAAAAACTGTGCACTAAACTAGTTGATAAATCTGAGGTATAGTAATAACTGTATGAGTGATGAAGTGAGAAATGTGCACCATACCATCAGAAACCAATCTTCAGTTTCTTAGCTCTATCCCTATCTACTTAATGTTTTATATTGGTGGCATCAGACTAGGTTAATCTACTCAAGACGTCAATATTGTGATCTTAATATACTTAAAGTTTCCAAGTAGAAACTTTCTCTGTCTCTCAAAAGAGCTCTATTTTATTTTAATTCAGTGACTTATTTAACTAATCTCATGTAGTCTATGAGTATATAATATTTTGACTGGCTTGTGTAGGTTAGATCTTGTCCTCAGGGCTGGCAAGAAGCTCATTCCATAAAGAAGGTTCAGAAATGGAACACCATTGAAATTATTGGGAACATGAAGGAACCACATGTGGCCACATAAAGATCAAGGGTTTGGGGTAATAGACTTCAAGCTGAGCAAGCTGGGTTTGAACTACCAAAGCTCTCCTGTCACAGGGAGCTTATAGTGAGTGTTGCAGGGTAAGAAGATCCAAAGAAGTGCTGAAAGAAGACATGTCGTAATTTAACTACTTTTCTAGGACAAAACAACCCTATAGATATAGTAGACATAGAAGTGATATGCCTGATCTGGACAATTTAGACTAGAGACAGAATATGTAAGCAGTAGACTTTTGTAGTTATTTTATGTAACATTTAGTTAAAAACATTCAGTTTCTCATTCTGTGAGATCTGTAACTAGAGTCAATACTAACCTTGACCCCCAAACCCTCACTGTATTTATGATTCTCTGACTTATCATTGTATATACCTCGTTCCTTAATACTGTCCTAATTATTTCTACTTATGTTTTTATTCCTCTTGAATTATAATTTCATTTCACTCTAAATAATTTGCAGAGAAATAGATCACAGGAGAATAGAGAGTTGTGGAAAATGGAGGTTAGAACTAGTAGATCAGATACTGATTTTTTGTGAAGTTGAGTTGGAAAGTTGAAGTTCTTTGAAGAAATACTGAGAGATGTTCATCCTGAGTAATCCCAAGGCTAGTATTAAAAATAGCTTCCTAAAATTCTCTTTTAGGAGAGAAAAAGTGTGATAGGTACTGTATGATGAAAATATAGATCTAATGAAATAACACATTGCTTTATAACTGGAAAATGAAGAAGCATTTATTGAAAAATATAACAAAAAGTAGCAAGATGCTCTTCACAGACAAGAAAGGCTGTGAAAGATGGATTGGGACAGCATTTTGCTCTAAAAGCACACAGGGAAATAAGAATCAATGACCCAATGACCTGGATGATGAAAGTGAGGGAATGCTCATTAAATTTACATATGATGCCAAGGTGGAAGGAACTGCTGCAAGCTCCAAGAGAAGAACAAATTAGCCGATGACTTCAGCATTTCAAATAGGATCTTTTAAAAGCAGAAACAGTTTTCCAGAAACTCTTATGTGAGTTGGTTTTATTCAGAAGATAAATAAATATTACATAGTATGAAAAAGAGAGGGATTTGTCAAGTAGAGAAAATCTGCAAGAACCTGGTGACCCCACAATTTGAAAAGAAACTGGTAATAGAAATTCAATTTGTAAGATTTTGCTGATGTATTCTACAGCTAGAATCTGACAAAATATTTTTATGGTTCTGACATCTTTTGACATTGAGAAGACCAACCAGGCTCTTTTGTGCATCATCCTTTGATATCTAAGTACCTCACCCACTGTGCCATCTTAATGAAGCTATGGTGAACACCCAGAGAGAACATGTAGATAGGATGCCTTCTGTTGTAGTAAAACTATGTCTTCCTTTAAAAATATACCCAATAATCAATACAAAGCCTAAGAAATTAAGCTAATGGCTCTAATTAGCATCAGTATAATGGGGGATCATGCATGTCCTTTAATGAGCTGCTACATACAGCTCATTGGGACAGCATCTTTGCACTAAAAGCACACAGGGAAATACAACTTTTGTGAACTACTTCACATGCATCACACCACTTATTCCTAATGGAAACCTTGGGATCCATGCATTTTTACTTACCATGAACATTGAGGTTTAGTTCCATGACCACCAAGGGTCATGCTTCTAGCAAGTGGCTAAGACAATATTTGACATAAATGTAAGCTTGAGTTCTGGGCTTGTATTTACAAAATAGTCTACACATGACTATATCTTAAAATGAGTTGTGGTGTGAACAATTTCTAAATGTAGCAACTTCAATTTCTTAGGTCACTTTCAATCACTTATATCTGATTATCTGAAATCCCACTTCTGATATCAACTCTTTCTAAAACTTTTGACTTCCCAGTTTCATCCCTATGACATACTTGTCTGGATCAATGCCAGACTTAAGCAGAAGTATCTTTGGATGGAGCACACAGAGAGCACTTTCTAGAACCAAGTCAGATTGTACTTCTTTGCAGAAAATTCTATAAAGACTGAAGTCAGTATAACAATAACACACAGGGTCCTCCTCCCTGCTCACTCTATGCTGTGCCCCATGGAGTTCATGTCTGTTTCCCCATTGATTCCTATTCTCTATCAAATTCCACCCACACTAGGCTTTTGGTCTGCTTATGTCTTCTATAGATAATATTGTTTTTCCCAACTATGTCCAGATTTCTCTCCTTGGAAGCTTTACTTACACTCCACTTTCTAAAAGAGACTTCACCAAAGCAATTTCCTCATAGTTATTTTCCTTCTATCCCTTTATTTTAATCCACTTGTTCTGCCCCAAGATGGTGGTCACTTTCTAACATATTACACATGTGTCTAGTATTATGTGTGTGTCTCACCCATTTAAATATGAACTTTATAAAGTGAGACATCTATGTCCATATATATAACTAATTAGTATACAGTAGGCTTTGGATATGCATCTCTTGAGTGAAATTAAAGAAGTTGTAAGAGAAGCCACAGTGGCAAATATCTGCAGTCTCAGCACTGTGTGGAAACTGAGACAAAAAAATTACTGAAATTTCAAGCCCAACCTGATCTATGCAGGAAGTTTCAGACCAGCTAGTGCTTTGTGGCTTAGCCCTATCTCAAGAATAAAATAAAGTAGTAGAAATATTATTATGGTGTTTCAAGGTAAAGATGACTTCTATTTATTGGAGTTGAGAAAATCAAAGCCTCTTAAGGAGTTCAAGCACAATCCATGAGTTTCAGAGGAGTAGGGAATCATGACTTAACCAGCTAGTCTCTTTTCTGATGTGTTCTGTCTTGTTTAGTTGGACTGTGCTCAGGCTTGTAAGACCTCTTTTTTTTTCCTCTTTATTCTTCTGCCTCATGAACAGTCATCCTCCCACTGGCCAAACTTTTCCAGTTTTGACTTTTCCAAACTGATTCTCCCTCTGGGCTTTAATTTCCTTATTTGTAACCAACTAATATTACTACTATACATGACCTTATCACATGAATCATTATTTTGGCCTCTTTAGCACTTTCATAAACGTTATAGAGTAGCTGATATGTACATCGATTGACTATAGCACCTGTGATCCTTTCTGTAAAACTGGTGGTCTTTTAGTTACACAGAGTTCAATAATAGCTAATGATAGCATTGGTCGTTCTTTGAGGAACTGCCAGGAAACACCCAATATCTTCTTTAATCTCTCATCCATTAAGGTAAATGGTATTATCTCTAAGTCATATAGGAGTAAGCAGAAGCCTGTAGAATTTAGTGATGCGTTCAGGCTCCTGGATGTCAGAGTGGAAATTCACATCTCAATTATAACTCAGGATCTTGTTCTACTAGAATACTTTTCTCCTGTGATTTTGCTGTGTTAGAAAACACAATTGACCTTACAATCTTTTCAGACACAACAGGTAAGGAATTTTTTTTTTGAATGAGACACTAATATTTTAAGGTAAGTAACATGCTGACAGACAAATAAAACAAGGCTTATAAAATCTGGGAAATAATAATCAGTGGCTATGGTCTTCTCATTAAAAAATTAACAAGCTCAATGGCTAAAAAAAATTATCCAAAGGAGAAAGAGGAGAGAGAAAAGAAAGGGCAAGAGAAGGGTAAAGAAAAGAGGGAGGAAGGGAGAGAGGGAAGGAGATAAAGGTAGAGAGGTAGGTAGGTAGGGGGAGAAAGAGAGAGAGAGAGATAAAAATGAGAGGAAGAGGGGATTGATTTGGAAGCATTTAAAGATAGAGTCAGTCAGGAACAGCTAAGATGTACAACCTACACATGAATCCCCTGGAGGCTACAGGGCTAAGAGGTGATTCCATAATTGGCGCTAACGTATAAATGGTCATTATAGCTAGCCTGTTCGCCACTTTTCTGTCAACATCAAGGTCAAAGCAAGATAAATGGCCCCAAATTACAGGAAGACATCTCAGTTAATATCAAAAAGAGCTTCTTGACATAAAAGGGAATTAAGTATTTCAATAGGAGCCATAGAAAAATTTTTTATTCTTTGATAGTATTTAAGAATAAAATAGAAAAATCTGCCCTCAAATTAGCTAACTAAATTGGAGGACTACTCAAAAAAATTCCTTCTGATCTTACTTCATAGTGCATAATAGAAAATGGGATAAAAATTCATAGTTTCTGAAATTAATTTTGCATTCACACATTTATGTATGAAAAACCCAAATTCTCATTTGGTCTTAAACACAGATATATGAATGGCCAAGGAAGCAACTACTCACTCCATAGATAATATTGTAAAATCTAAAGCTAATTCCCATCTGTGTCTGAAGGGTCTACTGCTCATCTGCTACAAATCATCAAAAGAATTTCTGCACTGAACACACTTGACTCTCTCTGAGCTTTGTCTCTGCTTTGTTCTTGGCCAGAGGTAATGTTAAAATGTCTTTCTTTTATGACCTTGGAAAGAAAATGTGCAAAGTAGGAAGAGATAGTTATATTGACTTTTTTTGATAAATGCCTTTACTACTTCCTGGTAAATTATTAATTTGTGCATTTGGCTGATGGAAGGGAAGTGTCTTTCACATATGTGTTTGAAAGATTCATCACTGCTTGAATGTATTTTTTTCCTTTTTATTTTTTTCTCATTAAAACCCCAATACTTCAGACATTCTATTTTCTGTATCCCACATGCACGTCTGCCTATTAAATGTTCCTTTCTGATTTGCCATCTAAGTGACGACACTGAAAGAAAAAGTATGAACTTGATGAAAATAGTCATCTATTTATTCAGTGGTGTGGCTGCCCAATTAATCGTATTCGAAGGAGGCTTACTTACATCCCTGCATTTGGGGCATCAAATTGGTTTGTTGGTACTGATGATTTACATTGCTGCTTTCAAATCTATCTGCTGCATACAGCTTTTGTCTTTCTCACTGTACTGCAATGCCTTAGAAGGGGCAACTGTTGGCTTGGGCTTTATTCTTCTGTTCTTTTCTGTGCTGACTCTGTGAAAGACTAGTGGTCACTGGTTTAGGAAGCATAGGCCCAGAGCAGGGTGAGTCCTTGCAGATATTCACCTTCTGAGCGACTGCTGCTGCTTTTGTTGTGAAGTACAGTTCTTCAGTGTATTGGAAAAAGCACAATTTGGATGACTTTTACAATGGCTCAGATATGCTAGTTTCTACCAACAGTTATAATTAAGAATAGAAAAACAATTCAGTTAGTATACATGGAACTATAAAAGAGTATTTCATTTCTGAAATGTGCTCACCCTGCAACTGTGTGTTCCGCTCTAATCCCAGGGAGCTTGGAGGTTGCTTCAGTGAGTCTCAGGAAGGAATGGGGCTCCAGGTCATTCATGCAAGTGCTTTGTGAATTTCAAGTCATTTTATAAAGAATATTGAGAGAGACATGGCAAAAGATGAAAACTGAAAAGAGTCAGAGGAAAGCCACTGTATATTTCTCTAGACTAGAATTAGAAAAGGTAAAGGTTGGTTTCATGTGTCTACATTTTTGTTCTTTTCAGGATGATAGGTTTCTGCTATAGCTGGAAGGGGAAAAGCCAATTTCAAAGGCTAAAGAAGCAAGGTTCTAGACTTATGGGATATTCTACTGATCAAAAACACATGAAGAAAGAAAAGGGAAAACAAGGATGGTGTCTTCATATAAAAAAAATATTTATAAAAACTGCAGATTTTATTTTGGATATATAGTGTTGATAAATGTCAGATATAAGATTGGTGAAGAACTTACCTCATTATGTAGGCTGCCATTTTGTCCTATTGACAGTATCCTTTGCCTTACAGGTTTTCAGTTTCATGAGGTCCCATTGTTGATTTTAGTACCTGAGCTGTTGTCTGTTATGGAAGTTGCCTCCTGTACCTGTGCATTCAAGGGTGTTCTTTAGTTTCTCTTCTATCAGATTTAGTGTATCTAGTTGTATGCTGAGGTCTTTGATCCACTTGGACTTGATTAGATGACAAGAAACCAAATAACCCAACTGAAAGAGGTCACAGAGATAAACCAAGGATTCTCAACAGTGGACTCTATGATGTCTGAGCTAGCCAGTACCCCCGGAGCTTGTGTCTCTAGCTGCATATGTATGAGAAGATGGCCCAGTCGTCCATCAGTGGAAAGAGAGGCCCATTGGTCTTGAAAACTTTATATGACTCAGTACAGGGGAAAGCCAGGGTCAAGAAGGGGGAGTGGGCGGGTAGGGGAGTTGGGGGGAATGGGGGACTTTTGGGATAGCATTGGAAATGTAAATGAAGAAAATACCCAATTAAAAAGAGAGATGTTCAATATCCTGGGTTATGAGAGAAATGCAAATAAAACTACTTTGGGATTCCTTCAAAATGGCTAAGATAAAAACTCAAGTGACAACTCATGCTATTGAGGATGTGGAACATGAGGAACACTTTCATATTGCTGGTGGGCGTGCAAATTATACAACCACTCTGGAAATTAATCTGTCATTTTTTCAGTAATTTGGGAATCGTTCTGCCTGAATACCCAGCTATATAACTCTTGCGCATGTACTCAAAAGATGCTCCGACATTCCATAAGGACACTTGCTCAACTATATACATAGCAGCTTTTTTTGTAATACCCAGAAACTGGAAACAACCTAGATATCCCTCAAGTGACAAATGGAAAAGGAAAATGTGATACATTTATACAATTGAGTATTACTCAGTTATTTAAATAAGATGACATCATGAAATTTGAAGGCAAATAGATGGAATTAGAAAATATCATCCTGAGTGAGGTAACCCGAACACAGAAAAACAAACATGACATATATTCATTTATAAGTTGGGTAATAGCCATAAAGGACAAGATAGCCATGCTATGACACACAAACCCAAAAGAAGCTAAGTAACAGAAGGGACCTAAAAGAGGATGTTTTGAATCTCGCTGAGAATAGGAAAGAAAGTAGACATAGAGGATAGGTGGGGAGTGTCTGTGGGGGAGGACTTGGTGTGAGAGTGGGTACAGAGGGAAACAGGATGGATCAAGTGTGGGGAAGAAAAAGTGACCATAAGCCAGGCTTGAACTTCTGAAACCTCAAAGCCAAGACCAACTAGGCCACCCCTGTGCTAACAGGGCTGGTAATGCCATTCATCATGGGCATGGGGGTAATTTTCATTCAAACCAATATTCACAGCAATATTACATGTTAGATGTCAAATTTAAAAGGGCTAGCCACTCTTGTCTTACTACCTGGGGTGACTTTATTAGCATCAGTCAAATGGTGAATCCAAAGATTATCTAGTTCTGTCCTTAGTAATTATACTTACAAAGTACCAAACAAATTCTTTATTAACAAAGACATGCTTCACACACAACATTTGCTGGTATAGGCATAATTCTATCTTGCAACAACAGTGCAATCTTTTACCAAGTCGGTTTTGTTACTGCTTAAGGTAAATACATTATTTCCTCTTAAAATGTTCAAAGCTTATCTTGGGCACACTTTTGCAGATTATTTTTATAGATTCTTTTAGGATAGGCAAAGGATGCCTTGATGATTTACTGAGGAAGTTACCCAAGGGCTGCAAACTCTTTGTATCTTATCATAGAGCAGTGTGGCTTAGGTCCTCGTGGCACATCGAGCAAAAAATCTTGCTGATTTCTTTTTTTTGCTCCTGAAAAAACAGAATCAATCAATCTCTCTCTCTCTCTCTCTCTCTCTCTCTCCTTCCTTCCTTCCTTCCTTCCTTCCTTTCTTTCTTTCTTTCTTTCTTTCTTTCTTTCTTTCTTTCTTTCTTTCTTTCTCTCTTTCTTTCATTTACTCACACAAGTACTATAAGGCTTGACAGTAATTTTATTGTTCCTATTCTTGAATTTTAGGAAGACAGACTTTCTTCCCCCATCCTCTAATTACTGAATCTGGCTTTTGTCTTAAGGTCATTTTTCTAAAGCAGGAGAATTTGAGAATCGTTTTCATTGTTTCACATAGGGAGAGAAAGAGGAAGAGGCCGAAGGTAAGAAGTTTAACGGGAGGGCTCCTGCAAAGTCAGTGTCTTAAAGGCCTGAACCTTAGCACACGATGACCTAGAAAGAAACCTTTATCCTTAAGAGACCACAAAGAAACTCTGTTGTGAACTCTAGTAGCTGGTAAGGAAGGGAAGAAAAAACCTTCTGGACAATTTTAACTCTGTACAAGCTTCAACTTGTGCTGGAGCTCAAATGAAGTCTGCCTTAGTGCATTGCAAACCCCTGGTCAAGATTTAATTTAAAATGCTTGTCTTGTCCCAAGATATCCCTATCCTATATACCATCCAGATCTAATATAAATCTTTCCTAGAAAAATCCACTTCTTGTGATAGCTCAGATTTCCAAAAATAAATCTTAATGAAAAACAACAGTCTACCATAAAAAAATTGCCTATCATATAAAGAACACATTCCCCAAACTTGCTCTGGAAATGACAGACAACAGAAATATTCATACATATGTAAGGCAATGCATATGCTATGTAAAAAGTAGCATTAGTTATTAATAAGCTGAAAAAATGAGAAATGTGTGAGGTGATTTAAAAAGCTGACAAGGATTATAGAAATGGAGTTTGTGCATGCTGTAAAATGTATGTACAATAAGTAGGAGTGCCACAGGTTCAAAAGCTAATTTTTTGACATGAAGTATGTACATGTATGAATTGCCAAATTTGTTGAGGATTCCAAAAACAAGTGTAATTAACACAGAAAAGCTAAAGATATAACTATGAAGTAGGAGACAAAGCCTTGAGGACACCATGCGGAGTGTTGCACTCCGAGATAGTAATAAGATCCAGCCATAACACAGACAGGCATACAGAAGCCTGGGTGGGCAATATGAGAATTCATGGCTGAACATTACTTAACTTTTCTAACTATTCCTTCTCTGTTAAATCAATCGTTCTGAATACCAGAGAATAATAAGTTTCTGCACAGAATAGCTGCATCCCTAGAAGCTGAACCTTGCGTTTGAACCCTAAGACATTCACAGTAGAGCAAGGAATCTTGCCTGTTAACAAATTCATACTTTAGCAGTTTAAAACCTGTTGCAGTGTGTGTCTGCCTGCCTGCCTGCTGTCTATGTGTCTGTCTGTCTGCTATCTGTCTGTGGGTACATGAGCATGTGGAGGTTAGAGGACAACTTTAAGTTGTTTTTCTCCTTCTACCACGTGGACTCTGGGGATCCAATCCAGTGTTAGGTTTAGAAGCAAGAGCCTTTGCCAACTGAGACATCACCACAGATCCCGTTCTTTCACTTTTATTTTCTTTCATATCATTTTCAAAACTCGAATAAGATAAAATTTTAATAGTAACTTCAAAGGCTACATTTTTTTTCTTAATTTCAGTAGGTATTATTTACTAAGGGTTCATGGTTCCTGCTACCCTGCAGCATCCTTTTGAAGAATTATAGCAAGCTGAAGCCTCAAGTATTTTTCCCAAGTTCATACAGCCTTAGAAGCAGCACAAGCAAGATTTACCCCTATCCTGTCCAACCTATGTTCTACCATATGTGTGATTGCTTGGGCACAGAGTCAAATATTTCCGACTTTTGCCCTGGAGAAGGTTAGGCACTTATTCCAAAGAGTTTTTCTTCATGAAGCCATTTCTAACTTCTCTCTCTTTTTATAAATATGTGTTTTATTTTATGTGTATTTGCCTAGCCCCTGGAGTTACAGATATTTGTGAGCTGCCATGTAGTTGCTGGCAATTAAACCCTGGTCCCTTGGAAGAGTAGCCTGTGCCCTTAAATCTTTAGCATGAAAAATAAATGTAAGCAAAGTAATTGTGGCTTCTTACTGTTTAGTAGTCATACTGTATTAAATGCTTGCATGTTTTTTAAGGACAGGAATGTCTTTCCAATTCTACTTATGTTTACCCTGAACTAAGTATTTCTGCTTTCCACTTTTGCTTCAGAAAACATTATTGTTTTTGCTTTTTAAAATAAATTTTATTAATCCAATATCCCCAAGTTGTAAATATATTAAAATCCCTCTAATCATTGAAAATCAGAAAACAGTCTTACAGTATCAAGATCCAGTGATATTTCCCCCCCCCCCATCTCTGTTCTACATCTTTACAGTGATCCATCTTCAGGTTGAGACGTGATGGGGCCATGATGGAAAATTTGGTATAACTGACATAGCATACTTTTTTTGTTTCATTTCTGTAAGAAATGAGAACAAAGAGTGGCCCAGTTGCTTTCCCCTTTATATGTATGACATCACAAGGTAATGTTAGCTTTAAATTGTTTTTGTTTGTTTGTTTTGCTTTGCTTTGTTTTTGTTACACACACACACACACACACACACACACACACACACACACACACACACATATATATATATACTACACACACACAGACACATATATGTATATATAAAACTACAACCGGTGTTTCTTATATTTGGCAGATTGGGGCAAGGTGGGTTTATGCAAGAACCAAGGTTTAGAGCATTGATAAATGGACCTGTGATGTAGTGTTTGTTAGGAGAAAGTTAAAATTTTCTTGTAGGTCTCACGGGGGAAAGACCACAGCATATTTTTATGAACATGGGGAAGTTTGTTTTATGGAGCTGTTCTTCTCAAACTGATTTGTGGATGCCGTTTATATGATGTGTGTTTGGTTTTTGGAGACAGAGCCTCACAGTTGTAGCCAAGGTAATCCTTCTACCTCGACCTCCCTAGTGTTTGGAGTATGTGGATTAAAACTAGTATGATCTCCAAGAAGTTATTTTTCCCTTTAACTCTAAACCTGATGCCTCGGATTTCATTGGCTTAGCTTGATGGCAGCAAACTTTAAATGCAAAGGTTAAACAATGAGTTTCTCATATACATCTGCTGAATTCATTACAGTACTATTACCTTGAGATAAAAATTCAGGCTCATTCTTTTTTTCTGTTCCCGAGCAACTACTGGCAGGGGCATTTACTCCATGATAAATGGCTGGCTGCTTTCATTCTCCCGATGATATGTTTTTGAGTTTTGAATGTCTCTAGGGACAGGATAAATCTGTGCTTTGCCACACTGGAAACAAAACCCAAAAGCTGGCGGCAAAAGCTATCCTTCTGTTTTACAAACAGAGGTGGCTGTGGGCTGTTCCTCACTGCCTGACTTCTAGATGTTATCTACTCCACTTGCCATTGCCCTCTGCAGCACAAAAGCATCCGAACTGAACTTGTGACTTGTCTCTTTCTGGAGAAAAAGCCAAAGATGAGATAATCCATTTATCAATGAAGGACACCAAGTGGGTAATTTATTTTCTTGAAAACAGGTAAAAGTGGTTTGATCAAACTTGGATCTGAGTGTTTCATTCCTTTTGTAAACTTGTCCTGAGGATGGAATAGCAGAGGGGAAGGTTGAGGAATATCATACTCAAGACACTACTTCTCTTATCTTGCAAATGGTAGTACAGTAAGAAATGTTTTAGAAGACAACTTATATCATGTATTAAATCCAACAACGAAGATTCAAAACTGTCATTCAGTTTTCATGTCCTTGCCCTAAAGGAGTCATGTTTCTTCCTTGCCTCTTTATAGATGGATATGACTGGTAACATGAAATTCAGAACTCAATGGATTTATTTCCTGTCTGGATTAATTGCAGTGATAGAGACACCAGTTTGCTGGTATTCTCTTGTCATACGTGTTTTATTTATTATGGATTGAGTAGGATGGTAAATTCAGTTTTATAGCATAGTGGAGTTGAGAAGCATGCCTTTATTCAGTATTGTTCTTGAACTCAATGATGGTCCTTCTGTGTAAATAATCTCATCAGCCTCTTGTGTGAGCCCATCCTTGAAGAAACCCTCCTATGGATGCGTAATGAAAAAAAATAGACTACAATTTTGTCCTTGTCAGTGGTGTTGGAACAGAGGAGAGGCTCAGAGTTGCAGCTGGATAAAGCTTCACAGAGACATTGTATCTGAATGAGTAAGCGGCTTACACATCTCAGTTTTTTATAGAAAATAAGCACAAATGACAGTCTTGAGCCTATATGAAGGACAGGCTTATTTATGCTCTGTCTAGTAAATCTCATTCATGTGGAACGTATAGCCATGATTCTAGAGATCTGACCTCCAAGTCTCAAGCCTTCTTGACTTGAATTTCCTTCATTTTACCATGGGACCTTGTTTTTAATTTGCTGAACAGTTTTTATTTATGCACCAAAGCCAAAACCTATACTGAATCATATTTTTATCCTGGAGGTTCTTAATTAGATCAATAAGCCAAGGATATTTCCATAAAGCATAGGAATACAGTATACTCTGATGTTTCCTCTTAATGTTATTTAGAAAAATGAAGTCATGTGCATGTTTTATAACAATAAAAATAAGGCTGCAGGAATCTATAATTTCTATTTACTCTAGGAATAAAATAATTTTGGTCTTAGATTTGTGTTGTTATTTATTTAACATAATATTTTTATTAGTTCTTTGACAGTTTTGTGTATGTATACAATTTGTTTAGGTAACATTCACACCCTCAATGCCTATTAGATCCACCCTCCCTCTTTTTATATCCTCTTTTTAGATGGCTTGGTGAGTCTAATTAGTACTGGCCATATATACATCAGATAATGGTTGGCTTATCAAAGATTGCACCCCTAAGGGAAATTGATACTTCCTCTCTTAGCAGCTATTAGGTGTTAATATCTCCTCAGGTACACATCAAGGCCCCCGAGATCTTAAGTATACTGGCCGTGTTATATCCAAAAGACACTGTTTTATTTGGGTCCTTCTTGACTAGTTTTAAATTTTTGTGTTGACCGATGTCCACCATACACAGACACTTCTCTAATGAATATCGAAAACTACACCAATCTATTGGTATCAAGATAATGCATTTAGAAAGGCAGTTTGATGATATGTTCATTTATCTGTTCGCCTTGGGGCCAGGATTCCCAGCCAGTTCTTAGTCAGAGAGTTACAATCCCAAGCCTGAGTTTTCTTCTGTAGTGTAGGATTCAAATCCCATCATAAAGAAATTGCTAGCTTCCATAATACTGATGCCACTAATGCACCCCTGGGCACTCTGTCAGGCAGTCATTTTAGCTTGCACACTTTACAGACAGAAAAGAATGTTGGGTGATTTACTTGGTTAGAAGCCTACATAGCCACCTTTTAGGAGTATGAAAGCTAGCCAGCACGTAGGCAACTGTCTGGTAAGTACTAGCTTGATTTCTGCATGTCCTATGACCATAGCTTACTTTTATTTACCTCCCATAGCCTCTGATAAGAACAAATTTCCCATATAGAGTAAGTCCTTTTAAGCTCTGGGAGAAGAAACTTATAAAAGAGTAAAATTTCGTATGGCTCTAAAAAATATCCTTCGTGTTATTATTCCTCTTTCCACTTTACCTTTTGTCTTGCCCCCCCCCCCCTACCCTCCACTGCACTTAAATCTCCCACACTCCCTTTATCACTTCGGATTACTTAGATCCCTTACTTGGGATCTTTCGTCCTCTGCTGTGAAAGCCTATTTGGAACTTAAAGAAAAATAATGAGACGACAGGCATCCAGAACTCTGGTGCCTCCAGCACTTCATTCACTGTGTTCTCAAGCTAGAACATTGCCAAGTGTAATGTCACTCAAAGTGGAGTTGGAGGTGAACTGTGGCAGAGAACAGACATCTTGACCTAGTACTCACATAGTCCAAGAAAATTTGATGGGCGATTAGAAGAGCTAATTTCACAGTTTTTGAGGAACGACTTTGAAATTTCATTTCTAAAAGAGTAATTTCATTTATTGCCTATCTCCAACAGAGCCTTTAAATATAATTGTTGTCCCAACAGCACAACATAAATTCTAGGATTAGTAAAAGCAAAAAGGGGACTGGAAACAAGAAGTAATATTTCTATACTTTCTACCAATAATCAGTAAAAATTAATAATCACCCATGGTATGAGCTGCTAAGAAAGAGAAGTTGAAGAGGAGGGTATTTTAAAGATCAGTCCCATCAAAGGTACAAGGCAGAATTTACTTGTTCCTGAATCTTCAGAACCTGGGACACTATGCATTATTTTGAAGAAATCATAGGCTATATATTGTTGCTTGCATAGTTAGTTCTTATGTTTTGTTCAGCTAAATCCAGTCCCATTACTTAAAGAGAATGATGCCTTATTGCATATTAGACAAAATTTAGAGTAATACTTCATATTTAAATGCATCCAAAACTCAATTGTAATTATATTAAGCATTTAACTTGTGACATTTGTTAGCATATGTCATGAGCATAGTTTTAAAATATTGCTTTCATAGAAAGTTTAACATAACACATGTTTAGTTCATGAACATTAATTCTTTCTGTATTTTTCTTAATGCTCTAACAGTCATATAATTTCCAGCTATGATAGTTTATCCATCACAGGAAACAATTATTTCACAATAGATGATGATAGTATTTGTTGTCTGATATTCAAAAGCACAGATGATATTGACATTTTTGAAGGTATTTCTCAGTGTAGTATATTGAAGCAATGAAGTTATGATTCAAAACAATTTATTTTTTTAAAGCAAAATGTGTGCCCTAAACTTCTGAAAACATAATTAACTCCCCTTTGCCTACTCAACGCTCATTTGTGGAGTTTCAGGGCTTAGAAAAATAAAAATAAGTATTTTGGAACGAGCATCACTTGTCCTCCCATATCTAGGATTACAGACATGACACACATCTCATCTGGCCTTTAGACATGGGTTCCATGCAACCAGTTTACTGGCAAACCCATCTCCTCAGCTCCCACTAAAATTTTTTTTAAAAGAAAGGAACAAATATATTTTTTCTGTAACTGTTGTTAATACCTTCTTATTTTAGTATAAGCTATGCTATATTAACTACTATGTTGGTTTTTGTAATGTTTTTATTAATTCTTTGGGAATTTTACATTGTATGTTTTGATCATACACATCCCCTTTACCCGACCTCTCCCCTACCTTCCTACCCACCCAGTGTTATTCCTCCCTTTCCTCAGATCATCAGGTCAGCTTTGTGTTAGCCAGCTACCATGGGTGTTGATCCTTCCCTGCAGTGTAGTTATCACCAGGCATCACCGCACTGGTTGACTTTCTCTATCCCAGCAGCAATCCAATGCTAAAACTCCTCAGCTAAGGATGCAAGTCTATGCCAACCTTCCCTGATCCCTGATAGAACTTTGTCTGGTTTGAGTCGTGCAGGTCACGTGCATGCACCCACAACCACTGTGAGCCATATATGTATCTACCCTATTGTGTATGGGAAATACTGTTTCTTTCAAAGTCATACATCTCCTCTGGTTCTTATAATCTTCTCACCTACTCATACCTATACATAGATCCTGCAGCCTTGAGGAGAGCTGTGTGGTTGAATACCACATCTTGGACTGAGATTTCTGAAATCCCTTATTCTCTCCAAATGAATGACGTATTTCTCATCACACGAGACCTGGTCAGGAGATGCTGGTGTGTAAGGCACGGCACATATATTTCCCAAGTTAGTTTTTCAGGATGATAAACAGAGGAGACCTATGTTTTTCTTTCTTTCTTTTCCTTTTTTGTTTTTATTAGATATTTTTTATATACACTTCAAATGCTATCCCAAAAGTTCCCTATACCTTCCCCCTGCCCTGCTCCCCTACCTGCCCACTCCTTCATTCCTCTTTATTTTCATATGATGACTCTGCTTCTTTCTCTTATGGAATAAAATAAGCAATAAAGGAGTCAGTGTCATCCCTCCTCTCAAGCATCTAGCCTGTCAAATCCTGAGTTTCATTTCCGTGGCTCTTCCTTGAAGTGGATGAGTGTCATGATATGAGAATCTCTCCACACTGTGCTGGACTGTTCCTGCTGTCCGCTTGAGTAGTGTTGCTCCTCTTGTAACTCATATGTTCTCCCATCTCTACTCAAGCACGTCAGTCTGTATAAAATATTACAATATCTCCATCACGCTAAGAAAGTTCCCCGACTTGCATTTCCCCAGTGTTACGCTCTTTTACGGAAGAGCATAATCATCCCACAGTCCCCTTTCTTTTAAGATCTCTGTGCTCAGCTATTGCTACCCGTTGACCAAGTTTCTTCTAAGTCAAAAATCAATTCCACGTTGAAAGCTATTATTAGCCTTCATCCCAGCTGATTCACTGTCCGAAGCACTTTTATAGCAATGACCATTCTCCCCACAGACACTATTTTGGATTATTACTCACTCACTGGCCATTTCATCATTCTTTTTCTTATTATGAATTAGACTGCATCTTATAAACACCCATTGTTGAGAAAAACAGGACTATTTTTTTTTCCCCAGGTTTCATTTGTCTTCTGTTTCTGCACTCACTCCACATGGTGGTCTGGTTATCTCTCTCCAAACTTTCTTCTGAGATTCTACATTTCAAATCTCAGCATTTTGTACTCAGGACTCTTCTTTACTAGGGAGCTATGCTGAAAATACCACTGTATTCTTTCTCGATTATCTTTTTTTTTCTCATTTTTAATTGGTTATTTTATTTGTTTACATTTCAAATGTCCCCTTCTCGGGTTCCCTTCGAGCCTCCACAGAACCAAGGGCCTTCCCTCCAATTGATGCCAGATAAGGCAATCCTCTGCTCCATCTGGGCTGAAGTTATGGAGTCTCACGTGTACATGTGTACTCTCTGGTTGGTGGTTTAGTCCGTGGGAGCTCTGGGATAGGAGGCTATGTCCAGTTAGTTGATATTGTTGTTCTTCTTGTGGGGTTGCAATCCACTTACTCCTTCAGTCCTTCCCCCTAACTCCTCCATTGAGATCCCCAAGCCAAATTGTATGGTTGGCTGCAAACATACACATCTGTATTGGTAAGGCTCTAGCAGGGCCTTTCAGGGGACTGCTATACTAGGCTCATGTCTGCAAGCATTTCTTGGCATCAGCAATAGTATCTTGGTTTGGTGTCTTCAAATGGGATGGATCACTAGGTGGGGCAGCCTCTGGATGGCCTTTCCTTCAGACTCTGCTCCACTCTTAGTCCCTGTATCATCTTTAGACAGGAACAAGTATGAGTTAAAATTTTTGGAGGTAGCCCTGTTCCTCAACCAGGGGCCATTCCTAACCTGTGGATATGGTCTTTATAGTTTCTATCTTCCCTGTATTGGGTATTTCAGCTAATGTCATCCCGATTGGCTCCTGGCTGCATACAACCTGGAGTCCACACTGCCAGTAATTTGTCACCTTACCCAGCTGTTAGTCTTTACATCAATTACTGGCTGTCTGCATCCATTTTACTAAGCTGTTCATTGACTACTGTTTGATGCAGAATGTGGGTGGCCCTCTGCCTTAATTTTAGGCCCTGCAGGCCTATGATAATTAGCAATGTTCCAAACAAAAGGTAATCTGTAATGTTACCATGGAGTGCCCCTTCCTGGCAGACACAGGTTCTTATATACATGATATCTTGAAGACATATAGGGAACCCTATTCTTTTTTTTTTTTTTTTAAAGATTTATTTATTTATTACATGTAAGTACACTGTAGTTGTCTTCAGACACACCACAAGAGGGCATCAGATCTCATGACAGATGGTTGTGAGCCACCATGTGGTTGCTGGGATTTGTTTTTTTTTTTTTTTTTTTTTTTTTTTTTTTTTAATTAGGTATTTAGCTCATTTACATTTCCAATGCTATACCAAAAGTCCCCCTTACCCACCCACCCCCACTCCCCTACCCACCCACTCCCCCCCTTTGGCCCTGGCGTTCCCCTGTACCGGGGCACACAAAGTCTGCGTGTCCAATGGGCCTCTCTTTCCAGTGATGGCCGACTAGGCCATCTTTTGATACATATGCAGCTAGAGTCAAGAGCTCAGGGGTACTGGTTAGTTCATAATGTTGTTCCACCTATAGGGTTGCAGATCCCTTTAGCTCCTTGGGTACTTTCTCTAGCTCCTCCATTGGGAGCCCTGTGATCCATCCATTAGCTGACTGTGAGCATCCACTTCTGTGTTTGCTAGGCCCCGGCATAGTCTCACAAGAGACAGCTACATCTGGGTCCTTTCGATAAAATCTTGCTAGTATATGCAATGGTGTCAGCGTTTGGATGCTGATTATGGGGTGGATCCCTGGATATGGCAGTCTCTACATGGTCCATCCTTTCATCTCAGCTCCAAACTTTGTTTCTGTAACTCCTTCCATGGGTGTTTTGTTCCCACTTCTAAGGAGGGGCATAGTGTCCACACTTCAGTCTTCATTTTTCTTGAGTTTCATGTGTTTAGGAAATTGTATCTTATATCGTGGGTATCCTAGGTTTTGGGCTAGTATCCACTTATCAGTGAGTACATATTGTGTGAGTTCCTTTGTGATTGTGTTACCTCACTCAGGATGATGCTCTCCAGGTCCATCCATTTGGCTAGGAATTTCATAAATTCATTCTTTTTAATAGCTGAGTAGTACTCCATTGTGTAGATGTACCACATTTTCTGTATCCATTCCTCTGTTGAGGGGCATCTGGGTTCTTTCCAGTTTCTGGCTATTATAAATAAGGCTGCTATGAACATAGTGGAGCATGTGTCCTTCTTACCAGTTGGGGCTTCTTCTGGATATATGCCCAGGAGAGGTATTGCTGGATCCTCCGGTAGTACTATGTCCAATTTTCTGAGGAACCGCCAGACTGATTTCCAGAGTGGTTGTACAAGCCTGCAATCCCACCAACAATGGAGGAGTGTTCCTCTTTCTCCACATCCTCGCCAGCATCTGCTGTCACCTGAATTTTTGATCTTAGCCATTCTCACTGGTGTGAGGTGGAATCTCAGGGTTGTTTTGATTTGCATTTCCCTGATGATTAAGGATGTTGAACATTTTTTCAGGTGCTTCTCTGCCATTCGGTATTCCTCAGGTGAGAATTCTTTGTTCAGTTCTGAGCCCCATTTTTTAAGGGGGTTATTTGATTTTCTGAGGTCCACCTTCTTGAGTTCTTTATATATGTTGGATATTAGTCCCCTATCTGATTTAGGATAGGTAAAGATCCTTTCCCAGTCTGTTGGTGGTCTTTTTGTCTTATAGACAGTGTCTTTTGCCTTGCAGAAACTTTGGAGTTTCATTAGGTCCCATTTGTCAATTCTCGATCTTACAGCACAAGCCATTGCTGTTCTGTTCAGGAATTTTTCCCCTGTGCCCATATCTTCAAGGCTTTTCCCCACTTTCTCCTCTATAAGTTTCAGTGTCTCTGGTTTTATGTGAAGTTCCTTGATCCACTTAGATTTGACCTTAGTACAAGGAGATAAGTATGGATCGATTCGCATTCTTCTACATGATAACAACCAGTTGTGCCAGCACCAATTGTTGAAAATGCTGTCTTTCTTCCACTGGATGGTTTTGGCTCCCTTGTCGAAGATCAAGTGACCATAGGTGTGTGGGTTCATTTCTGGGTCTTCAATTCTATTCCATTGGTCCACTTGTCTGTCTCTATACCAGTACCATGCAGTTTTTATCACAATTGCTCTGTAGTAAAGCTTTAGGTCAAGCATGGTGATTCCACCAGAGGTTCTTTTATCCTTGAGAAGAGTTTTTGCTATCCTCGGTTTTTTGTTATTCCAGATGAATTTGCAAATTGCTCCTTCTAATTCGTTGAAGAATTGAGTTGGAATTTTAATGGGGATTGCATTGAATCTGTAGATTGCTTTTGGCAAGATAGCCATTTTTACAATGTTGGTCCTGCCAATCCATGAGCATGGGAGATCTTTCCATCTTCTGAGATCTTCTTTAATTTCTTTCTTCAGGGACTTGAAGTTTTTATCATACAGATCTTTCACTTCCTTCGTTAGAGTCACGCCGAGATATTTTATATTATTTGTGGCTATTGAGAAGGGTGTTGTTTCCCTAATTTCTTTCTCAGCCTGTTTATTCTTTGTGTAGAGAAAGGCCATTGACTTGTTTGAGTTAATTTTATATCCAGCTACTTCACCGAAGCTGTTTATCAGGTTTAGGAGTTCTCTGTTGGAATTTTTAGGGTCACTTATATATACTATCATATCATCTGCAAAAAGTGATATTTTGACTTCCTCTTTTCCAATTTGTATCCCCTTGATCTCCTTTTGTTGTCGAATTGCTCTGGCTAATACTTCAAGTACTTTGTTGAAAAGGTAGGGAGAAAGTGGGCAGCCTTGTCTAGTCCCTGATTTTAGTGGGATTGCTTCCAGCTTCTCTCCATTTACTTTGATGTTGGCTACTGGTTTGCTGTAGATTGCTTTTATCATGTTTAGGTATTGGCCTTGAATTCCTGATCTTTCCAGAACTTTTATCATGAATGGGTGTTGGATCTTGTCAAATGCTTTTTCTGCATCTAACGAGATGATCATGTGGTTTTTGTCTTTGAGTTTGTTTATATAATGGATTACATTGATGGATTTTCGTATATTAAACCATCCCTGCATCCCTGGAATAAAACCTACTTGGTCAGGATGGATGATTGCTTTAATGTGTTCTTGGATTCGGTTAGCGAGAATTTTATTAAGGATTTTTGCATCGATGTTCATAAGAGAAATTGGTCTGAAGTTCTCTATCTTTGTTGGATCTTTCTGTGGTTTAGGTATCAGAGTAATAGTGGCTTCATAAAATGAGTTGGGTAGAATACCTTCTACTTCTATCTTGTGAAAAAGTTTGTGCAGAACTGGAGTTAGATCTTCTTTGAAGGTCTGATAGAACTCTGCACTAAACCCGTCTGGTCCTGGGCTTTTTTTGGCTGGGAGACTATTAATAACTGCTTCTATTTCTTTAGGGGATATGGGACTGTTTAGAAGGTCAACTTGATCCTGATTCAACTTTGGTACCTGGTATCTGTCCAGAAATTTGTCCATTTCGTCCAGGTTTTCCAGTTTTGTTGAGTATAGCCTTTTGTAGAAGGATCTGATGGTGTTTTGGATTTCTTCAGGATCTGTTGTTATGTCTCCCTTTTCATTTCTGATTTTGTTAATTAGGATTTTGTCCCTGTGCCCTTTAGTGAGTCTAGCTAAGGGTTTATCTATCTTGTTGATTTTCTCAAAGAACCAACTCCTCGTTTGGTTAATTCTTTGAATAGTTCTTCTTGTTTCCACTTGGTTGATTTCACCCCTGAGTTTGATTATTTCCTGCCGTCTACTCCTCTTGGGTGAATTTGCTTCCTTTTTTTCTAGAGCTTTTAGATGTGTTGTCAAGCTGCTAGTATGTGCTCTCTCCCGTTTTTTCTTGAAGGCACTCATAGCTATGAGTTTCCCTCTTAGAAATGCTTTCATTGTGTCCCAAAGGTTTGGGTACGTTGTGGCTTCATTTTCATTAAACTCTAAAAAGTCTTTAATTTCTTTCTTTATTCCTTCCTTGACCAAGGTATCATTGAGAAGAGTGTTGTTCAGTTTCCATGTGAATGTTGGCTTTCTGTTATTTATTTTGTTATTGAAGATCAGCCTTAGTGCATGGTGATCTGATAGGATACATGGGACAATTTCAATATTTTTGAATCTGTTGAGGCCTGATTTGTGACCTATTATGTGGTCAATTTTGGAGAAGGTACCATGAGGTGCTGAGAAGAAGGTATATCCTTTTGTTTTAGGGTAAAATGTTCTGTAGATATCTGTCAGATCCATTTGTTTCATCACTTCTGTTAGTTTCAGTGTGTCCCTGTTTAGTTTCTGTTTCCATGATCTGTCCATTGGTGAAAGTGGTGTGTTGAAGTCTCCCACTATTATTGTGTGAGGCGCAATGTGTGCTTTGAGCTTTACTAAAGTTTCTTTAGTGAATGTGGCTGCTCTTGTATTTGGAGCATAGATATTCAGAATTGAGAGTTCCTCTTGGAGGATTTTACCTTTGATGAGAATGAAGTGTCCCTCCTTGTCTTTTTTGATGACTTTGGGTTGGAAGTCAATCTTATCAGATATTAGGATGGCTACTCCTGCTTGTTTCTTCATACCATTTGCTTGGAAAATTGTTTTCCAGCCTTTCATTCTGAGGTAGTGTCTATCTTTTTCTCTGAGATGAGTTTCCTGTAAGCAGCAAAATGTTGGGTCTTGTTTGTGTAGCCAGTTTGTTAGTCTATGTCTTTTTATTGGCGAGTTGAGACCATTGATGTTAAGAGATATTAAGGAAAAGTAATTGTTGCTTCCTGTTATTTTAGTTGTTAAAGGTGGCATTCTGTTCTTGTGGCTGTCTTCTTTTAGGTTTGTTGAGGGATTACCTTCTTGTTTTTTCTAGGGCGTTGTTCCCGTTCTTGTATTGGTTTTTTTCTGTTATTATCCTTTGAAGGGCTGGATTCGTGGAGAGATAATGCGTGAATTTGGTTTTGTCGTGGAATACTTTGGTTTCTCCCTCTATGATAATTGAGAGTTTGGCTGGGTATAGTAGCCTGGGCTGCAGTTTGTGTTCTCTTAGTGTCTGTATAACATCTGTCCAGGCTCTTCTGGCTTTCATAGTCTCTGGTGAAAAATCTGGTGTAATTCTGATAGGCTTGCCTTTATATGTTACTTGACCTTTTTCCCTTACTGCTTTTAGTATTCTATCTTTATTTAGTGCATTTGATGTTCTGATTATTATGTGTCGGGAGGAATTTCTTCTCTGGTCCAGTCTATTTGGAGTTCTGTAGGCTTCTTGTATGTTCATATGCATCTCATTCTTTAGATTTGGGAAGTTTTCTTCAATAATTTTGTTGAAGATGTTTGCTGGACCTTTGAGTTGAAAATCTTCATTCTCATCCACTCCTATTATCCGTACGTTTGGTCTTCTTATTGTGTCCTGGATTTCCTGGATATTTTGAGTTAGGATCTTTTTGCATTTTCCATTTTCTTTGATTGTTGTGCCGATGTTCTCTATGGAATCTTCTGCACCTGAGATTCTCTCTTCCATCTCTTGTATTCTGTTGCTGATGCTCAAATCTATGGTTCCAGATTTCTTTCCTAGGGTTTCTATCTCTATTGTTGCCTCGCTTTGAGTTTTCTTTATTGTGTCTACTTCCCTTTTTAGGTCTAGTATGGTTTTGTTCATTTCCATCACCTGTTTGTATGTTTTTTCCTCTTTTTCTGTAAGGACTTCTACCTGTTTGATTGTGTTTTCCTGTTTTTCTTTAAGGACTTGTAACTCTTTAGCAGTGTTCTCCTGTATTTCTTTAAGTGATTTATTAAAGTCCTTCTTGATGTCCTCTACCATCATCATGAGATATGCTTTTAAATCTAGGTCTAGGTTCTCAGGTGTGTTGGGGTTCCCTGGACTGGGCGAAGTGGGTGTGCTGGGTTCTGGTGATGGTGAGTGGTCTTGGTTCCTGTTAGTAAGATTCCTCCGTTTACCTTTCGCCATCTGGTAATCTCTGGAGTTAGTAGTTATAGTTGACTCTGTTTAGAGATTGTTCTTCTGGTGATTCTGTTACCGTCTATCAGCAGACCTGGGAGACAGATTCTCTCCTCTGAGTTTCAGTGCTCAGAGCACTCTCTGCTGGCAAGCTCTCTTACAGGGAAGGTGCGCAGATATCTTGTATTTGGACCTCCTCCTGGCCGAAGAAGAAGGCCCAAAACAGGACCTTTCTCAGACACTGTGTTGCTTTGGCAGTTCCCAGGTGGTACAGACTCTCACCTAAGCAGACTAAATTCCTAAGTTCCTTGGAGTCCCGGGACCAAGATGGCGACCGCTGCTGCTGTGGCTTAGGCAGCCTCCCCTGCCGGGTGGGCACCTGTCCTCCGGTCCGGAAGGTGGCCGGCTGTCCCCGGCCCACACAGGGTGCTGCCTCAGCGCCTCTGTGCCTCTGCCTGTTCCAGAAGCTGTCAGGTTCTCTGGCGCACCCTCTCACCTGTTCAGACTAATTTCCTAAGTTCGGTGGGTCTCGGACCAAGATGGCGACCGCTGCTGCTGTGGCTTAGGCCGCCTCCCCAGCCGGGCGGGCACCTGTCCTCCGGTCCGGAAGGTGGCCGGCTGTCCCCGGCCCACACAGGGTGCTGCCTCAGCGCCTCTGTGCTTCTGCCTGTTCCAGAAGCTGTCAGGTTCTCTGGCGCACCCTCTCACCTGTTCAGACTAATTTCCTAAGTTCGGCGGGTCTCGGACCAAGATGGCGACCGCTGCTGCTGTGGCTTAGGTCGCCTCCCCAGCCGGGCGGGCACCTGTCCTCCGGTCCGGACGGTGGCTGGCTGTCCCCGGCCCACACAGGGTGCTGCCTCAGCGCCTCTGTGCTTCTGCCTGTTCCAGAAGCTGTCAGGTTCTCTGGAGCACCCTCTCACCTGTTCAGACTAATTTCCTAAGTTCGGCGGGTCCCGGACCAAGATGGCGACCGCTGCTGCTGTGGCTTAGGCCGCCTCCCCAGCCGGGCGGGCACCTGTCCTCTGGTCCGGAAGGTGGCCGGCTGTCCCCGGCCCACACAGGGTGCTGCCTCAGCGCCTCTGTGCTTCTGCCTGTTCCAGAAGCTGTCAGGTTCTCTGGCGCACCCTCTCACCTGTTCAGACTAATTTCCTAAGTTCGGCGGGTCCCGGACCAAGATCAGGGGACCCTATTCTAAGTTGTCACTGTTATTAAGTACTTTCTTTATTTCAGCTGCTTTATGGCTGTACATTATTATTATACAGTTTTAATTTACATTTTCTTATTCATCAAATTCTCCTTATGTGTTTAATATTTCTTGAGTTTCCAGTTTATATCTATTTACAATTTTCCAGTAATTTTTTTGTATTTTTAATCAGTTTGCTTATCCTTTTTAATCAGTAAAGAGAGATTTCTTTCTGTATTCTTCAAGCTAGTTGTTAGTTGCTAGTAAGATAAATAATTTTTTGTGTCTTTTATCAGACAGATTTTTAAATTTAGGTTTGGTCTGTCCATTTTCTTTTTCGACATTATACTTTAGTTTTTAAGGTCATTTGTTATGACCAAATTATAAAGCTATTCTCTCATGTCTTCTCCTAATATTTTTAAACTTTTCTATTCTGTATATTGATGTCTTTAAAGATCAAATCATTGGTATATTTGTTACTGTTTAGTTTTTCTACGATATCAAATGTAATTTAATTTTTGATTGGATAATCAATCCTTTCAATTTTTTTATTGAATTCCCTACTGCTTTTCAAATGGTCCTTTAAGAATAAGTATCATCATTTAACTGCTGGTGACATCATTATCAGGTCCCTTCATAGTCCTTATCCCAACTTCCTTGTCTGTGTGTTTACCCTGTTCCAACACTGCTCACTGGGCCATAAACACTATAGATTCGGGGGGGGGGGGAGGGTGTTATATGAAATGAACGTCACATCTCTCTGTTTTAAATCCTGTTTGTCATTATAATTTTTCAAATAACAGAATTTTTTTGAAGAAAGTATGATTTTGAAACATTTGATGGTTGCAATGACTTGATCCCTATGATAAGTGTTTTCATTAATCCTTAGTTACATGACTTACCCTGTGAATGCTGAAAATCTTTAAAACTCCTCTTATTGCTTTTGCCTATATTTTATTTCTTTGTATCTTCTTTTGAGGACAGGATTGAATGAGTTAATTCCTTGGACCAGTTGTCAATGATACATGAACATTTTAGATTTTTATTTACTAATCTTGTGTTGGGCACCATTGCTGCATTATTGTATAGATTTTAAAGATTAATTGTATGGATTGTTTTGAGTTTCTACAGAACTTTCACAGCATTTCTGAATAATGTTAACTTGCTGCTGTGTTTCTTATTTCCATTTCTTTTGTTAGTTCACCTGCCTCATTGTACTTTTAAATATAAGTACAAATAGGATGCATCCATACCTTATGTCTGTGTTCACAGGAATTGATATAACGTCTCACCACTGACTATAATTTTAGAGGATTCCTAAAACATATTAATGGATTTGTCTTCTTTCCTAGTTGATTAGGATAGGCAATAATTTTTGAAATATTCAAATAGTCTTATAAAATGTCTTTCCTAGTCATTGAAGGTTAAAATTTTTGTCTTCTGTAAAACATTAATGTCATGAATTTACAGCATATGTTGTAAGCTCTCGTTCTTTGTGTTACCAGTTTTCATTTTTTTCAGTTAAAAACAAATTTTATAATTTTGAAAATATTTTATTTATTTATTTACACTCCAGATTGCTACATATGACAAGTTATAATATAATGATTCATTATGTTTACATTAATATATTATATAACATATGTCATGCATATAATATTTTATATGCATTTTTTTGTAAGTGGTATTTCCAGAAACTTTGTACCCAAATACGTGCATACATTTGCATTTATTTTCATAGATTCACATAAGAGTTTCTCAGCATCATCTAAATTTAGGAAATTTTCAGTCCTTTTATAGCCAATTCGTTGTACTTTTTCTAGAACAAAGTAACATGTTACAAAATTCAGTTAAAAGTTTGCTTGCATGTAAAATTTGTTTTGGAATGTGTGCACTTAGGATTTATGATATCTTTAACCTCTTGTAGCCTTTTTACTTCTTTATCATTTTTTAAATGTTTAAACGTTAAAAATATAATAAATACATTTTATCAAAATTTTCATACATAATATGAAAATTCATAGAAATATATTAGCTTTAATTTTTTCTGGTCTTTGGCTTTTGTCATTTTTTAATGTAGAATTTTACTGTTTTATTGTTCTTTATGTATTCTTGTGTTCCATTTTGACCTTGCAACCATTTCTTTGAGTCCCATTTTGTTAACATTTGCTCTTCATTTTATCCCTCTGTGTCCATTTATCTAAATAGAAAATATTATGTTCTTCTGTACTCTTGAGGTTACTCATGATATATAACTTCTATGGTTTGTGTTCTTGAAAATTTCTTCTCCTCCTCCTCCTCCTCCTCTTCCTCCTCCTTCTTATTCTCTCTCTCTCTCTCTCTCTCTCTCTCTCTCTCTCTCTCTCTCTCTCACTAGTCCTGGCTGCCCTGGAACTTACTATGTAGATCAGGCTGGCCTTGAACTCAGAAAATTCAGGGATTATAGGTGTGTGCCAACATGTCCCCCTAAAGTTCCTTATTTCTTTTGTCTGGAAATGTGGTCTAATCCCTGGCTATGGGGCTTCTAGTGGCTTCCTTGTCCTGCTTGGCTAGCTTTGCTTGACTATTGCCAATTGATGTGGTCCCAGTGAAGAATAGATGGTGTATTTCAGGGCACGAGAGACTGTGTGAGTGTATTGGCTGCATTGCAATAAACTGGATTGCAGAGTTGAGATTAACAAAGAGTTGGTAGTTACCTCCTTTAGTAAGAATTTTATTTCATTGCTAATATAGCAATTATGTCTCAATAAATTGTAGAGCTCCATCTAGTATATAGTAATAATAGAAGCTATATATAGTTTTACTTGTATAAAATGGTGACAGAAACTTTATTTCATGTGTGAGTTATGTCAGAAGAGAGAAAAAAAACATTAAGAATTAACATAGCCATGAAAAGCTTCTTATCATAATATTCATTTTTGCTTATTTTTAAAAGTACATGGGACTCGAGCCCCAGGGTACCTTGCCAGTGGAGTCGCCCGACACCCGCAAGGGCCCACACAGGATTCCCCATGGGATCCTAAGACCTCTGGTGAGTGGAACAGAGCACCTGCCTCAATCTAATCGCGCGGAACCTGAGACTGCGGTACATAGAGAAGCAGACTACCCGGGCCTAACCTGGGGCACAAGCCCCTCCGCTCCACTTGAGCCCCAGGGTACCTTGCCAGTGGAGTCGCCCAACACCCGCAAGGGCCCACACAGGATTCCCCACGGGATCCTAAGACCTCTGGTGAGTGGAACACAGCGCCTGCCCCAATCCAATCACGCGGAACCTGAGACTGCGGTACATAGGGAAACAGACTACCCGGGCCTGACCTGGGCACAAGTCCCTCCCACTCCACTCGAGCACTGGGGTACCTTGCCAGCAGAGTCGCCTGACACCCGCAAGGGCCCACACAGGATTCCACATGGGATCCTAAGACCTCTAGCGAGTGGAACACAACTTCTGCCAGGAGGCCGGTTCGAACACCAAATATCTGGGTTCCTTCCCTGCAAGAAGAGAGCTTGCCTGCAGAGAATATTCTGCCCACTGAAACTAAGGAGAGAACTACTCTCCCAGGTCTGCTTATAGAGGCTAACAGAGTCACCTGAAGAACAAGCTCTTAACAGTGACAACTATAACAGCTAGCTTCAGAGATCACCAGATGGCGAAAGGCAAACGTAAGAATCCTACTAACAGAAATCAAGACCACTCACCATCATCAGAACGCAGCACTCCCACCCCACCTAGTCCTGGGCACCCCAACACAACCGAAAATCTAGACCCAGATTTAAAAACATTTCTCATGATGACAATAGAGGACATCAAGAAGGACTTTCATAAGTCACTTAAAGAATTACAGGAGAGCACTGCTAAAGAGTTACAGGCCCTTAAAGAAAAGCAGGAAAACACAACCAAAAGGGTAGAAGTCCTTAAAGAAAAACAGGAAAACACATCCAAACAAGTGATGGAAATGAACAAAACCATACTAGAACTAAAAAGGGAAGTAGACACAATAAAGAAAACCCAAAGCGAGGCAACGCTGGAGATAGAAACCCTAGGAAAGAGATCTGGAACCATAGATGCGAGCATCAGCAACAGAATACAAGAAATGGAAGAGAGAATCTCAGGTGCAGAAGATTCCATAGAGAACATCGACACAACAGTCAAAGAAAATACAAAATGCAAAAGGATCCTAACTCAAAACATCCAGGAAATCCAGGACACAATGAGAAGACCAAACCTACGGATAATAGGAATTGATGAGAATGAAGATTTTCAACTTAAAGGGCCAGCTAATATCTTCAACAAAATAATAGAAGAAAACTTCCCAAACATAAAGAAAGAAATGCCCATGATCATACAAGAAGCCTACAGAACTCCAAATAGACTGGACCAGAAAAGAAATTCCTCCCGACACATAATAATCAGAACAACAAATGCACTAAATAAAGATAGAATATTAAAAGCAGTAAGGGAGAAGGTCAAGTGACATATAAAGGAAGGCCTATCAGAATTACACCAGACTTTTCACCAGAGACTATGAAAGCCAGAAGAGCCTGGACAGATGTTATACAGACACTAAGAGAACACAAATGCCAGCCCAGGCTACTATACCCGGCCAAACTCTCAATTACCATAGATGGAGAAACCAAAGTATTCCACGACAAAACCAAATTCACACAATATCTTTCCACGAATCCAGCCCTTCAAAGGATAATAACAGAAAAGAAGCAATACAAGGACGGAAATCATGCCCTAGAACAAGCAAGAAAGTAATCCCTCAACAAAGCAAAAAGAAGACAGCCACAAGAACAGAATGCCAACCCTAACAACAAAAATAAAAAGAAGCAACAATTACTTTTCCTTAATATCTCTTAATATCAATGGACTCAATTCCCCAATAAAAAGACATAGACTAATAGACTGGCTACACAAACAGGACCCAACATTCTGCTGCTTACAGGAAACCCATCTCAGGGAAAAAGACAGACACTACCTCAGAGTGAAAGGCTGGAAAACAATTTTCCAAGCAAATGGTCTGAAGAAACAAGCTGGAGTAGCCATTCTAATATCGGATAAAATCGACTTCCAACCCAAAGTTATCAAAAAAGACAAGGAGGGACACTTCATACTCATCAAAGTTAAAATCCTCCAAGAGGAACTCTCAATTCTGAATATCTATGCTCCAAATGCAAGGGCAGCCACATTCATTAAAGACACTTTAGTAAAGCTCAAAGCACACATTGCACCTCACACAATAATAGTGGGAGACTTCAACACACCACTTTCATCAATGGACAGATCGTGGAAACAGAAACTAAACAGGGACACAGTGAAACTAAGAGAAGTTATGAAACAAATGGACCTGACAGATATCTACAGAGCATTTTATCCTAAAACAAAAGGATATACCTTCTTCTCAGCACCTCACGGGACCTTCTCCAAAATTGACCATATAATTGGTCACAAAACAGGCCTCAACAGATACAAAAATATTGAAATTGTCCCATGTATCCTATCAGACCACCATGGCCTAAGACTGATCTTCAATAACAACATAAATAATGGAAAACCAACATTCACGTGGAAACTGAACAACACTCTTCTCAATGATAACTTGGTCAAGGAAGGAATAAAGAAAGAAATTAAAGACTTTTTATAGTTTAATGAAAATGAAGCCACAAAGTACCCAAACCTATGGGACACAATGAAAGCATTTCTAAGAGGAAAACTCATAGCTCTGAGTGCCTCCAAGAAGAAACAGGAGAGAGCACATACTAGCAGCTTGACAACACATCTAAAAGCTCTAGAAAAAAAGGAAGCAAATTCACCCAAGAGGAGTAGAAGGCAGGAAATAATCAAACTCAGGGGTGAAATCAACCAAGTGGAAACAGGAAGAACTGTTCAAGGAATTAACCAAACGAGGAGTTGGTTCTTTGAGAAAATCAACAAGATAGATAAACTCTTAGCTAGACTCACTAGAGGGCTCAGGGAAAAAATCCTAATTAACAAAATCAGAAATGAAAAGGGAGACATAACAACAGATCCTGAAGAAATCCAAAACACCATCAGATCCTTCTACAATAGGCTATACTCAACAAAACTGGAAAACCTGGACGAAACGGACAAATTTCTGGACAGATACCAAGTATTAAAGTTGAATCAGGATCAAGTTGACCATCTAAACAGTCCCATATCCCCTAAAGAAATAGAAGCAGTTATTAATAGTCTCCCAGCCAAAAAAAGCCCAGGACCAGACGGGTTTAGTGCAGAGTTCTATCAGACCTTCAAAGAAGATCTAATTCCACTTCTGCACAAACTTTTTCACAAAATAGAAGTAGAAGGTACTCTACCCAACTCATTTTATGAAGCCACTATTACTCTGATACCTAAACCACAGAAAGATCCAACAAAGATAGAGAACTTCAGACCAATTTCTCTTATGAATATCAATGCAAAAATCCTCAATAAAATTCTCGCTAACCGAATCCAAGAACACATTAAAGCAATCATCCATCCTGACCAAGTAGGTTTTATTCCAGGGATGCAGGTATGGTTTAATATACGAAAATCCATCAATGTAATCCATTATATAAACAAACTCAAAGACAAAAACCACATGATCATCTCGTTAGATGCAGAAAAAGCATTTGACAAGATCCAACACCCATTCATGATAAAAGTCCTGGAAAGATCAGGAATTCAAGGCCCATACCTAAACATAATAAAAGCAATCTACAGCAAACCAGTAGCCAACATCAAAGTAAATGGAGAGAAGCTGGAAGCAATCCCACTAAAATCAGGGACTAGACAAGGCTGCCCACTTTCTCCCTACCTTTTCAACAAAGTACTTGAAGTATTAGCCAGAGCAATTCGACAACAAAAGGAGATCAAGGGGATACAAATTGGAAAAGAGGAAGTCAAAATATCACTTTTTGCAGATGATATGATAGTATATATAAGTGACCCTAAAAATTCCACCAGAGTACTCCTAAATCTGATAAACAGCTTCGGTGAAGTAGCTGGATATAAAATTAACTCAAACAAGTCAATGGCCTTTCTCTACACAAAGAATAAACAGGCTGAGAAAGAAATTAGGGAAACAACACCCTTCTCAATAGTCACAAATAATATAAAATATCTCAGCGTGACTCTAACTAAGGAAGTGAAAGATCTATATGATAAAAACTTCAAGTCTCTGAAGAAAGAAATTAAAGAAGATCTCAGAAGATGGAAAGATCTCCCATGCTCATGGATTGGCAGGATCAACATTGTAAAAATGGCTATCTTGCCAAAAGCAATCTACAGATTCAATGCAATCCCCATCAAAATTCCAACTCAATTCTTCAACGAATTAGAAGGAGAAATTTGCAAATTCATCTGGAATAACAAAAAACCGAGGATAGCAAGAACTTTTCTCAAGGATAAAAGAACCTCTGGTGGAATCACCATACCTGACCTAAAGCTTTACTACAGAGCAATTGTGATAAAAACTGCATGGTACTGGTATAGAGACAGACAAGTAGACCAATGGAACAGAATTGAAGACCCAGAAATGAACCCACACACCTATGGTCACTTGATCTTCAACAAGGGAGCTAAAACCATCCAGTGGAAGAAAGACAGCATTTTCAACAATTAGTGCTGGCACAACTGGTTGTTATCATGTAGAAGAATGCGAATCGATCCATACTTATCTCCTTGTACTAAGGTCAAATCTAAGTGGATCAAGGAACTTCACATAAAACCAGAGACACTGAAACTTATAGAGGAGAAAGTGGGGAAAAGCCTTGAAGATATGGGCACAGGGGAAAAATTCCTGAACAGAACAGCAATGGCTTGTACTGTAAGATCAAGAATTGACAAATGGGACCTCATGAAACTCCAAAGTTTCTGCAAGGCAAAAGACACCGTCAATAGGACAAAAGGACCACCAACAGATTGGGAAAGGATCTTTACTTATCCTAAATCAGATAGGGGATAATATCCAACATATATAAAGAACTCAAGAAGGTGGACTTCAGAAAATCAAATAACCCCATTAAAAAATGGGGCTCAGAACTGAACAAAGAATTCTCACCTGAGGAATACCGAATGGCAGAGAAGCACCTGAAAAAATGTTCAACATCCTTAATCATCAGGGAAATGCAAATCAAAACAACCCTGAGATTCCACCTCACACCAGTCAGAATGGCTAAGATCAAAAATTCAGGTGACAGCAGATGCTGGTGTGGTTGTGGAGAAAGAGGAACACTCCTCCATTGTTGGTGGGATTGCAGGCTTGTACAACCACTCTGGAAATCAGTCTGGCGGTTCCTCAGAAAATTGGACATAGTACTACTGGAGGATCCAGCAATATCTCTCCTGGGCATATATCCAGAAGATGCCCCAACTGGTAAGAAGGACACATGCTCCACTATGTTCATAGCAGCCTTACGTATAATAGCCAGAAGCTGGAAAGAACCCAGATGCCCCTCAACAGAGGAATGGATACAGAAAATGTGGTACATTTACACAATGGAGTACTACTCAGCTATTAAAAAGAATGAATTTATGAAATTCCTAGCCAAATGGATGGACCTGGAGGGCATCATCCTGAGTGAGGTAACACATTCACAAAGGAACTCACACAATATGTACTCACTGATAGGTGGATATTAGCCCAAAACCTAGGATACCCAAGATATAAGATACAATTTCCTAAACACATGAAACTCAAGAAGAATGAAGACTTAAGTGTGGACACTATGCCCCTCCTTAGATGTGGGAACAAAACACCCATGGAAGGAGTTACAGAGACAAAGTTTGGAGCTGAGATGAAAGGATGGACCATGTAGAGACTGCCATAACCAGGGATCCACCCCATAATCAGCATCCAAACGCTGACACCATTGCATACACTAGCAAGATTTTATCGAAAGGACCCCGATGTAGCTGTCTCTTTTGAGACTATGCCGGGGCCTAGCAAACATAGAAGTATATGCTCACAGTCAGCTAATGGATGGATCACAGGGCTCCCAATGGAAGAGCTAGAGAAAGTAGCCAAGGAGCTATAGGTATCTGCAACCCTATAGGTGGAACAACATTATGAACTAACCAGTACCCGGGAGCTCTTGACTCTAGCTGCATATGTATCAAAAGATGGCCTAGTCGGCCATCACTGCAAAGAGAGGCCCATTGGATACGCAAACTTTATATGCCCCAGTACAGGGGAACGCCAGGGCCAAAAAGGGGGAGTGGTGGGTAGGGGAGTGGGGGTGGGTGGGTATGGGGGACTTTTGGTATAGCATTGGAAATGTAAATGAGCTAAATACCTAATAAAAAATGAAAAAAAAAAGTACATGGGAGCCATGAGATTGTAAGATGGGTGAGCAGGCTGTAGCAGGTTTCCTCTGAAACACATGTGCTGTGTTAGATTCCTGGAGCCCATGTTAAAGTGCATAGATAAAAGAAGCTCCACAAATAGTCTTGTGACCTTCACATGCACACAGTGCCTAACCCCGCACATATTTATAATAAAATTTAAATTTTTAAAAAAGAATGTGTAAGTATCTTTGCACTTAGCATAAATATTATGAAAAAATGTGAGTGTTTAATACAAGGTCACATGAGAAAATGAGTTTAAGTAGATAGGAAGCTATTTGTTCTATGGTGAGATAAGAAATATTGAATATCATTATTATAGCGTTGATTAGGCCCTAGTATTGATGATGAGAAGTAAAGATTTTGGAATCCAGGGAACTTATATGATCACAATGCAATATAACTGCTTTGGAAGCTTGCTATATGGCAAACATATCCCAACTATTTTTATGAATAATTTTAATGAGTTGTCAAAAATGCAGGTAGACTTTCTTCTTATTCTCAATTGAAATAATCCAGTTGTGGTCAGCATTACGAGCACCTCGTAAGCCTAATAGTAGATATTTAAATCATCTAACAAGCTTGAGTTGACAGCAGAACTAGAGCACTTAGCAGACATTAGGCTTCTGAAGTAATTATTAAAATTAGTGTGATGTGGCCCACAGGATGGATTTGTGACGGTGAAAATGCTTCTGGGCCTGTCGTTAAGGGGCCATGAAATAATTCAGCTGAACAGAAATAAAGGCTTGGCCTCAGGAAGTAATAAATCAATAAGGACTCCAAGGTTCTAAGTGTGGGTGATAGAGCAATTGGGCATTAATTTTGCTTTCATGATTAGAATTAATTTTATTTCATCTTCTGTCTATTCTTGTTCTCTTTCTTTTTAATTATTTTTTTGAGATGATAATATAATTTCAGGCAACTAAAGAATGCCTGAGAGCAGAAGTAGTTTTCCCTAGGGAAATTCACTAGCTTATCCAATACCCAATACCAAATTATCAACCCTGAAAATATTCTATCTACCTACCTATCTATCTATCTATCTATCTATCTATCTATCTATCTATCTACCTATATGTCTATGGTGTGTGTGTGTGAGTGTGTGTGTGTGTGTGAGAGAGAGAGAGAGAGAGAGAGAGAGAGAGAGAGTTACAGACAGAGTGCTTGTATTTGTGCATCGATTTACACAGAGAGATATGTATGTACCAAGATTAATGGAGAAAAGTGTTTATGAACTTGAAAGAGAACAAGGAGAGGATCATATGGGGAGTTTGATCAGTTGGTAAGTCAGAGATATTTAAGATTAGGCAGTTTTTTCTTCCATCCCAGTTTTTCCCACGTTAAAATGGCTCATATTATCTTTAAAGGGGAAAAGCATGTTTTTATAAAAACCATGAGATATTCTTTTTCCTTCAGACCTGAGACACTATTTTTTAACAAATTATGTCAGAATGTTATAGTACTCCCTCTCTCCGTGTGCCCATGCTTAATGAAGAGCCATCTTTCTGAAAGTTACATTTTCACTGTGATTTTGAAGTCAACATAGTAACCCTTTCAACAACAGGGAACCCCACAGGGATTCATTCTCATTGCACAGGTTTCTTTGTTTTTGGAAGAACTAAAGTTAAAATCAACTGCATGGGTAGAAGAAGCTAATACAGAGAAATGTTTCAGTAATGATCGCGCCTACAGATAGTGAAAGAAAAAAAAATGATCTAGTACCTTTGCCTCCGTCACTTCCATCTGCACAGAGATGTAGGGGGTACTCACCTTCTTTCCTCTTAGCAGGGAGTGAACTATAAAGCATAAGCATGTGGCATAGAAGGTTTACAGGCCAGAGAGTTGGACAAGACTTGAAAAGAAACATGTTTTGTTTATACTCTTGTTACTAAAGTAGACTGATGACCAGCTAGGGTCCGTGACACACCAAGAGTAGATCATACTTGTGACGCTCTCCATACTGCCAACTGCCCTCCGGAGTTAATTCTGATCTTCTATAGGATAGACAAAATGGTACCTAGAAGATTACTGGTCAAGAGAACCTGAGGAATTTGAGAGACACATTTTAGGGAACAACCCAAGCAAGGAAAGGGTGTTGGAAGAAGCCCTTGGATGGGAGAACTCAAGCTTATAGCCTGTTATAGGAAATATCACCCAAACCAGAGGTGCCTTCTAACCAGATTCCCAGTGGGGGAAGTTCTTATCTCACTGGAATAGGCTCCACGTGGTTACAGTCTTAACTCAGTCATTGACTTGTAGCTATGGCTTTCATGGAGCACAAGAGAGAAACATCAGGCCATCTGTCTTAGTCAGGGTTTCTATTCCTGCACAAAACATCATGACCAAGAAGCAATTTGGGGAGGAAAGGGTTTATTCAGCTTACACTTCCACATTGCTTTTCATCACCAAAGGAAGTCAAGACTGGAACTCAAGCAGGTTAGGAAGCAGGAGCTGATGCAGAGGCCATGGAGGGATGTTACTCACTGGCTTGCTTCCCCTGGTTTGCTCAGCTTGCTTTCTTTTAGAATCCAGGACTACCAGTTCAGGGATTGCACCACCCACAATGGGTCCTCCTCCCTTGATCACTAATTGAGAAAATGCCTTACAGCTGGATCTCATGGAGGCATTTCCCCAACTGAAGCTCCTTTCTCTGTGATAACTCCAGCCTGTGTAAAGTTGACACACAAAATCAGTCAGTACATCATCTGAGCAGTGTGTTTTCATACAGTTTCCACCTTTGTAGCCTTTGGTTTTAACCTAGCATGTGCTAAGGCAGCTTCGTGTGTCTTTGTTCATACACGTGCCCCCTTCCTCCATGTCCTCCCCATCATTTCCAGCCTGAGAATGTTGGAAAGCCATTTCACATTTTATTGCATCAATTTCCCTGCATCCTCTGCTGTAACTGTGGTACTGATTCTCAACTGAACAATTCTAACAGGTTTTTTTTTTTCTTCCCATCCAGGTTCTTATTTTGTACAATGATTTTTTGAAAATGTCTAGGTTCTATCTTGATTGCAAATCATGAGACAGTAATGTATATCAGTTAAATGATTTGGAGTTAGCTCTAAGTGGGAATCTAATCATGGCTCTTTTATTCATCTTAGGTCCATTTCAGCAAGTTATTCAACCTTTTAAGCCTCAAACTTCTGATTAGACAAAATAATGATATCTTCTTTGTTATATCACAGCATAGTTCTTTAGTGGATCATACATTTTCAGTGATTTTTACTAATACAGGACTTTTCTACAGGTCCACATGTTTTACCCCTTCCTACTCAATGTAGTTATTTTGCATCTAGTTGTACTCTCAGGAGCACATAATCTAAAGACTGCCTTTGCATTGAAGACAGATAGACCCTTTGCTTATCTGAGAGCCACTTGTGTTTCCAGAAGTGTTTTTGGTGGTGAGTCCACTGTGGTGAGACAGACAATGCCTCCTCACTAGGCCACGGTCTGTTTCCCTCAGTCCATTTCCATTTGTGCTTTCATTTCTAAAATGACTTAGTGACGTCTTCCTCCCTTTTCCCTGTTCAGTTTTACCTTTAGAAAAGCTATGCACATCTTTCCAAGACTAACTGATTTTCCTCATCTTTTTTCCTGGAAGTTTGTTCTAATGCTCATCCCTTGATCTGCCTCTCTCCAGTCAGTGTGACTGCTGAATCATTATTTCTTGGAACATTTTCTCCCATATTAGAGAGATCATAGATAGATAAGATAGATAGATAATATAGATAAGATAGATAGATGGATAGTTTTATTCCCTAATAGCCACAGGCTATTTACATATAGTACTTTCTTCATTACAGCTGACCACATTCCTCTGTTAGATGTTGCTTTTCTTGAACTTGGAAGCACAAATCTCAACCATGTTTTCCATGACTCTGCTTATACCCTGGCTGCCTCCAGCTATTTTTCATGCATGGGCACTGCCCAATGATTTTAATTTAACTTCACATACATGTTTCTTGAGTGTTTATCATGAGTAGTACAGAGAAGACCACACAGTCTGTAGAAAGCCTTGGAGATTCCACTTTCTGTTTTCCATTGCTTTCACTGAGACATGAACACATTTCTCTGGTGTTCTTAGTAACTTTGGCCAGGCCCACTCTAGTAACTTATATCTTTCTTATACTTACTTTCTAGTCTTCCACTTCCCAGCCTATCTTTAAAACTTCACATTTTCTAAGCAATTTTGCTAGTATAAATAATTTCTTCTGGTGTGTACATTTATGTGTATCTTCTAGTGTCATTTTCTTTCTTAGACTAAAATTCAAACTCACCTCGTCACTTTTGTTAAACCATCTTCTCACCACTTCTTCCACTTGTTGGTTTCAGGTTATCTTGCCCTACTTGGGCTATCACCCTATAGCCCCCACCTTCAAACTACTTTATCCCTGCAACTCAAAGCTCTAAAACCTGCTTCAAAATCACTTTCCACACTATTCCCCCAACTTGTGGCTTCATGACTTCCAATCTGTATGATCTCCCATACTTGAGGCTTCTCACTACTGATCTGCCTGATTATGCTAATACCATTCATGTTACATCATGAAGATGCTGCCTGAGTATGTCTACCTTTCCAGCTATAACACAAATGACATTCTTTAGACTTTTCACCCCTCCAGGCATGAGATACACTTCTATCATCTCCATCTGTATTCTGTGGGACATTGAACACACTACCAACTTACTAAACATCTTTTAAGGAAATAATTGAGTTTGGCAGTTTATCTTCTTTTAAAGCATGATTATATGTTGTCAAAAAGTTCCAGTAAAGCAATAAAGGCTATATCCTTGTTGAATAGCTAGTATTTAAGAATACAAACTGTCTGCCATGTATGCAGATCATTTCTGTCTTTGTCAACCATCGTTGAATTAAGGTAGCCTACCTTGCCAAACCTGAGAAGAGGAAGTCCTTTCTTTGGTCATATTTATGGTCTTTGAAATCATCAGGTCCTCAAATTATTACAAAGTAAACCATACAAATAAGGGATAGAATGAGAAAGAGGACTAAAGGATAGTTGAGTTTCCAAGCTCCCTTCTGTAAATGTTTATCATATCCTAAATAATTCTGTCAATTACCACAGTATCTCTCTTGGCCCTTGTTTTATAAACTTCTGATGACTTTTCCTTTCCATAAAGCTTCTGAAAGTGCTTCCAAGTCCAATTTGTTTTCTCAAGGCTGAAAAATCTCAATTGCAACTAGATATAAGTTACCACTTTATAAATGAGGGTGGCTTGATGGATAAATATTTTGAAGATTCAGGGAAAATGTTTCTCAGTGCTTTCTTTAAAACAAAAATGCTTATGATGACTTAGGTATGTTGTAAGGTGTGGACTTTGTTTTTGTTGTGCATAGTAGGTGTCCAACCCACTGATGTGCTGTGTATAGTAGGTATCAAGCCCACTGACTAAATATCAGTTGGTCAGTCTACCCTGTAACCTGCTTACAGACTGTTATAAAATAGGGATTAAAAATTAGCATTCACAAGAAAAGGTCAGCTAAGTACTGAAGATTGTAGATTGCTCCAGGCAACATCAAAATATTCAAGCAACATATTTTCTGAAATGTAATTGAGTTATAGAATATACCAATAATGAAGAGTTCAGTGTTATTGACTTTTGAGTATTGACTATATTTCTACGTTCTATTTCCAAGCACCCTGCTGTAGCTCAGACAGCAAGAACAGGTCTATTCTTTATGATTACAAAGTCCTCTTTTGTCATTAGCCCATGCTGAACTGATAGTTTTTATAGCCTGACAAGGGACCAAGTCATCAGTACCTGGAGGGAATCAGTTAAATCATCTGAAGATGGCTCTTCTGCTCTGATGGGACATTGGAGCTGACTGCCAGAGTCTCTCACTCCCTGGGTGGCAAGGGTTAGTGTTGTTGAAGAACTGATAGATTTTACCCTCCAGGTGGGTAGACCAGATTGGAAAATTCATAGAGGAAGAGCTTGTCAAGGAAATTCAGGGACCAGATCTGACGTGTTCTAAAGGGGATTCTTACCAGCTCCCAAAGTTGAATCATAAATGCTTATGGTTTATGGACGTATACAAGTCTGCAGAAGACAAAGAGCAAGAAGTAAAAATTATATATATGTGAAAATATCTGGAGGGACATAAAATTTTAGGATTTGTCAGCTCATTATTTGTTGAGATGACAATAATATTCTCATTTGAGGAACAAGTTCTTTGGGGGATAGAGTTCTTTAAAAAAAAAAAAGCAGTGCTTTAAGGGTGATTGACTAATGGAGTGAGAATATTATATTGAGTCAAAGTTTCGAAATTACAGGGAAATTTTTTAGTGCCAAACAGCGAAAAATAACAGTTGTGACACCGGACTGACTAGGCGCAGGTGGGAAGAGTGTTGCAGGGTTCTCTCTAGGAAAAGGATGCCCTGTGTCTATGTGTTCAGATATCAAATGAATCCTAACAGCCTATGCAATGAGAGTGAAATAGCAAAAACTAAAAGACACACTTTGGAGAAAGGATTTACCATAGCATGTGCATTTGTAAGGATAATGGAGGGGGGATATGTAGCTGCGGAGGAATGTCCACTAAAGCTAGACTGTCGTTTATGTTTATGCATTAACTGCTTCATAACCCTTGAGCAGCTCAGTATGAACTTGTGAGTCCTAGAAGACTAATTTATAGTTTGCTTACAGATCTATGATCTTCCCGGCTTACCCATCATTACTTTGATGGCTTCCAATGGATCACTTCTCTACATCTTGGACTGATAGTATGCTATATTATATTCTAATGATGGTTCTCAACTCTAAGTATATTACTCTATTAATCACAACATCAATATTAACCCCATGTACTTGTTTATGTATCAGTACATATTTTCAGTTTTAAAATAAATAGATATGGCATAAAAATGAGCCAACATAAAATAGTATTGATGACTCACACTCTCTTTTATACCTGTTTTACACACACTTTTTACCTGCTTTACACACATACAAACACACACACACACACACACCTGTGTGTGTGTGTGTGTGTGTGTGTGTATATATATATATATATACATACATATATATACGCACATATATATACACATTAATTTTAACATGTCTTTTATTCATATATGCATTCTTAAATATGCATATATATAATTGGCATGTATAGGTTTGCATATATGCTATACATATAAGAATATATTAAACATATATACTATATATTCTCTATATAATAATATATATTCTCATACATATAACATATAGATAGCATAATATTCACATATAGATTCACACAAACATACATATTCATACACATACACATGTGTTAATTATTTGAGCTTAAAAATATTTCACCCAATCGGACTGTTAGTAACTCTATGTTGCAGGAGAAGAAATTAAGAGGAGAGAATGCTAATCATTTTTCCATGCAAAAATGTTAAAAAAAAAAACATGAGAGAGAGACAGTATGAACACAGAAAACCTGACTGCTTCATACTGCCTTCCTCAGTTCAGCCATAAAGTATTCCCACACGAGTTAGGAGTTCAGTAAGCAACTATGGCACCCTCAAACTGTGGTTTCATACAAATATTACTTAACCGGTGGGCTTATGTTACCAGGTCATGGGCTTTTGTGTAAAAGTGCTGTGCTTAATTAACTTTGTCATATAAATGTTCACAGAACTAACAGTTACTTATGATTACATACAGCTCCCTGAGATCATCTGTCTGGGATATTTTCATCTCAAGGTAGAGGTAGATGGATTTGGTTCACAAAATATTTACATGGCCTAAACATGACATTTGCAACCCCTAAGTGTAATAACTTTTCACGTGTTTTTTTTCCTTGAATGTTTTCAAAACAGAATAGAGTGAATGAAGTGAGCCATTCTTGATTGACAGGTGGCACTGTTAGAATCACACCTGTTGACATTCTTTTCTTTTCAATACTTTCTCCACAGGGTGCTGCTCTAATTAGAATGCTGGCTAATTTTATGGGTCATTCAGTTTTTCAGAGGGGATTGCAAGTAAGTAACAAGCTTTCTATGTTCTCTACCTTTTCCTTGCCATTACATTTAGATTAAGGATGTTTCACTCTTTGGGAAATTACTATTTTGATGGAAATTTGACATGTGTAAGGCAGGCTACGTACTTCAGCATAACAAAAATAAAATGTCATAAACACTCAATGTACTATCTGCCCAAAATCAAACTAGTATGCAATTTAGGAGTGTTTAATTGTTATTTACAAACTGAACTAATTTTTACACATGTGAGATCCTGAAATTTTTTCCTAAGAGCTTTGGAAAGCTTGCTATTATTTTCTGCCATTGAGAGGTTTAATTAATATGAAAATAAATTGTTAGTTTTACTGAAAGTATATAATTGAGAAAATTTGGGGCCTGCTTTTCAGTTATATACTATTTATTTATGGTGATGATTTCCTATTTTCCCCATAAAAACAAAACACTCTTATTTGAAAATAAAGTGAATCATTTTAAAAGGAAGGAGATAATAATATCGTTTATTTTTTGTTGTTATTTCTTATAAACCTGCTCTTTTCTAATGACAGACAAATTGCTAGTGGATTTTGGGCCCAGGTGGGAGGGAAGGTGGGAAGGAAATGGGAGAAGTTTTGAGGGAAAACTGAAATCAGGATATATGGTATGAGAAAAGAATCCATTATCAATAAAATGAAAAAAATAAAAAATGACAGTTATATTTATTGCATTTAGGGTAATCCACATGAAATTCAAGAATGAATTTGTAGAGAACTCAGATTATTAAAAATTAAGAGCAGATACAAAGATAGAGAACTGGCGCTTTAATTTTGTTGAATCTGCTAGAGTAAATCACACTCCCATTCACGGTGATTGATGAATTATTTATGATGCATTCTGCTACTTAGAAGTGTCCTTTAAAGTAAATTGATGTTCACCTGAAATACAATTATGCTAAGGCAGAGAGAGCAATCAATCTTATCTGTTCTTAGTAAGCTTTTCATTTTGAAATTTAAATAAACTACAACTGGGATCAGGTCATATTTTTGTCGTATACTTCTGTCTTTATGTAATATAAGCTGAAAGATAAAATACAAGGACAAGAGTTAAATTTGATATGACAAACTATATATTGAACGCAACAAGTTAAAGAGAGCATATAAATTTGTTGAAGAATAATTTTCCTTATAGACTCCTTTTGCAGATTAGTTTTAGCAGGCATTGAAATTTACTTTAATCAAGACTTTTCATTACAGATGCCCTTAGAATATCTGAGTTAATTGAACATATTTGCTGAGGGATGAAGGCTCCATTCTGATCACATAGCTGAGATTTTTTTTTTTTTTTTTTTTTTTTTTTTTTTTGCTTTTCTTCAAGAAGTACCCTCCATGAATATCAACTATCTGGAGGAATGTCCTTTCCTAACCCTACTGCTTTGTTTCCCCATACAGAAATTGTAACATAACCATTTCAGAAGATATTTAAGTCTTCAGAAAGGCAGTGTAAATTGAGTTTGATTTCCTGGTGGCAAGGTGATATGAAATCATTTCCTGTGTAAAGTTTTTATCATTTGTCTTTTACGTATGATGTCCATGCATTTGCTCATCAGACTGAGTGACCATAGTTGGGTTATTTCGACATAACATTGTAAAATTTTTCCTTAACCTGTAGTATTTTCTATGGTATGTCAAATATCATATTTTGAGTATATTTCATATCCTGTCCCACTGACTCAGCCTCCTTGGTTTTATGTAAAATTGCTTTTTAAAAAAATCCATTAAAATAAAATTTCACTTGAAGCTAGTTCCAATGTGCAATGATATGTTCCAATACTTGATTTGGTTAATTTTCAACCAAGGGACTCTGTTTGTCAACACTGCCTTTCGTTTGCCTCGTGACGTCTCATTGATCATGTGGATCTGTCTCCTTCAGAACTTGGCTTGCAGCTTCCTTTCTAGTTATCACTCAAACTGATTTAGTGTATCATCAGCAGTTTGGATTAGTTTACAGGAGATCCTTCTGTCTGGATGATAAATTATCATCTCTTGTACATGAAGATGTATGGAGTACATTTTGGAAATGACCTCCTGAACAAACACTTCATGTCATGGTGCTGAGTGGCTGGAGAGTTCATATTAATAAGCTTGCCATTCACAAGGCTCCGGGGAGCCTTACATTATAATGTTGTTGAAAGGGCTACTCTGGGATGTCAGCATTTACCTCTGAGGAAAATCTATTAATTGTTTTTACATTAACCATGGGCATTTCTGTGTTGTCAAATGAAAGTTTATTATTTTCAAACACACTAGGTTTATATTTGCTGGCTCGAAAAGATGCAAATGAGGTGTGTTTTCATATTCTAGTCTTCCTTCTTTCCCACATTCCTCTTTCACTCTTGCTTTATCTTTTCTTTTCCTTCAGAGCTTAAATGGTATTCCCCTGTTGTACTTAAGTTTTATGACAGCTTCTTCTTCTTTATTTGCATCTAACAAAATGTATGCTCAGCTGACACTTTTTGGACCTGTTTGGGCTATCCTAAGCTCATTTTAGAAACAAGGCAAACATTATTTTCAAATACATTATGCTTTAATTTATCTGTATGTTTCTGGGTCCATTTATATATTCAATATTTTTTTAGAAAATATTGACTAGAGATTAAGTGATATCTTATATATTCCACAGGAATTTATGTGTCAATATGCATTTGAAATTCAAAATGAATATATCTCTCAGAAAGCAGGGACTCGAGAAATTTTTTTGTTCCTATTTGTTATATAACTCAGAGATAAGCTATAAGAAACCAAGGAGAAAATTTACAGTTGGGTAATAATGCCTAATTTCAAAGTAATCCTTGATTATTTTTTATATCATCTTATTTCTGAGTATAACTTCCTGTTTAATTGCTTCACTTTTTCATGTTTAAAGAAAACTATCTTAAACCTCTGGTAAATAAGTTATATTCACAAGTTAAAATTAGTTCATGATTTTGGTAATACATCAGCTTTAAATTTTATGTGTGAATTGAAAGTGGAACTTGCACAACGAACTGAGTTTAAACTTTTCTGTTGTTGATTATACATGCCATTCATAAATAATATATTTCAAGACATGGCACTGACTATATTTCTGCAAGCTCTACATATCTACTGTTATATATAATCCATTACACAAAATGATAGCAGGCAAATCTTGTGGGAAGCTTGAGGCAATTGTATAAATAGGGAGAAATAATTCTCATTTCTGGCTAATTAATGCTGAGCCTCCTACAAGCCACAGATTCTCTTCTGGCTTGCAACCTGGACTCATAAAATGCAACTACATTTTCCATCTTTCATAGTTTCCAAAAATAGGATTTATTTTTTTAGGGCGGGTGATCACTTAGGCAATTGGTATGTGTTTGATGTTTTTAATTGAGGATGGCTGTTTTAATTTAATGGAGATACAGCTTAAACTGCTTGCACAAATGTGACTTTCTGTTCTTGACCTTCCTGGTAGCCTTCTGAGTATTAGGCTGGGTGGACTTAATACATGGGGCAATACATCTTTATCAATCCAGATAAGCACCCATTGCCGCTCTTGTTAAAGGTGTGCTTTAGTTTTCTGGTCTGAAAATCAAGTTATGTTGTCTTGGAGTACATGTTTATTTACTGCATAGCTCTAGGTATTTAATAATTTTTCTAATTCATCTATGATTATCTTCCATGATATTTGCTAAGGACTTTTTACTTTTACTTTCTTTCTTTTTTTGTTTTGTTTTCATAGCATGTCATGCTTTTTTGGTGTTTTATATTTTTTATTTATTTTTATTGATATTTTATTTATTTACATTTCAAATATTATCCTCCTTCCTGGTTTTTCCTTCAGAAGCCCCCGTCCCATCCCCCCTCTTCCTGCTTCTATGAGGGTGCTCTCCTACCCACCCACCCACCCAATCCCACCTCACTGCCCTGACATTCCCCTACACAGGGGCATTGAGCCTTCACAGGGTCAAAGGTTTTTCCTCCTATTGATGCCACATAAGGTCATCCTCTGCTACATATGCAGCTGGAGCCATGTTTACTTTGGTTGGTGGTTTGGTCCCTGGCAGCTCTGTGGGTCTGGTTGGTTGTTCTTCCTATGGGGTTGCAAACCCCTTAAGCTCTCTAAGTCCTTTCCCTAACTCCTCTATTGGGGTCCCCATTGTCAGTCCAATGAATGGCTGCTTACATCCGCATTTGTATTGATGCATCTCTGGCAGAGCCTCAGAAGACAGCTGTATCAGGCTCCTGTCAGCAAGCACTTCTTGGCATCCGCAATAGTGTCTGGGTTTGGTATCTGTATATGGGATGGATTCACAGGTGAGGCAGTCTCTGGATGGCCTTTGCTTCAGTCTCTGCTCCACAGTTTGTCCCCATATTTTCTTTAGACAGGAGCAATCTGAGTCTCTTTTGTTTATAAAAATAGTGTTTGGATAGATAACTTACCAGAAAAGGATGCTCACATACTACTGCTTGTTGATCGTGTGTGCATTTTTATTTGCCAGAGAGCTTATCACTCGACACATAAACATTAATCTTTAACCACAAGTAGAAATGCTAATGGTGATAATATACACAAGATCATTTCATTAGTATCTACATTTTCAAACCTTGGTTTTGTAATTTAGATTCAGTTCTAAATGCCTGAAGCCCTGTCCCACTTATTCATTACAGGATTACCTTAAAAATAACATATGCTGGCAATATGTGTGAAGACAGAAACTCTGTGAAATTATTTGGAGCCTCCACATTTCTTTGTTACTTGTTTTAATAAACCTAAACTCATTTTTTGTTTTTTTCAATTTGTGTGAAAATAAAGTTGCAAATATGCAATCTTTAAGGAACATTGATTGATCCAGAAGCTACTAAAATAATTAATCCACAGAACTATTGCTTTTTCTTTTAAAACAAGACAATATTATCCTAATGTTCTGAGACTGGCTGTATCATTCTTCCTGTTCTTATGAGTCAACATCAGGGAATTTATATATACATACATATATATTATATAGATATAGATATAGATGATATATATATATATATATATATATAGTTAAGCTTGATACAAATTCAAACCCTAAAATTCCTATCAGATGAGTCATCTTCCTGATCAGCCAGTGAGAATAAGCCAATAACTTCTAAAATATGTTTGAGTGGAGAAAGATTTCTCTTAATTAGTAGTTAACTGCTCTTTTCCATAAGGCAGCCTATAACAACATGTTTGGCTCCAATTATCAGGGTGGAAATTGCTTATGCAAATCAATGTAAGCAATGAGGTGTGGATAAAAGCAAAAAGGAAATATCATTATTATTGGTCTGTGCTCATAAAATTCTGATAGCCTGAGGGTAATGACAGGCACAAAGGCACGGTGATTATCAGAAGCAACAACACCTTCAATAACGTGTTCCAGTGAAGTGTTATGTGTAAGTACGTGTAGTTGACATTTTTATTTGAGAACTGCAAGTTTATGGTTTTCTGCTCTCTTTGCATGTGAGTTTTCAGACATACTAAATGTTAGCAAACATCAGAGCAGAGAGTACATCCAGGTTTACTCCCTCTTAAACAGTTGGTAGGGCACATTCTACTGACGATGATAACTGATTTTACATTATACTTAATGCAAAATTACTGTAGACACTTCACTTATATGTGTCTATGTTCTCCATGAAATGCTCTGCAGGTCTTGATATTTTTTTGTAGGTAGAAAGGTTAATACTTGGTAATGATTTGTTGTGATCACTCAATATCATGTAAGATTGATAATACCATTGCACGTTTTTCAGAGATTGGGTCGCCATAATCACCATCAAAAGTGTCAGAGAGTTGACTCTAAAGTGAAAACGAATAAGCACATTACAGAATATATGCAGGTATATTTGCAGTACCCCCAAATCAAACTCTTTCTCTCGTATACAAAAATGAATCCTTTAAAATAATCCTTTAAAAATAAATGTGAACTTTATCTCATGTGCCTGGATAAGTTGTGAAAGACATTGTGTTCATCAATTTCACTTAAAAGGAGACAAATCAGTAGGCAGTAAAGTATGCCAGCAACATTTTCTCTTTCATTTCACATTTACAGTAATAATCAGCAATTCATATTCACATGGCTTCAGTGGAACTGTGAGAACAGCTGCATGGTTTACCCCCAAACTATTGGAGCCACAGGAGACCTTCTCAGTTCTGACTTCAAGACCTCTTCCTCCCCTCTACTTCTTCACCTTTCTGACTCTCTCTTCCCTTTCCATTAACTTACTCTCTTGGCTTCCTGAAGATATTTCCTTACCACGGTTAGATCATAGGATTTCTCTTTTTGGGACATTTTGGATTCTCTTAGAGGAAGAATTGAAAAAAATACATTTACATAGGGCACTTTTTGAAAAAGAATGTATTTATTTACTATCAATGCTGCCATTAAAATAAACAAATGTTCTTAAGGTGATGGATATTTTCCAAAAATTTTTGTATGTCACAATCTTTGCACATGCCTATTAGGTAGATTATTATGTATGCTTTCAGTGGGGAGAAATTGTTTAAAGAAAATGGATGACTTATCCCCAAATCTACATGACTAGGAAGGAGCAGTACAGAGTCCCATCTAGATTTTTCAGTGTACAGACAATACTTTTTCTTCATTGGCTGACTTACATATTCTTCTCAACTGGCTACCAGTGCCAGGCTTGGTGGGGAAAGAGGTGACTAGTCAAGGCATAGTATGTAGATGCCTGAAAGCACCATGCATCTAGAGAAGACACTATACCTGCTCCTAGAAGCATTGGGCATCTTGATTTACAAAAGGCAGTGCAACTTTTTACCTACTAGGATATGCTTTATCTATTTTTGTTGGCTTGCCCTGGTCAAAGCCCTTTTTCAGGGCATTCAGGAAAAAAAAAATCTCACAAACTTCAGTTTTACCAACAGATTCATTTTATGTCTTAGTAATATTTCAAGCTAGCAGCAAAAGCAAGAGGTACGGATGGTTTAGTACCTGAAAACACCCCTGTAGACTATTATATTTGCACTTTTTTTGCTGACAGGCATACAACCCATTCAAGTTGTTCTGCCATGGAGTACATTTGGAACAGTGGCAGTATTCTACCTCATAATACACCTGCTTGTAGGCATTGATGCTGTGATCCATAATTGCTACATAGGAGATATTTGGAAACCAAAGTGCTGTGAGGATATGCTATTGTCTGTAATTTAAGCAGGCAAACAAACAAAAACCCCTTTCAAAGCTTGGCAGGTTGTTTTGATTTAAAATACTCTGTTTCACACTATATTTGACAACGTCTTATGAAAAAAAATACTAATTTGTACAAGATTTACATTCATTAAACAGGGTGATAGATTTTTAAAATATGTAAAACACCTTTTTGTTCCTGAATAAATAGCTGAATACATATCTAGGCAAGCCACTACTGAAGGTAAATTTAGGGGAAACACACATTTAAAATTTCTTACTCCCAGTGGCTTGCAAGCAATTATATTCCACCATCGTTCCTATATATCCCTCCAGTGGCTTTGTTTCTTCAGTGCCTAATATTTTTATTTTTATTTTTACTTTTTAAACTTCATGTGGATGCTTGAAAATTCTTAAATGGCACATGGTTGATAATTACTTTGGTTCCTATCATACAAAATGCAGCAGCAGAAAAATCTTTAAATCATGACCTATTCCTTTCCACCTTTAACTCTTGTCTGTTAGTATTAAGTTTCAGACACTCCCCTTGTTTTTGCCAGAGACTTTCACCCTCTGTTCTTTGCTACTCATGCAAATTAGCCTCATGATTTCCAAAAACATGTCTCCAAATAATTACCAAAATAAATATCTCATTCTAACACAAAGCTCTCTTTGCTTTGTTTGGTTATCTGTGATGGTTCCTATCTCTGTGTTCTGTTTTTCTCAAGGTCAAGGAATTGTATGTATGGTCTGAAGTACATGGACCAGGCTGTGATATGAACACTTAATCTCTTATGTTGTATGTGTATCAGTTGAAAAACCACCTTACTCTATGTGTTTAAAATAGTTAAGGTCATAGGATGGTGGTTCCCAGTTTAAAAAGGTTCTGCTTGAGAACTTAAGATGAATGATATTTTTTAAAAAAGAAAATTTTGTCGTCACTTTCATGTACACAGACTTTGTGGAACATCCTGTCTTCCGTCATATTTGTTTGTTTCTATCCAGACTATTTGGCTGCCTCTGGTCCAGCCTGTTGTCTGCCTCTTGTTTTTCTAAGCACACATCATTCCCCATGCACAACACAGTCAAAACCTAGAACAGTTACAAATGAGCTTACTGTGCTTTGTATAAATTGTAAGATATAATTTTTATTTATTATCTAGGGATCACCAAAATGATGTTTAAAAGTCAGTGTTTGCCGAAGTCATCCATTGATGTACTAGAGATTATTTTGGGTTTTTAAACCATACAATAAACGCTGGAAGATTTAATTAGAAATGCATCTATTAATCAAAGGTGGCCCATGACATCATTGAGAAGGACAGAAAAGCAAATCTGACTGAAAGGTCATCACAAGACTCAGAAATCAAGACACTTTGCTAAGGTTCCCCCTAAGAGCATCTGATTCAGTTTGTGTCATTATTGTTGTCCCTCCATGCTTAGTGACAACATCTCATCTCAGGGGATGGTCCCTCTGCTTTCTAACATTACTTCTTACAAGCAACCACTTGGAGGCCAGGACACATGGTTATACTTTAGCTGCCAGGGGAAGCGAGAGGGAATATTTAGCATTGTGTCCTTTCCATTTCAGCACTGAGAAGGAGTTCCTGCCTTCTTCCCACATTCCCACATTCCACATGGAACTGTTGCCCCTGTATAAAAATGAAGCTCAAATACTGGGAAGCCAAAAAGTAACAAATGCTCACTAAACTTTTTTGGGGGTGTATTTATTCATGCTAGAAAGCAACAACATCTTAAATGTTTGCTTCAGCCTCCCTATCAAGTGTTCAGGGGAAAAAAAAAAAGAGTGCTTGAATTTACCTGACACGTTGGAGGCTGATTTTACTGTAGAGACCATTCTGCCCCTGGTCATTACTGAGGCTGAAATGTGAGTGCCTCCCCTTATTATAGAAATGCACATGAAGGTGCAAGGTCTATCCAGACCTAAACCCCTCTGCTTTCTTATGAGTTACGTTCTGCTTTCTTTTAAGTCCTCATCCTCATTGGGAACCTTTGACTTTAGAAAACCATGCCTTTCCTGTATATGGAGCCAAATTATCCGAGCTTAAGCTTATTAACAGGATTTTGCTGAAGCACACAATGTAATTCTGCGAAGTCTCCAATGTTGTCAGTGTGGAATTTGAGGGGAAAACTTCATGACTTTTAGAAAGAATCCCAAGAAGGGATGCCGCCTACCTTCTCTGTAGTAGGTCTGTCTGAAGGTGTCTGTCTGAGGTGGTACTTGCGATTTTTTTTTCTTGCTGCCAGCCAGCCTCAAAAACGGGTGAAACTGATAAGGGTAAAAGAAGCTTCAACTGTGGGAGAGCTCCAACAGGAAGGAAGCTCCAACAGGAAGCTCCAACAGGAAGCTCCAACAGGAAGGAAGAAGCTTTGCTGTTTTAAAAGTCATCGTGCTTTGCACCATTTTTCTACTTGTACCTCAAGGCAAAGAAAATACCCACAGAGATTTTATTGGACCGTTATGTATGGTCACCAGGAGTAAGCCATTCACATGGCTCTCTATCCCATCATGCTAAAAGGGCTTATTAAGAGGAGAACAAGTATTCCATAATTATTTTCATGTCTTAGAAGATAAAAGTGCTTTACTCCCGAGCTCACACGCTTCATTTTTCCCCTTGTCAGTTTCGTCTAATTGCCTCTCATACATGAAACGTCATGAATCATGTCATGTGTTAACAGAAGAAAGTACAAAGTTGTCTCAGATGCAGTAGTTCAATCTTTTGATGGAATGAAATGTAAGTCATATATTTGACAAGTATTCACTGAAATAATGAGTTAGGTTCTATATTACTCTCTAAAGAGGACATCTTGGGTGAGCCTAGTAGACACAAAACTAATAGACACAAGTTAATCACTGCATTATCAGTTTTTAACAGAGAGCTATGCTGCACATTGAGTAATAGATCATAGGCATGTATCCAGTGACTTCTTGGTACGAGGCTTTGCACAGCATTGTTGGTTAAACTGTCGTCAAATGGGATACTGCCTTCCTTGATCCCTTGCAGTTTACATGGATAATGTGGGCAGACAGGCAGTAAACAAGCAATGGTAACACGATGTGAAAATGTTATTATGTAATAACAATAAATACGAATCTAACAAAGATAGTTTAGAATTAAACAAAGTATTGAGTGGGAAGCAAAGATTTCCTGAGGGAAATTTATGAAAAGTTAAACTGGGGGGATAAGCCGAACTTAAGTGAGCAGCAGAGACAATAATATAATAGAACACCTCATAAGCAAGAGAGTTAGAATAGATTTGTTAGTCATATTCAAAAACATCAAAGTGTTTCATGTGAAGTTATGGGGCAAGAGAGAAATAGATTTTGTTGAAGAGGTATGTGTTTGAGCTGCATGATGGAGTTTGGATAATATTTGGAGCCTACCAGTTATTCATAGGAGACTGTGACTGAGGGTATCCTGGCTTCCTGATGGAGATTATAGTTGAAAGAGATGGGGCAAGGGCAGGAGCACTTTGATTTTTCTATGCAACACTGAAGAGAGTGAGCACCAAAGAAGTGAAGTGGAGTAGGAGGCTCTTGAAGAGATGTTTCAAATGACTGGCATGTAAATAAATAAAATTATTAAAATAAAAAAGTTATCACTGTAAAATGCTGCAGAAAGGGGCTGACGCATAAGGGCAGAAGGCTCAGTATTCACTGTGACTCTCATGATGTCTGTAGCACATCTTGGATGTTGGATTGGACAGGCAGTTGTACACATGGATAGCCTGTTTGTGATTTGGATATGGACTACCTTCTCTGAGGGCCAGTCTTTGATTTGTTAATGGATGATGTAGTGTTACTTGAATGAGATAAAATATATAGGAACTCACGCTGCTCTACAAACATGGTAAAAGTGTTTCATGTATATTTTACTCACCATCATTACTAATGACACTTTTCTTTCTTTTAGCCAATTTTCCTACTTATGGCATGGAATTTTCAAAAATATTAAAAGAGATAATGCCTATAGATTTCTCAGGGTGTCCTAGGAATTCTTTACTGTTCTAACATTGTATGTATTCTTGTAAAGGAAACTGTAGGTAGTGTGCTCTTTTTGTATTTATCTTATAAATGAGAAAACAGGCAAAGGAGCTTAAACACAGTGGCTTGTCCATAACTCACTTATACAGATAGTGAGTGTTCAACCTTGGATGTGATTCCAGACTGTCAGATTCCTGTTCTTCTTCATTAAGTCCCCATGCCATGATGCCTCTCTTCATCAGTAGATATATAAAGTTATATGCTTATTGGATATATGCTTAGCATCCATATTATGTGCCATGCCCCTTTATATAGTTAAGTGGTTCTCTTTGCTTGCTATTTCCAATAACTCTATTTCTAAACTACTTGGTGTGGAGTACCCACAATTCATTACATTAAAGCATTTGAGTTTATATAATAATCTCAAATCTATTTCTGGTTGATATTCATATACCTGGAGGTTAACATTGATTTCTATTTTAGATTCACATGTGTGAGCCTCTCCATATTCATTGCCTTGCAGGTTTTAAAGAAACATAAAATTGTGTTAATTACATACAGATATTTGAACATATCTTGCAAAATGGTAGTTGTAGCATGACTTCTCCAGGGTCATTCATAGACATAAGTTCTTCACACAAATAACACCTCAGTTTTTGCAATTGTTCTTAGTAAGTTTTTCCCTGCTGACATCTCAGTACCTATGAAGTTGCAAAGTTGCAAAGTTGCTTGATTCATGCTAAGTGCTTTACATATTTTATGAAATGAGTGAATAGATTATTAACTGTTAAACAGGATTCACTGCTCTTTGGATTTTTTATTTATTTTTATTTTTATTTTTTGTAATTCTGATAGGCAATGACATTCTGTTTATTTAAGAAATGATTGTGTTAGTATAAGAAAAAGAATAACATAGCAACAACCCTTTTGCGGGAGAAATATTTGACATATGTATACCTCCATTACCTCTGAGGACTGTGTCTAAAGGGACCCAAGAAAAACGCTATTGTTACTGACCACTGATGTACTTATGCTATGGTTGCCATTTTACTCTGACAATTGACGTTTTAACCCACTTGAAGTGGAACTTTGCTATGAACTGGAGGGCAACCATGAACTCTGTTTGAAGATCAATAGAACAGGATCAACTTATGACATAAGTAGTAGGGATGTCAATGGCCTATGAGAAGAAAAATTAATCTACTAGACCTCAGAGTACTCCTTGTTTATTCATTTTAGAGTTTTAGAAGCATGATCCAAGAGGAGAACATTCAGTTATATCTTACAAAATGAGTTTCTTAGTTTTTGTTTTTGAGAATTTTATCCATGAGTGCATGGTATTTATATCATTTCTACTGCTGAAAGAAATAAAGGAAAAAAAACGAAATTGAAAGTTGAAGTAGTGAATTTAAAACCCACACCTCTCCTAAACATTTTTTGGGTTTATGTTGAACAAACTTCCTGAATCTTGGTGAAAGCTGAATGGGGATCTACGTTAGTTATGAGGAGTTGTATGCATGTTCTATTTTCAGTTAAGTTATTCATAACACCTGATGAAGTTGAATGTGTTGTTGCTAAGTAGAGGTTGGATGTCACCTCTCTGGGCATATGATTAAGTGGGAACTGTCATTTGCTCTGCTGTGAATTGCCACCAAGAGCTGAGTCTGTCGCAGGTTCTACTGTCTGTATTTAAAATTTGCTTCCCTCATGTTAATTATCCTCAAAGTGCCCCATTCCACATAAAGTATTGAAAAGTCAGCAACTCTTTTCAGTTCAAGAACTTTCTTTTCTTTCTTTTTTTTTTTTTTTTAAGAAATTGTGTCTTCTTACCTACATGATGTTAAGGAAATAGAATTTTGAATGGAAGGATTTCTTTTTTTCTTTCTTTTTTTTTTTTTGATACGTCAGATTTTCTGTTCATTTTTGTCTTTGAAATCAGGAAAAAAAAAAAACCCTGTCACTAATTATCTTGATAGCTGTCACCTCGATAATGAGACAGACCACACTTCTCAGAATGGAGTTAGGTGTGAATCAAAGTGTGTAGGTTTAACCACTAATGGAACATAATGAGAAATGGGAAATCCAAAGCCTGAAGCTGTGACACAAACTTAGGAGTACTTCTTTATTGATAGTAACATGTGCTTCGTACTACAGAAATAAGTATCTGTTTTGCAACCATCAGCCTTTCCTTTGTATAGAACAACCAGAGAGAGACTGGAGAGTGGGAAGTTCGGCTCACCGCCAGCATATACCAACTAAGGAAGACGCTTCCTTCTTGGTTTTGTTTTGTTTGTTGTTTTTTTCCATGAAAACATATGCTTACCTTTGAAAAATTGAAAGGGGTGATCAGAATGTTTGTTCCACATATTTTATTGCAGAGGTCAATTTCTCAAAATGAGCTGACATTGACCACCTCATGTAGAGTATATCCTGACCTTGGGAGTCCATACAACGTGATTACAGCCATGAAAAATCCTTGTTAAGGAATTAGTATCATTGGGTGAACTAGGAAATATGTTATCGTTAAACCTCTTGAGAATAGTTTTAAATGAGATTCTAAATCTTTTTGTTTTTTTTTTTTTGCATGTCTTCCTCTTTGCCTAAATGCAATTCCACACATGGAAATGGTTAATTGAACTGAGAAATAAATGTGTTTACTGGTAATTGCTTAACCTTTGAATGGTAATTACAATTTTATATTCTTTTAGGATTATTTAACCATTCACAAGTATGGCAATGCAGCCAGAAATGATCTCTGGAATACATTATCAGAGGTAAAGTAGAAGAAGCTGAAATATCGAAGTATGTTCTTGGGCAACTGAATTTTGTTCCTAAAACGTTAACACTGACAGTTTGTATTTACTTTGTATAATTCTTCTTTCTTTACATAACTTTGGTGTTCTTATCTGCTCTATAAAGAAGATAAGACTTAAAATTATTTGAATCACAAATGTTGGCTAAAAATTTCTTGTCTACTTTCGAGAGTGATATTAATTAATTGATTAGCTGAGAGAGTATTTAATTAATTGGTAATGTTATAAATGTCTATAATCTATTTAAGTCATCAAACATGCCTCCATCCTCTCTCCTATAATGGCTCGCTCCCCTGTTCTTCCCATCATGATCCCATGTCAATTTCATGGGTTCTTTTTTAAGATCTCACTCAGTGCTGCCAGTGTGTGAGTTGGTGTAAGACCATCTGTATGATGTAGAGAAGCCTGGGAAGCCATTCAGGGGGGCCACAGGCTTTCAGAAAACTCACTTTCCCTCTCCCACTGGTCAGTAATTGCCATTAGCTCCTCTCTTTAGTGTGAGGTTCTGTGATTCCTCTATGCAGTCCACGTTGAGATTTTAACTAGGATGATATTGCACAGGCCTTATGCATGAAGCATGACAATACTTTTGAATGATATCTTAATGTGGTATGATAGATTCACGTTAAAAAAATTGAAGCTTTTAGAAAATTTTTACTACATTATACTAGACCTATCAGGAACACAAAATAATGCTAAAGTACTTGCTCTAACAATAACTCACATTTTATGTTCTGCTATATAAAATTTTAATTTTAGTAAACCTTAGCTGTATATACGGAATATAACCATATAAGACTCTCGAGGCAAAAATTAATTTTACTAGTACATAATGTTAGCTTTACTGATTTTAAATCATTTCTTATTGAGGTGATGGTAAAAATGAGAACAGAATAATGTTAACCATGCTTTCAAGAAGTGTTAATAGATTAATTTATTCAATTTTCATTGTAAAGGCTTTAAGAAGGAATGGAAAATACGTGAACATACAAGAAGTAATGGATCAGTGGACACTGCAGATGGGATATCCTGTTATCACTATCCTGGGAAACACGACGGCAGAAAATAGAATACTTATCACCCAACAGCATTTCATTTATGACATTGGTGCTAAAACTAAAGCACTTCAACTTCAAAACAGCAGGTACCACACACATCATAGACTGTGATGTCTTAATGTTGCTTTGCATTTTAATATTTTAAATTGTTGAGGAATATTTTGCATTTAAAAGTTTTTAGAAATAGTTAATTATTTGTTAAGAAAGTTCTAAAATATATGTGGACCACTGTTTTAATCCTTGTATTTGCTGTTTCATTGTGATTCTTTTCTTTGTTGCTATTTCTTCGAGATTTTAAAAACCATTTAATTCAATTTTTAAATAATTTATTTCATGTGTATGATGTTTTGCCTGTTTGTATGTCTATGCATCATGCAGATAGCTAATGTCCAGGGAGATCACCGGATTCCCTAGAACTGGAGTTAAAGATAGTTGTTACATTTGGGTACTGGAATTCAAACCTGGGTATTTGGAAGAGCAGCTCATGCTATTAACCACTGAACCATCTCTTTATCCCTTCTTCAAGATTTTAACTTTCAATGTAACAGCATTTATTTCAGAAGGCAGAACTTTGAATTAACATGGTGACTTTCAAAAGATAAGATTTGGGTTTTCCTTCTTTATGAATAGTTCTAGAATTAAATTCAATAGTTAAAACATGTTGCCCATGAATTAAGTGGAATTGAACAAAATGTGCCTTACAGGACAAATGAGAACTGAAACTAACAATCTAGGAAAACTCATTAAACCAAAGTTCTGTAGTTAATAATGTATGAGTTAAAGGAACATAATGCAGACCCTAAAATAGCCAAGCTTTAGTGGGGCCATGAAGGATCAACATATGTTCTTTTCCTCTCAATTAGTGTTTGAGCTCACTGGCTAGATATAAAACATACAGAATTGCTTCCTGTTTGATGGAGTTTTTCCAAAGTTGGATCTCACTGTGTAGCCTATCTGGTCCCAGCCTCACTATGCATTCCTGGCTAGCCTCGAACTTACAGAGGTCTTTTTCAATCATATCTTTCTAGAATTGTGGTTCATTACTTTAACTTTCTTTTGAAACCCTTATCAGTTTTATTCCATGTTTTCTCCTTTGTTCCTTATATTAAAAGATCAACTGAAAAGAGAGATAAAAGTTTTATTAACCAGTTTCATTTCTTATTAAAAGCTCTAATAAAAGTGGATTGTGGGGTGGTAGGGGTGGGGAGGGGCACAGAGAGGGACAGGCTGAAAATTAATAAACAAAATTAGAGTTTTTGGTTGGATGACTCTGTTCTCCCTTGTTTGGGACATAAAGCATCGGATCTCATCACTCATGGACTCCATGAGACCTGGAACACACAGTTGGCTGTGTCCCCTAAGAGGTCTCAAAATCATTTCCAGGTTAGCTTGTTCTAGGCATGGATATACAGAGCCATGGTTGAGAAATTCTTTCATACTTTCTGAAGGCTTTATAGAGATTTTGACTTAGGAAAGCAAGGTCATTATTTTTACTCTCTCTCTCTCTCTCTCTCTCTCTCTCTGTGTGTGTGTGTGTGTGTGTGTGTGTGCGCGCGCGTGCGCGCGTGTGTACGCTCATGTGTGCCAAACTGCACATGTGGAGGTTAAAGGACTACCTTGGTTGTCAGTCATTGCTTTTTATGTTGTTTGGGGCAGAATCTCTAGTTCATCATCATGTATACTGGGCTATATGATCTAGATTCTGTAGTCTCAGCTTTGCCTCCCATGTTTACATAGGATATTACAAGTGTGTACTATAACTTTACGTGAGATATGGGATTTTAACCTAGGTTTTCTCGTTCAGTAAACTTGTAACCCACTGAGATTTGTCTCCAGCAATAAAGCAGGGGCTTACTCTAGATATACATTGATGTTGGTATTCAACTCTCTAGATTCTTGCAACACACATTACCCTGCTGCAGTCTCACTGTGGCCAGAGAGGGTGGCAGTGTGTCTGCTCTTCTCTTTCTGGTAAATGCAGTGCCAAATGCTACCATTTATTCCCTTCCTCTCTACGTCCAGGATCAACATTATCAGGCATCAACCTTGACTTTGCTAGGAAGTACTTTGCTGATGCAATGGTAGTGAGAGACTAGTCCAGGTCTCTGAGAACTGCTATCTTGACATAGTGTCACTGACTTAGAGAAACAGACAGGAAACAAAGTATGACAGGATAAATTTGAACAAAAATAATTTTTGACCTATAACATTCATTACTATGCTAACTTTAGCCTGATCTTTTAAAAGAAAAGGTAACATCTAGGCTGTGTCAACATACAGAAGACCAGAGAGCTTTATATCTGCTAGAAGCAGGTGGAGTTCATAAACCCTGAGCACTTGCCACATGACATATAAAGGGATCTGATGCGGATTCAAAGCATCACTTAGTCCCAGGAATGATTTTCTATTTAAAAAATAATAAAATCTATACTTCAAGTAAACTGTCTCAATTTTATATTATTGATCATTTACTTCCTTGTGACATGCTGGTCAAAGATTCAATACCAATTCTATTTCATAATTTGAACTGAGCCTTCTTAACTCTTTACTGCACAATGTATTTCACTGATATAATAGAACTTGCTCATCTGTGCCACAATTTCTAGTAAGTTGTGAATATTTTTCAAGCCGAGTTAATTCTTTGTTTTATTTTTCTGCTTGGAGATATTAGAATATGATTACAACATACTCAAAAGTTTTTAATGAAGCCAGTAATTATATTTTTCATACATAGTCCTTGGATTACAGCATAGAGAGATCCTTATATAACTAAAGATTTCATAAAGTTGGCTGATGTGTGACTGAGCATGACATTTGTTCCAGACTCTTGTCACTTAGACAGTGGGACATTTTTCGTGCCATTTTTAAATACACGAAATCACTACTTTGCAATATTGCATAACATCTCCTCATATGCCAAGTTGCTTCTTAAAGCTCTGATGTACGCAGGATCACAGGCACCAACCCAGGCGGGCTTCTTTTCACTTCTGAGTTGATGGCAGAACTTTATATTGACCTTTACTTAATATTGATACTACTTTTATGAAGAATTCTCTCCTCCCAACAATGTATACACACACATATATTCACATATATACTGACTTTCTCTAATAATTAGCATTAAATGCTTGTTCATTGTAAAATGAAAACCATCGAGGAAGACAGGAGGGCCCAGGGGTCTGGACATGCTCATTATACAGTCTATTACTCCAAGTGCTCTTTTCTAAAACTTTTCATACATCTTTCACTCACACAGTTACTGTGTATGCACAAAATGTCTTGTTATATTTCGGGCATTGCTTTCTTACAATGTAATTGTTGGCTACCACTATTGCTAAAGGTACATTGTGAGGATAAAATAGCTTTTTTATAATTCTAGAAGGAACCAAAGTGTAGTTGATATATTGATGATAAAATTATTTCATGTCTATCTGGCTACTTTTTTGAGATTAAGTTGATATCACCTCATCTATGAGTCTAGACATCTATTTTTTAACCCGTGAAGAAGTAAATGAAATAAAATGTTTCTTTTTAATGGGTGAGATTCATGGTTAACCCTCCAGTTATTTGCTCTTTGACACACAAACTGGAAAATTTCATTTTGGAAACCAGAACATGAAGTGTGCCCTACATTTATTTTATATAGCTCTGAATTTTTGTGAAAACTGATCATTTTTATTCTTTATTCTTTGCTGAGTAGTTTGGCTTTCCATATTAATCTCTCTGTAAAATATGTGGATCATGCCTGTCTGATGTATTAGGTAATAAATAAAGACAATGTTAATATGTAAATGTAGGAAACTACTGAATTGTCTATTAGCCTAATCCAGGAAAAAAAAGTAGAAAACACCTATTTTTAGACTTTAATCACTAAACAGCTTGGCTTGAATTTATAGATTTTAGTTGCATTTATTTCTAAAATGCAAATCTATCTTTGCAAGATAAGTTGTTTTGTAAAGTTCTTTTTCATTGAAGTTAAAACTTGTAGACACCAAGTCTCCTCAGTGGCATTGGGAAGGTATGCTTATGTTTTGTATATATTGTTTAGGCCTGACATTTATTTGCCAATTGATTTCAATGATTTATTGATGGATTGATTATATTTTTCCCAAAACGAGCAATAAAAACTGCACAGAAGGTATAGAGGCAATGCTTGCTTGCATTTGTTTTAGTATAGCTGATATGCCAGTTTTTATTCTTAAAGCTTTCTTTTATTTTCCAGTTACCTGTGGCAGATTCCATTAACCATTGTGGTAGGAAATAGAAGCCATGTGTCTTCAGAAGCAATTATTTGGGTGTCTAACAAATCAGGTAAAATATAAATTCTCTCCCAGGAAACTGTTTGCAGCCAGATAATTGTTTAGAATCTTTACCTCTGTTTTCAGCTGCTACAAAATGTGAATAAAGACAAATTAAAAGTAGAAAATAGTAACCGTAATCACTTCTGCGAAATTAGGCACAATATGGTTTCTAAATAGCTTAATTTTAGACTGATATGTAAATATTAAATTTTTTTCTTTCAAAGGAAAAAGTAGTTATAATATTAATTTTCTCAGAAGTGTATAAATGTATAATCTAAAATGTGATTGAAATATAATTGCAAGTCGTTGTAGAATATGAAGGATGCTGAAGCAGAGATCCCTTTTTTTATATTTTTTATTAGGTATTTTCCTCATTTACATTTCCAATGCTATCCCAAAAGTTCCCCCATACCCTCCCCCCTCCCCACTTTCCTACCCACCCACTCCCACTTTTTGGCCCTGGTGTTTCCCTGTACTGGGGCATATAAAGTTTGCATGTCCAATGGGCCTCTCTTTCCAGTGATGGCCGACTAGGCCATCTTTTGATACATATGCAGCTAGAGTCAAGAGCTCCGGGGTACTGGTTAGTTCATATTGTTGTTCCACCTATAGGATTGCAGTTCCCTTTAGTTCCTTGGGTACTTTCTCTAGCTCTCATTTTTAAGCTCACTCCCTGACTACCTTTTCTTCATCAGGTTGTCTCTATAAAGGATGAAAACAATATTTCCCTTGGTAATTGGTAATGGTAGGGCCAGTTGTAGGGACTTAGGAAAGATATCAAACACCCTCCTCGTTAGAATAAGACCTCCAGGAGCTGAAAGAAATAAAATTCCATTCTCTTTCTAAATATCTTCAAATCAGATAGGGAGCTATTTCAATTCATTGTTAGAAAGGAAGCTATTTTTTTTTTAAACCAAATCTATATCCTTCATGCTAGAGTATAAAACAGATTTTTCCATTTCTGTTTTTCAATGGCTTGGAGAAAAAGACAATTATCTTTCATGTAACATTTCATTTAGATTTGGATGGTCAAGTGTGATCATATTTTGATTTCCTTACCGCTTTCTCATAGGCTAATGATTTATATTACTTTGTTTTCTCTAGGAAGCATTTTAAAACAACAAACCTTTTAATTTCCGTAAAATCAAGTATGAAGAAGCATTGATTTTCTCATAGATATTTATCTTGTTAGGGATATATATTCTATAATCATATAGTATACATGCATATATATATATGTGTGTGTGTATATATAAGGATGAATCTAAATGCTTATGCTAAGATATTTTGGTGTTCTTCATTTTAAATAAAATGCTTAAATTTTCTTCCTTCTCTTTCTGGCAGTTGGTATTTATACCATGATCTGAGTCCATACTTATTTATCTTTATCAATCTTCTTTCCACTCACTCCACTCACAGAATTGTTAGGAAGTGATGATGGAAAACACAAAAGTTGCCATTGTAATGTTGCTACTTGTTAACATTATATGGCAGGGTAATCCTCAGATACAAAAGAGAGTGTCCTTGGAAGGTGGTATGGGAATGGGGAAGTCAGAAAAAATGTAAACATATTTTACAGTTAAGACATTTTAAGCTATGGTCAGATGTAGGGATCGTCTGACTCCTCCTGAACATGTTTCTCAGGCCTGTCCCCTGCAGCTCTGGTCATACCATTCTCTTAATCACACGAGTAGGGAAAAAAACTGCCATGGACTTCCTTATCTTACCGATGGTTATGCCTGGGGATTATTTTAAAATACCTACACAGTGTTTTTCTTAAAATTAACCTTTTCACTTATGAATCTAACATCACCTATGTTGATATGATCATTATACAGAGATGTACAATTTGTAAACACAATGTTCTAAGAGAGTATTGTAATAGTAGACTGTGGTAAGTGTAGCGCACCTCCCCACCCCAAAGCTACATCTATCCCATACATATAGGCCAGTGTACCATTTAACATTAACCCATAGTATGTTCTGTTCGGTGTATGCATGGTCCAGGTGAGATGCCAAGGCTCGCAGGAGATTTTATCTGAAGTAAGTGTGTCTTGAAAAATCTGTAGTAGAAAATATTAAAGATCCTGGCCTGAGGCTTCTTCCCTACCTTAGATCATTTATGATCCTGAATGAAAGACATATACAGCTTTTATAATTTTTAATATGCCTTATGCAGCACAATTGCCTACACTCCATGCTATTAGAATCTATTTCCCTATTGATAAATCCAAGTTATTACTTACAATGTTTCATCTGGGTTGATTTTAGCTCCAATTGCACAGCCCGCTGGGCTACATTCTCTTGACCCTTAGCCCATGGTGGCTCTCCTTCTCCCTCCTGCACTTTTCTTCTTCCCTGGCCGCTTCTTTCTCCTCCTTCCCTCCATGTTGTCCTCCCTCACTAAGCCCAGGAAACTTCAACCCCTCTTCTGCCTCTTCTGCCCAACTACTAGCTGTTTGCATCTTTATTTACCAATCTCAATTAATTGGGGGCAAGGTTGCTCAGTGTTTTACCTGTATGTTAACCAATCTTAGGGGCCCCAGATTAGCATTAGAATACAAGTAGCATTAGGCCAATCCACTACAAAAATCTTATAAATAAGGAAACTGTAAGAAAGAGGATGGAAAGATTACCTTGCTGCCCGACCTGTTCCTTTTCATCTTGAATGTTGTCCACTTTGTTCTGAAGTCTTTCATTCTGATGACTACCAATAAAATGAAAGAGCGTTCAGTGGGAAAAGGCTGACTTTTGTATCCTTCCTTCCATATTATTTTGCCTAATTAGGTTGAAAATAAAATCAAGTTATAATGAAGACAATCATTTAAAAATATTAAAAGTAATGTTTTATTCCTATAACCACAATGTGAAATAAATTACACGTTTAATTATGATATCCAGTCATTGTCTGCAGTTTCATTATTGGTGATGTGCCTTTCATTTTTGCAATATTAAGCATGTCACTGGTATGTAATATCCATAAATTTTATCTAGTTTTTCACATGTTATTGACAATTCCTTTTAAGGGCATGTTGGATGCATAATTAAATCACAGATAAATGCAGATTATTATAGCCTAAAAGTACTATGTATACCTGCCTTTATATTTTTAAAAGCATGTTAAAGTATTTTTATTCTTACTATGAAAATACAAATAAACCAAACATTTATAAATATACTTGCATGTTAATTGGGTATTTATGAATGGTGAAAGGAGGGAAGAAAAAATACAGTACTGAAGATAATTTAATCTCAAATATTAAAAATTGCATAATGTATGGCTTTCCTCCAAAGTGATTTACTCACGACCCACAAACACTGAAAATTAGGATTATCTCTTATTCCCATTTTACAAATGTGATGATCAAGTCTTGATGAATGCTTGCCCAGTGTTCCAGTTGTCTAACCAAGTGAAAGGCTGCTGTTTTGAGTTTGGTATTCTTTTCTTCAACTCTTGGACACGTGAGTGTGTGCGTACACACACACACACACACACACACACACACACACACACGCACGCGCGCACAATTATATTTATAACAGTTTGATTTGGTGCCCTGTTAGTTCCTCAACTCGGTTGGGGGTAGTTTTAATACCTGGGACCAGTTGCACTGCTAACCCCTCCTGGCTTCCCTTTTGTTATATCCACCTTTGGTAAGGGAGGTGACTGCACTACTAGCTCCCACCTGAGGCCGGTGGATAAAAGACACACAAATGCACTCATGCACACGAGTATGCACACATGCTTTGTAACTTTACAACTTGCCTTCCAGGCATAATTGCTGGGCATTACTTTCTCCCATCTGGAAAAGCATGCCCTTACCAACTTATCTCTGACTTTCCACTTGTCTGCAACTTCAGTGGCTAGTCCTACCTAGCCCCTGCTGAACATCCTTGGCCATCCACCTATAGTGGAGGCCACCTGCCCCAGCTCACCCCCCACCCTCCCAGACCTCACATGGTTGCTGCATTCTTCTTCCTCCACTACATCTTAAAAGCTCCTCTCTCCTTCCCTGCATCTGCCTTTTCCTCCTGGGACCTGGCAGTCCTGCCTATACCTTCCACCCAACAATTAGTCCCTGACCTTCTTTACTGACAAATCAAGAACCAAGTGTGGACCACTCTCTACACAACCCAGTGTTTTGCACTTGCATATGAGTGTTTATGGGCTTCAAGAGATATTACTTCATTGGCTTTTCATAAGAATCCAGAGAAAAAGATCAACATAAACCATAATCTCTGCAATGCTTTGTCCCATGTCATCATAGATACTATCTTAGCTGACTTTCCTCTTATTTTATTTTAAATATCACGTCCTACAAGGAGCATATTTGCCTAGAAATGCTTAACTATCATTCCATTTTCATTCCCATAGTTACTTTAAATGTGTCATAAAATACAAACTCTTCTGTACATTGATATAGTGTCAGTCGTGTGCCATTGGACACACACACACACACACACACACACACACACACACACACATATATATGTATTCAATTATGAGGAACATTCGAAATATAACTTCCATACTTTTTACTACAGAACTCATCAAATACCATACCTCATTAGGCCGTCAGAAAAGATCTTTTTAAAATTCATTGTCTGCTATTAGTTAATTTGCAGAACATTTTGGGCATGTAATTAACTAGTATTGCAAAGACATTTTAAAATCTATTACAAAATCTTTCTGGGGATTGTTTCTCAAAGATCTCATTTGTAATAGACGCATACAAATATTCATGAATAGTAATATCTTCAGGATTTGGGTATAAGTTTATTAATAGAATTAATAGAATGCTTTAAAATAATTGATGCCTGCCTTATTTTAGTCAGGCAGTATAGAAGATGTAGAGATTATTATCATGTTTTTTTAATCTATACACTCATTTGACTATAATCTATAATATTTTTAATAGAATGATAAAAATCAGAACTAATAAATTACATTGGGATTTATAAATGTCACTATCCAATTTGTCAATAAGAAACAGCTTTGGAAAATGAATTTGATAATGTAAAGTAAGTTATGACTTGATGTTTGCAAAATGTATGTTATTTGTTTATATTGGTGCTACAACTTAACTAGAAAACAACAGTAATAAAGGTTATGTGGATCTGAAAGATGTCACAGTGGTTAGAAGCATGTATTGTGCTTACAGAATACACAAGTTTGGTTTTCAGAACATATTTTGCATAGCTCACAGCATCCTGTAACTCCACCTTCATGGATTCAGTGTCTTCTGGTATCTGCATGAACCTATAATCACGTGTACATTACTTACACACACACACACACACACACACACACACATACTTCCACACACTTAAAAATAAACAAGCTTTAAAAGTAAAATTATCAAATGTATTTATTTACTTGTAAGTGGAGTTTATTCAGTTAGAATGCTTATTTAAGCTCATTAGACATATATTGTTGACTATACATATATTACATCCCCAAACAAAAGAACATACTTTCTTTTCAGCAGCTCCATAGAACATTCTCTGAAATTGACTACATACATGTACAAAAAGCAAGTATGAACACATACAGGAAAATAACATCAACCTATACCATACCAGATCACAAATGATCAAAGTTAGTATTAACAATAACAGAAACAAAGGAAAGCTTACAAACTTATGGAAACTGAGAATCTGTATACTGAATGAAAATTGGTCAAGACATAAATTAGGAAAGAAATTAGCAGCTTTCTACAATGGAATAAAAATTATTAAAGCACACATCAAAACTTATGAGACACAACAAAGGCAGTTCTAAGAGACAAATTTATAACACTAAGTGCCTACATTAAAAAGAATATACATATCTCATAAATGTAAGTTAAAAGCACACTTGAAAGATCAGAACAAAAATAAGAAATTACAACCTAAAGAATTAGAGGGCAAGAAATAATGAAACATGGCATTGAAATCAAGAAAACAGAAACAAACAAAAAGTACAAAGAAATAATAAAACAAAGAATTGATTCTTTGAGAAATTCACCAAGAATGACAAACCCTTATCCAAATTAATTAAAGGTATACAGAAAATATCTAAATTAACAAAATTAGATATAAAAAGAAGATATAACAACAGATACCAAGGAAGTCCACAGAAACATACAAATAAACTTTAAAATCTGTTGTCAAGCAAATTTGAAAATCTAAAAGAAATGGGTAATTGTTTAAATACATACCACCTATCAATGTTAAATCAAGGGTAAGCCGTTAAAATAGAACTATGAATCCTAATGAAATATAAGCAGGAATTAAAAGTCTTCGAGGAAATAAAATAAAAGAGCCCAGGAACAGATGGTTTTTGTACAGAATTCTACCACAGTGTCAATGAACAGTTAATTCAAATACTCTTCAAATTATTTCACAAATCAGAAACAGAAGGAGCATTGTACAATTTTTACAAGACCACAAAAAAATACCTAAGCCACATAGAGAACAAACAAATAGAATTACATATCAGTTTCTCTTGTGAACATAGATGCAAGAATTCTCAATAAAATATTTTCAAACTGAATCCAAGAACAAATCCAAGACATCATCCACCATGGCCAAGTAGAAGTCATTTCAGAGATGCAGGGATAGTTGAACATTACATAAATAGGATAAGCGTAATCCATCATATAAACAGACTAGAAAACAAAAACCATATGATCATCTCATTAGATTGAGAAAAGCCTTTTGACAAAATATGTTAATAAAAGTCGTGGAGAGACTAGGAATAAAAGCAGTGGCTTAGATTTTTCATTTCTGTGAAGAGACACCATGGCCAAGGCAACCCTTATAAAAGAAAACATTTAATTGGGGCTGGCTTACTTGTTCTGAGGTTCAGTCCATTATCATCCTGGTAGGAAACAAGGCAATGTCCATGCTGTAGGAACTGAGAGTTCTACATCTTCATCTGAAGGCTGCTAGGAGAAGCCTGGCTTCCAGGAATAACTCAAAGCCCACCTCCACAGTGACATACTTCCTTCAACAATTCCACACCTCCTAATAGTGCCACTCTCTGGGACAAACATACTCAAACCACTACATTTCACTCCCTGGTCCCTACAGGCTAGCCATAGCATAATGCAATACATTTTGTCCAACTTCAAAAATCCCAGCTTATAATAGTCTCAACAGTGTTAAGTCTAAAGTCTCTTCTGAGATTCATCCAATCACTTAGCTGCAATCTCCTCTAAAGACAAAAAGCAGATAGCATACCTCCAACATTACAATATATACATTTCCACTCTGAAATGTCATAATGTGGAAATAAGGGACCAAATCAAGCCAAAACAAAAACAAACAAACAAACAAACAAACAAAAACCAAAAAACCAAAAGCAAAAAACAAAAAACCAACCAACCAACCAACCAAACAAACAAACAAACAAAAACCCCTGGGTAAACGCTAAACTCTGCAACTCCATGCATAATATAAAAACTCTTCAGATCTCCGACTCCTTTCAGCTTTGTTGACTAAAAGAAACTTTTCTCTCGTGCTGTTTCCACTCCTCTAGCAGCTTTCATCAGCAGGTATCCCATGGCTCTGATATCTCTAGCATTTTTGGGTATCCAAGGGGATGTAAATTTATACCTTTTTGGTACAATGTCTGGGATCCACACATGATCTTCTCCAAAGGGCTTGGGTCATTTCTCCAGCTTTTCCCTCTGTAGCACTCTAGGCTCTGGTTTACTCCACTCTACTTCTGCTGCTGTTCTTGGTGATCATCCCATTGTAATGGCATCTCCAAGTCTCTGGAGTCTTCTGCTGCATTCAGGCTTCACTAGAAGCCTCTCATAGGCTCTCTTTATGGTGCCAAGCCTCAACGTCTTTGCATGATCCCCTCAGTGCTGAGCAAACAAGTGCAACTGAGGCTGCACCTTTCCCAGTGGCCTTCCACGGCCCCTCACAGTACTAAACCCCCGGTGCTCTCCATGATCCCTTCCTGCCTTCAAAACCAGTACCACCTGGGTGATTCTTACACCTTACCAAGGCCAGCTGCCTCCCGAGGTACAACCTTGGCTATCTCTGGAGCACAGCTTCTTCATGGTCTCAGAAAACACTCCCTAGAAGATTTCACCTCAGTGATGCTGGTCTCTTCTTAATCACAGCTAATTTCTTAGCTCCAGCTCACCAACACCAATTGTCCCATTATGTCCCTTATATTCTTGACTCTAAAGCCAGTATTATGTGGTTGAAGTAGCTGAATTCTGCTGCTTGATGGAGCTGGAACTTGCCTTCCTTCTATTACATCATCACCAACTTTCTGTTTTCCAACTCCGTCACTGTCTAAGGTTGGTTGTCCTGGAACTACTTGCTCTGTAAATTGACCTTGAACTCAGATATTTGCATGCCTCTGTCTCCTGAGGTCTGGGATTAAAGTCATATACCACTATACCTGGACCTAGGGTTTCCTCTACTTGGAACTTTCTCTGTACCAGGCTGACCTTGAACTCAGAGATCTGGTCTCCTTGGCGTCCTTGAATTAAAGGTACCATCATTCCTGGGCCTTAGCTTTTCATGGCCACATATTTCAAAAGTATGTGTCATCCATTTCTGATTGTAGTTCATTCCAGGTTAATAGTCTAAATGAAAACAATAACCAGATAATAGTAATACATAACATGATAAAACTATTCCTTGTTTAACAGCAAATGCAAAAGCAATGCATTTTGCAATCTTGACCCACACTCCATTGCACTTCCTGGCACCCTTTTACTCTTTGAACCATACATTTTGTATTATTTCTTTTTTCTTTCTTTTTTTTGTTATATTTCATCAAAATGCTCTTCATGAGAGTAAGCCACAGTATAGAATCTAAAATGGGTTGTTTTGAGATTTCCTTTTTCAATGCAATTAATTTGACTCTCTTCACCTGAGGTTCAGGCAGACTCTTCAGGGCAAGAGCAAAAGGTGGCCACATTCTACTCCAAAATATCATAAGAACAGTCTCCTGGTCACATACAGAAATTCTTCTTTTCTGAAACCTCTAGAGCCAGGCTTCCGCAGTTCAAATCACCCTCACCAACAGAGTCTTCCCTATTGCTACTAAGATAGACCATTAAGTCCCACTTAAAGCATTCAGCTGTTTTCCAAAACCAAACTTCTACAAAGCAAAATTCACATTCTTCCAAACAAAAGCATGGTCAGGCGTATCACAGCAATACCCTTGTCTCTTTTACCAACTTCTGCCTTAGTTAGTGTTAACACTGCTGTGAAGAGACATTATGACCAAGGCAACATTTCATGAGCCTGCTTACTGGTTCCCGAGTTTCAGTCCATCATCACCATGATGGGAAGTATAGCAGTGTCCAGCCAGGCATGGGACTATAGGAGCTGAGAGTTCTACATCTTGTTCTGACGACTGCTAGGAGAAAAATGGCTTCCATGCAGCTAAAAGGAAAGACTCAGCCCACCCCAAGTGACATACTTCCTCCATAATAGTGCCACTCCCCGGGCCAAGCATATTCAAACTACCACAAACTACCTCAACATGTCAATATAAATGAATTATGGCCAAGTTCATAACAACTTCAAATTCATATTTAACTTAACTGAATTCAGAGTTTTACTATTCTTTGCTTATTAAATGGATATCATTTGTAGAAAACTACCACCAATAGATGAAGCATTGTTGAGTCCACTTCCAGTGCATACATCTAGAAAATATCCCCCACACCTAAGGCTCTAGAAACACTGTGGACAATAGGTAGCAAAAGGAGAAGAGCCAGAACATATGGAGCTTGCTGGAAGATGGTGTATTCTGGGAATACAGAGCTCTTTATATAATGTCTCACTGGCATGACTGCCTATGCGTGTGCTGATCAAGGACAACAATAGACATGCTATTGTGGATGGGAAAGAGGCCAGGAAACTGCAGTCTTACACAAAGAACTACAAGCAACTACGAAATGCGGAGAGCAGAGGCTATCGTCTTCCCTATGGAAGATCACACTAATTGGATACTTGATAATAAATTACCTGCCCTGAGTTCATAAATACAAGTGACATTATACAGAATGAGCAGATTATGGATTTAGGAATATAATCAAGAATATAATGTACATTTCCATTTATGTGTATAATGGCATTTAGTGTAAAAGAGGCCATGCATTTTAAAGAGAGTGAGGAGAGGGGTATATGAGAGACTCTGGGGAAGGAAATGGACGGGGAAATGATGTAATTACACAATAATCTCAAAAACTTAAAGAAATAATTTTTAAAAGTTTTGAATATTTGAAGGCAATCAGGATTACTTAGGGAAAACATTATCTTCAACACTTAAGATTTAATTTTCCCAGTCCAGACATGATTATTTAAAGCCTCTTTCTATTACGTTACTTTAGCTTGTCAAAAATATCTTCTACAAAAAGAAACTTTCTGATGAAAGTGGGAGACGCGTAAATTCATGGGTATAAGAATAAGCCTTTGGAAGGCAGTTTGACAACATGTCATTTAGCAAAACCACAGTAGGTTCTCCCTAGACCCTGTGACCACATCAAACTTAGAGTATAAAGAAAGGGTTAAGTATAAATTTGACTTCAATTACATTTTGTTATTTGTCTGATTTTTGAAAAATTCTAGCCTGTAATATACATTGGATTAATCAGTCTGCATCATACAACCTTTCCCTATGTACTCTACTTGAGAGTAATTTATTTATTTATTTATTTTTATTTTTACTTAATAGGTATTTTCTTCATTTACATTTCCAATGCTATCCCAAAAGTCCCCCATACCCTCCTCCCCATACATTCCTCTCCTAAAGGATTACATGTTTCATTTCTTCTAATGTGTTTATAAAATCTTGATAAAATATTTCTGGTTTTTGAGTCATAGAGATTAAAACATACAAGTATGTTTTCTTTTCTAGTTTTTTTTCATCTGCACCCCAAGCTGTGTCTATGTGTGGATGCAAATATTAATTCAACTTCACTGTGCAAATTCTGTCGTGAATAAATCTTGAAGTGCAACAGAAAAATTATTATAATTGCGAATGATGTTTGTCTTGTGAAAGCCATGATGATAGGTGACTTGACACAAGTGAAGGTAGCTTTATGCCACATTTGAAAGAGTTAAATATTAAATATGTATGAAGTTATGTTTCCTAGCCTCTGTTAATTGAAGTACTTCATGAACAGAGGTTCAGATTTTTTTTTCCTTTATGAAGTAAGCATTGTCTTTGTTTCTAATTCTATGTGGAACTGTTGGAGTCTTGAGCAAATCAGGGTCCCTTGTTTTATCTTTATTGATGGTTTTGCAAAGTCTGTTCGTTATTTGCACTTTTAGGAAAAACCTGAGAAAAACCCAAATATAAGAATGGCTTTCAAATAAATAAGCACTATTTTTTTTTATCACTTTCTCTCTGGTTAGCTAATAGGATATATGTCTCAAGACCTCTTTTGCTCTAGCTGCAAATACACACATACGATCTAATTAACAGCCATGCGAACATAGTGGGGTAATTCTAGATGACATTTGTTTCAAGTATAGAAACTGTGTATAGAATAAAGAGTTGTGTCAAAAACAAAATTGCTAATTATGAAAAACTCACTAATTGATGTAATAATGAGTAACAAAATAAACACTTTCTGTCTTTGCTGTCTTAAATGAGGGGATTAATTAAAGAACGGGTTTCAGTTACACTTTAGGGTGACATTTTCTTCAAGTTCTTAGTAGTGCTGTTTCTGGTTTTTAAAAGACTTTATTCCCTTTTAGCTCTAAAAAAAAATTAAAACTCTGCTTACTGTCAAATGCTACTTGCAGAACATCACAGAATAGCGTACTTAGACAGAGGAAGCTGGATCCTTGGGAACATCAATCAAACCGGCTACTTTAGAGTCAACTATGACCTAAGGAACTGGAGATTACTAATCGATCAGTTAATCAGGAACCACGAGGTACATCCTTGATCTACTCATCCGTTGTCTGTTTGGCAGGGTGAACACCTGTCGTTTTAATGATCAGAATTACCCCCCTCATCCTTTCTTTTTTCCTAACTGGACTCACAGGTACTTTCTGTCAGTAACCGCGCGGCTTTGATCGATGATGCCTTCAGCCTGGCCAGGTATGTTTCACTTGAGATCTCCACACTAAAATCCACAACTGTAAGATTTTTCACATTATCTGTATGATCTATTCTTACTTACATGCTATCCTCTTTCTTATGATATTTTTGTTTGTATCTGAATGCTATTCAGTGGCCCCAAACTCTAAGTCAATAATAGCCACAGGATATTTCCAAGACAGGAGAAGCTTTGTCAATTTTGCTGCAAGCTTAGTTTAAAAACTCTGGAGATTCTTATGATCTCTTCATTAATGAACTCTGCACAATGGCCATTGCTGCCATATAGAACTTTTGATAGAAAATACCTTCAAGAGTTAGCGCTATTATTCCTCACAAATACCAGGATAATTTTAACGTCAAAGCTGTATTTGAATATTATCCATTTGTGAAAAGTTTATGCTGAGAGACAGCAGCAAATATTACACAGCATATCAATTATGTCCCAAAAGATTTGATTGCATTAATTATTAAGTGACTTTCATAATAAGGCTTATAATGTTATTTTTTTTTCTTTTGGTTGTTCAAGATAGGGTTTCTCTGTGTTGCCCTGGCTGTCCTCAAACTTGACGTGATACGAGGCTCTCCAGAGCTCACAGGGATTCATCTGCCTCTGCTTCCTGCGTGCTGACATTAAAGGCGTGCTCCACTGAGATTTTTCTGTACTTTATCATAGTTTGCTAATTTTTTCCTAATCTGTGATTTGTTTATTTATTAATTATTTATGTTTGTCCACATGTGACCACAAGGCTTAGGTTAGTAGAGGGATCAGTTCACTCTTGAGACCTGAAACTGCTTTTACAGTTTATGTGCCCTATCAAATTTCAATTCTTTACATATGTTAAAAACACTCCTTTCCCTGTAGCATTCCAATCCATCAAATGATGAGCTTACACGCTGGGCACTTGATAATTATTTTGATTGAAGTATAGCTGAACTATCAAGCAATGTAAGAGATTGTTGTGGCTGTGTGTGTGTGTGTGTGTGCATGTGTGTGTGTGTTTGTAAATAGGCAATGTCCAAAGGGAGTTCACACGACAAATTCGAGGTACTGTTCTATTCACATAAAGGAAAAAAAAAAAACAATCTACTCTGACTTTCCCCTTCATTATTACCACAAAGCATCACAGGGCCATCAGTATTGTCCTTTCTTATTTGGTTCACCATGAGGTGGCACAATGTGCAGCAGAGAGGACTGTGTCACTCAAGGAGAACATCCAAGAATAACTGATCTCCAGGATCTACAGTGGAGGAAGAAAACCAAAGTGGGACATTGTCCCCTGACCCCCTCACAAGTGCCATGGTACATTTCATATGGTACATGTTACATATATCTCAGAATATAGATAGATAGATAGATAGATAGATAGATAGATAGATAGATAGATAGATAGATAGTGTACTAATTAAGCTAAGCCCTTGGCAAAGGTGAGGACCCTTCCATGATGTTACACCATCTTATTATGGGAAAACTTAGAAGCAGTAGAGATGGACAGAGGCCTGCAGAAACAGTGATATATGAAGATAAAGGTCAAGATGCAGCTTTGGCTCTGCAGAAAATAATGAAGCTCTGAGAGAAAATATGAGGTATATATATATATATATATATATATATATATATATATATATATATAAAATTATTTCACATTTAAGCTTGGAGCGGTCAGTGAGTCATAAAGAGAGTTTGCGTATGGTAGCTGTGATACTTCCTGAGATAGGATCAGAAAGAGAAAAATCTTGAGCACAAAGAATAGAGGGTTAGGAGCAACAACAGCAACAAAAACCTAGTGCTAGCAATTAATTATTAAATATGTAATAAATAGAAACATCTTCCCACTTAGCATAAAATATGAACATCTCTACTTTTAACTGCAGAGTTGCTCTCGGACCCCGCACATACACCTAAGTGTATGGATGTCCATGTCTTATATAAAGTGATATACTATTTACATATAACATGGGCAGAGCATTAAATGAGCTCTAAGTTCTCAGTTACTTATTACCTAATAAAATACAAATACTATACAGACAGTTGAGTATGGAATAATGACCAGGAAAGTATATTTCTGAAGACTTTAAAAGTTTGAAGTATATAGTCATTATTTCTGTAAAAGATGAAACATCCCTAAAATATCATTGAATTCATATTTTCAGTTGGTATTTCAAGAAATGTTTCATTAACAGAGTAAAAGTAAATAAGCAGAGAATAAGATTTATTCCTGCAAATGTGCTCTCTACTTGGACCTAAATGTTGCTTTTATTTAAGTATTCAAATAAATATTTCATATTTTAAAATTCTGTTTATATAAGTTTCTTTCAAACACAATAGTAAGTCAGGTAATCCTTGGCCTCTTTGAAGATAACAGGTGGACAAAGAACAAGTGTTCAACAAACACAAGCAGGTCACAGACAAAGCTGAGGTTTTGGTGAGTGACCTCCTTAGTAAATGAATTCAGTTCCTGTGCTTGCCAGGGCTGCTTGTCCTGGGAGTTAAGAGTGATTAAGTCACTTAGCTATGCTTGGACAGACTCTCTCTCTCTCTCTCTCTCTCTCTCTCTCTCTCTCTCTCTCTGTGTGTGTGTGTCTCTCTCTCTCTCTCTCTCTCTCTCTCTCTCTCTCTCTCTCTCTCTCTCTCTCTGTGTGTGTGTGTGTGTGTGTGTGTGTGTGTGTGTGTAGGGAACGGATTGTTTAGTGTCCCAGCAATGATACATCAGAGATAATACATTCCAATCCAAGTGAATGTATGCAGTTTATGGAATCCCTGTCTGTCTAATCTTCCTTATGTATTTGAATTATTATTCCCTCATTCTGTAAGTGAATGAGTAGAAATATTTAGTCTCTGGCCATCAGTATAGGCTTGTCTGCATTTCCATGGACACTAAGAATGTGCTGTTGTTTCACAGTGGAGTTTTCCAGATTCCTCATTGTTCTTGCAAGATACAGAGGAGAGTGTCCAGTGTCCTGTTTGTGGTTATTGTTGCTTAATTTAATGTCTGGTACAGAATTGCACTAATGTTTGTGTAGTCATAAATTTACTAATCTGGAAATAGTCATGTCATCATTTTTGTGAAATCTATTATTCAACTTTGATGATTTTTAGCTACATTGAAATCTGGCTAGTGTTGTTATGCATTTTGGCAATCCCAGAACTTGAGAGGTTGAAGCTGGAGGATAGATACAGAGTAGCCCTGTCAAAAAAAAAAAAAAAAAAAAAGACATACACCCTTGCAATTCTAATGTAAATAATTTTGAACAACAAAGTGTTAAGTCATAATTTCACTTCATCTACCACCTACTGTTGCTTTATCATGCTCAGAGGTAAAATTTGTAATATTTGACATATATTATACCAGACATTTTCCCTTTCTACACCTTATGCTGTTAAAATTTAAAACCATGAAGATCTATTCTATCCCCTGAGTCATTTATGAAAATAGATTCTGGGAGCTTTCAATAATTTCAGAATCCTTATGATGCAGCCTCTGGTGAGGACCGTGGACTAATTTTCTGTTGTGTTTATTTGGAATTTTATAATGTTGATTCCTATAAGTGGAATTCGAGGCTGGAAAAGCATATATTTGGGGGAAGAGGCAAGAAATATATCGCAAAGTCTTTCTCAGTCAAATTTCACTGTCAACCCCATGTAAAGTCCAGTTTTCTCAAACTCCCCTTTATGGCAAATGTGTAATTATTTAAAAATTGATAACCTGCTAGTTCAAACTTATTTAGAAATTAATTCACAGTTTAAAAAGTTGTGTTTTTTGTTTCTTACACATCTACTATCTGTATCTTCCTTTCTGTGAATTATCACTTAGTACAAGAAAGAAATTGCAAGCATTAAGAATCAAGCAAAAGTATTTTTGTTTGTATATTTTGTATGAGTTTTGAGTATTATTCCTTTTAGTAGCATCTGTTTGCAAAATTTTCTCCACCATTGCACTAAATTTTTGCACTTTATGGTATTTCATCACTAAAGGTCCTTTTTTTTAAATACATAAAGTAAAATATTCTGATTTTCTATATATTACAATTGTTTTTCCATTATCTTCCCACTTACTCTTTCCGTAATCAGTTTGCATATATTAGATGAAAAGAGACATAATTTTATTTTAAATTACTTAATTTTTTTTTACTAATTATTCCATCTTTATTTACTTAAAAATATTCTCTTGAGCCAGGTGTGGTGGCACATGCCTTTAATCCCAGCATCAGGAGGTAGAGGCAGTGGATTTCTGAGTTCGAGGCCAGCCTGGTCTACAAAGTGAGTTCCAGGACAGCCAGGACTATACAGAGAAATCCTGTCTCGAAAAAAAAAAAAAAAAGCCAAAATTCTTTTTCCTGTCTGAAACATCTTTCACCTTCTTAAAAATGGTCAACACCTGTGTTACAACAGAAACCTTAAACAGAAAACAAGTGTGTCAGGCAGAAGATGGAAAAGAACTAATAAAAACCACTTTGCAAGACATTTTATTAAAAAAAAAGAAATGAAATTGGGATATTTGAGTAGACAAATAGTGTAATATTTTCTGCAGTATGGGCCTTTAATTCAAAAGATAGATAGAAGACACTGTTGCCAAAATCCATAATGCTAGAAGCATAGGGCCAGAACAGAGAACAGCAACGAATATACCACCTGTGGAAAGTTTACATAATAAAATAAATCTCTATCTAATCACTTATAAATCAGTATATATATTTCTTGCCTTTTCCCCAAATATATGCCTTAATAGCCTCAAATTCCACTTATAAGAGTCAACTCTATAAAACTCCAAATAAGCACAACAGAAAATTAGTCCAGTTTGATTTCGTTTACATCATCACTTTGATCTTTTATTTATTGGCACCACATTGCTTCATTTAGTTTAGATTTATAATTGTGCATAATAAAAAAGAATCTTTTCTTTTTCAAAAGCTTACCTTTTATATAAATTTGGACTCATTTGGAGAATCCCATAAAGCACAGCGACAGATATACACGGATTTATAAGTGATTAGATAGAGATCTATTTTATTATGTAAACTTTCCACAGGTGGTATATTCATTGCTATTCTCTGTTCTGGTCCCTGTGCTTCTAGCATTATGGATTTTGGCAACAGTGTCTTCTATCTTTATTTTGAATTAAAGGCACATACTGCAGAAAATACTACACCATTTGTCTACTCAAATATTCCAATTTCATTTCCTTTTTCTTAATAGAATGTCTTGCAAAGTGGTTTTTGCTACCTCTTTTCCATCTTCTGCCTGACATGCCTGTTCTCTGTTTAAGGTTTCTTTTGTAACACAGGTGTTAATCATTTCTTCATTTAATGTAGTAAATGGTAGCATGATCTTGAAGAGGCAAAACTGCTCTGGGAACCAACAGGGTGTAATGGCTTTCCCTACTTTCAGAGATACGTGTTTACATATGGTGTGCTGCCCTTTCTTAATGGAATGGGAAAAGGACAGGCTTAGAAAACTCTGCGGGAAACACCCAGTCTGGCTGGACTTTAGTTATGACCTTGCACCTCAGCTTTTGAGATGACAAAAAACTCTCAGGTGTGCAGGGATTTGAAAAGCCTGAACAAGGATCTTGAATCCCTCTGAATCCCTCTGCTATCCACTGCTTTGTGAATTCAGATTGCACAAGTTTGTCTTTTGGTATAAACACTTTTCACAGCTATGCTTAAAATGTGATAGGGCATCTATTTATAGATGGATAGATAGATAGATAGATAGATAGATAGATAGATAGATAGATAGATAGATAGATAGATAGATAGAAAGACAGAATTACTCTGTGTAACAGCTCTGACTGTCCTGGAACTCACTTTATAGACAATGCTAACCATGAACTCACAGATATCTACCTGCCTCTGCCTCCCAAAGGCAGGAAGGAAAGGTATGTGAGACCATACCTGGGTAGGGTCATTAATAATGACAAGCTACATGCAGTTTATTGTATTTACTAGCCACTGAGAGAAGGGTAGTTCCCTAGCTCTTTCAGTAGACTCTTTGGAGGGAAGCATTCACGTACGATTATACTGTTAGTAATTTCCTATTAATCCACTGGTTTGTGTGTGCAAAAGAATTAAAAAAATTTAAATCCTAGAAGTGATAAAATTGTTGATTGCAAAACAAGGTTTATTGTTAGCTATATGCTTCCAGTCCTCTTCATTGAATAAAAGTTTCTGAAATTACTTTACCAGTATTCCCCCAGCCTTTTTCCTAGTGGAAACTTTCACATACTATGATTAGTGGGTCCGAGTGAATCTTTTCTTTTCCTGAGCTTTGTGGTCATCCCCAAAAGATCACATCTTTCACATCCCCAGGCTGGGGACTCTAATTATCTATTTGTCATCTGCAGCTGCAAATGTACATCTTGAGACACAGGAGAGAGTCGCCTTGAAGTCTGCTTGTTCAGACCTTTCTGCATGCAATTATTTAAAAAAAAACTATATCTAAAGGGTCTCTAAATTAGGCTTAGTTTTTGCAACACTTCACTACAGATAAATGTTAAAAATAGTCTGAAAGCATTTTCAGGACATTTTACTGTAACGAGCTCAGAATCTTCCACTTTCTTTCTACTATAGACCAGTAGAAAGTTAGACTGTATTTCTGGAATTTTCCAGCAGCTCTGTTCTATTCTTCCTGGCAAATGTTGGTTAGCTCAAGGTTACAGAATGGGTTAGCATATCCCTTTGAGCTGTCTGTAGAAACTTGTTGAGGGTAGAGTCACCGATGTTGTCCTTGGGATAGGAATTATGAGTGGTATTGTACTTGGCACTTCTGAGAAAGAGCCATCTCCAGAGGTATAAAGGGTGGGTGGCAGAGTGGCTCTTGAGGATGGTATCTTTCTCATAGATTTTTTTATATCACGTAGCATTAAATCAGAAGCAGATTTGTAACCTTCCCACGCCTAATTTGTGTTTCAGCTCTGTAGGAGAGAATGTTTTAATATTAATGTCTAATGCCTGCAAGTGTTGAGTAGAAAGCAGAAGAGAGGGGTTTTGACATCACTTCTAGATTTGATTCATTTTCATAGCAAACAACTTGTTCTCAAGTTAAAAAAAAATTGGGTAAATGTCTGATAGGTCACATTACTTTTTCATTTAAGCATACTTTTGTGATAATCAGTAGTCTGAGTTTCCAAACTGTACTACAATTATATTTGAATAAGTCTGTGTATTTGTGTTCTTCAGTAGCTCATGAATTAAACGTTATAATTTTATATAACATCCTTTCTCTAGCTATTCCCTGTGTAGTTGTACTCCCTGGATTTACATGACACAAACTCTCAATTTCACTGATTCTGTAAGTGTTTTGAAACCTAATTCTGGTAGTTCATAGGTTTCATAGAGTCTTTTGGAAATTCTCAAGAATTTGAAATACATATCTTTTTATGTGATTTATTTAGGTATATCTGCCCCAAATGATCATTCATAGCACATTTACTTGAATAGATCTGTAAGATGATACCTTAAAGATAAATTTTACTAGAAAGGAAAGGTCAGTTTTGTCTAAGCAAGCTTCTTGAAATGGGAATTTTTAATTAGTTCTTTTGTAGTTTTTAAAGATTATAATATAATCACATCATTTTCTCTTTCCATTTCCTATCTTCAAACATTTATGCCTCTTTGCCCTCTTTCAAATTAATGAACTATTTTTTCAATAATTGTTGTTGCAGTGTTTGTGAGTGTGTGTGTGTGTGTGTGTGTGTGTGTGTGTGTGTGTGTGTGTGTTCTTAAACACATAAATCCAACCAGTTCAGTTACTACAACGTTACTTGTACGTATATGTTTTCGGGACTGACCACTTCATATTGGATAACCAATTGGTGTCCTATTTGCTGAGGAAGGGTGTTGCTCCTGTCCTCAGCATTCTTTAGTTGCATGTAGGTTTTGGTGGAAGGTTGAACCCTTCTTAGCTTTCCTCAATCCACTTAAGGATGTCTTTGGGGTCCACCTGATTCAGCTAATGATTAGACTTTATGGGTGTAGCTCCTGACATTCCTAGATGACACACTCACAAGAAACTCCCTGTTGTTCCTCTGGCTCTTACACTCCTTCTGCACTCTTCTATGCAATGATCCCTGAGCCTTACATGGAGTAGTTGTGTATCCACTGGGACTGTGCTCCACAACTCTACAATTTGGTTGGCTGTGGTTTTCTGTAATGACCTCTGTCTGTTGCAAAGAGAACTTTCTTCATGAAAGGTGAGAACTACACGTATCTGTGGGTGTAGGAAAAACTATTGACAATGTAACTAGAGATTGTAGTTTTTTTTTTTTTTAATAAAGTTGTCATTGTAGGTTCTCCTTCCATGACTTCAGGGAAGACCCATGACTTCACTAGCCCTGGATAGTTTGCTAGGTTTCCAATGCCAGGCATTGTTGAATGGGTCTGGTATTCGATTAGAGAGCTCTTCGTTATTGTCAAAGTATCCATGCCACTATTACAATCCTTGGTTTATTGTGTTATGCTGGTAGTTATTGATCATAGGTATCATACATGGATAGGACTGTTGGTTGCTTCCTTCATTTGGAAGCTTGCACGATATGTTTGGTACTATGAAATCTAGTCTTCAGGGAGGAGGTTTTCAGTTCAATTCCAGCCCAGGGTCCCCTGGATGCTCTGTCTGAAGTGCACAGTGTCCTCAGCAATAGGCACTCACCTTCTATCTCCTCTACCTCTGACAGCATCTGTCAGTTTCTTTTAGCTCTGTGGATCTCTATTAGAAACTGATCGCACTGGTATTCATGGCTTAATAGGGACTCATAAATGGCAAATCTTGGTGTCTCTTGTCATTCACCAAGACAGAGCTGCTCAGTTGAGTTAGCTTCCTTGGTGGTGCTATGGAGGCATAGGGCATGATGTCATGTGATCAAAGATTTCATCTTACCTCATACTTCTCACTGCACTGCTTTTATTACTATGAATTCACATATTATAAATGTATTTATATCTTCAAAAATTAACCCATAAATGACTATCACCTTGCTCTACAGATCTGACAAAGATCATGATTGTTTGGTTATTAAAATTGGATTAGTGTACAGAATAATCTATACTCATTCCACTCAATCCCATTTTTAAAAAAATTAAGATTATCATATGAAGTGTTTGAGCTCAATTTTTTTTTTACATCTTTATTAAAAGTTAAGACTGTAAACTGATCCTTCAGAATACCAGAACTCTATGGGTAGTCAATATATTTCTGGTAGATTATATAACAACTAAAAATATAATTGTTAGATTACAAAATTCATACATATGATAATAAATATGTGACAAAAACCCCAGGAACTCAGCTGTTATCAACCACTGAAATAATAGTTTAAAAATAATAGTATATTGTCCCTATGTTCAAATAAATATAGATTTTTTTTTTTTAAATAGAGTTCACATTTTAGGAACTCTTTCTTGTATTCATGGTCTTGCCTATCACTTCCAGGGACTTAGTGAATCTGATCAGTTTCAGGGACATCCTGGAACTATTTTGAGTTGTTTATCTTCCTGCTTAAGGTTCTTTACTGCTTGGTCTCAGACACATTGTTACGCAACACTTCTGTAGGAAATATGTGCTTCTGCACAGTGTCTGCTACAGGCATCTGCACTAACCTGGAAATAACCAGTAAACATATTAGGCATCAATGTCTTGATTATAGCTGTTTACTTGGTTATAACTATAGTATTCTATTTTTCCATAGTTAAAAACACACTTTTATTAATCTATGTATTCTAGAGTTTCTCTGCTGCCTGTCTTTTTTCTTTTGTCATATATTTTTGAATACTCACCCATGTCTTTTAATTTGATTTCTCTTCCTAATTAGAAGGAACCTTGGCTATCAAGATAGACAAAATTGGAATTCTCACTCTATGAATAACTGACAGTTTGATTAGCAGTTTTTATGAGGATTAAAGTAGATCACATATGTACGGGCCTAGCATAACTAATTAGCAGACCTCAGAAAGACTCTTTCTGTTCTATGCCCTTCTACCTTCAGTTGTAGACTGCATGCCACGATAAGACCGTGCATTATCTATATTTGTCTTGCTTTTCACATATTCATCAATTTCATTCTGCATGCGCGTTTTTTCCTGGCCTGTCCCAAGCACTTTAGAACATCCTGGCTTTGACTGGGAGAGGAAATGGAATGGGTAAAGCTTAGTTGTTTCTCCGTCTGCCAAAAAGGATGGAAGCTGTGTACATTCAGAATTAAGTGCAAGTTTAATAGAAATCCATTCAAAACAAGGAAAATCTTGTTCCCCAGAGAAGAAAAGTGAACATGCTTAAGTGGATGACATCTATGCAAAAACTAAATAGGTTCTTTTTGACATTGGACCTCGTGATGTAAATTTTTACTTCCTTACTACATTTTTTATTGGATATTTTCTTTATCGAAATTTCAAATGTTATCCCCTTTCCTGGTTTCCCTCCCTCCTGGAAACACCCTATCACATCCTCCCTCCCCCTGCTTCTATGAGGGTGTTCCTCCACCCACCAACCCCACCATCGATTCCTCGACACTGGGGCATCAATCGAGCCTTCACAGGACCAAGGACCTCTTCTTCCATTGATGCATGACAAGGCCATCCTCTGCTACATATGCAGCTGGAGCCATGTGTACTCCTTTGTGGATGGCTTACTCCCTGGGAGTTCTGCGGGATCTGGTTGGGTTGATATTGTTGTTCTTCCTGTGGGGTTGCAAACTCCTTCAACTACATTTTTTAAATTAAAAATTATTTTTCATATAATATATTTCAATCTTGCATTTCCCCTCCCCCAAGTCAACCTTCCTACCCACATAGCTAACTTTATTTTTTCTCTGTCTCTTTATATGTCTATATCTCTGTCTCCCCTCTCTCAAATTTTACATATATATAATTATATATAATAAAGTTATATAATTATATATAAATAAAATTATATATATATAATATGTTTAGAAAAGTAGAAGCAGTAAGGTCTTCTTTAAACACCCATGATTGGAAGAGCCATAGGTTAGTGATTTACAGTACAGACATTAATTACCTACCATTAAGTGGGCTTTAAGTCTCCCTTGATACCTGTTAGTTATCTCCACACAACAGATATTTGGTCAGCTATGCTCATTGCTTTTCTATTCACAATATATAGAGAATAAAAACAATCAAATGTCCTAATTTGATGAATGGATAATGAAAATGTGCTACTTATACACTATGAAATTATATTTGGCTACAAAAAACCCAAAATCACAAAATTTGAAGGTAAATGGATGGAACTAGAAAACAATATACTAAAGTAGGTAAACCAGAGCCAGAGAGACAAATGTCATATGTTCTCTCTTATTTGTGAATCCTACCTCTGAATCTTTGTATATGAGTATATAACATGGGGTAACTGCAGAAACCATAAAATTTAAGAAGGGGCCATAGGCTGGCAGAGCTCTAGAGAGTGATATATATATATATATATATATATATATATATATATATATATATATATTGCATATTTAGTTATAACTGTTATATTTTCTTGATCACCTGTTCCCTTCATTAAAAGGTAATGATCTTTACTTGCAATAATTTTGTTTGATCTACTTATTTGTAGGGCAGAATACTATCTTAGCTAGGGCTTTATTTCTATGAAGATACACCATGATCAAGGAAACTTTTATACAGGAAAACATTTTATTGGGGTGGACTTACAGTTTCAGTGGTTCAGTTCCTTATCATCATGGTGGAAAGCATGGCAGTGTGCAGACAGACAATGTGCTGGAGGAGTTGGGAATTATATAACTTGATTAGAAGGCAACCGGAAGATCCTCTATTCAGAAGGAAGTCAGGAGGAAGGTCTCGTCCAAATTGTAGGGTAATTGAGCACTAGGAACTCTCAAAGCCCACCTACACTATGACACACTTCTTCCAACAAGCCACGCCAGTTCTAACAATGCCACACCTCCTAATAGTGCCACTCTCCATGAGCTAAGCATATGTAAGCCACCAAAAAATGCCTACGACAAACTGTTGCAGCTTGTATATACTTGATGTATTGACTTTTTTTCTTCTTCTTCTCAGTCTTTGCCAGAGAACTTTGTTTTCTAGAGACAATAGATCTGGGCTTTTAGCCCAGTCAAATAGTCTGTATCTTTTTAATCATTCATTGAGGCTCTATTTGTATTGAAGGCTGTTTTTAGAAGGGGTTTGCTAATTCCTACAGGTGGGTTGGTTCTTTTTTTTTCCCTGTTTTGTTGTATTATTGTCAGCTCTTTTCTTTTTCCCTATTAGCCTGAGAGATTCAGTAGCTTACTCTGGTGTACTTGAGGCATCACTGCTTATCTCTCTTTGTTTTTGTATTTTCCATGAAATTTATTCTTTCATGTGCTCCCATGATTAAGTCTCTTTCTTCTAATTTTCCATCCATAGTAGTCCTGTAGTGCCAACTTGATGGTCATAAATTGCCTTAGTTCCTACTTATCTTGAAGTGCCTTCGTTTTGCCAAGAAATTAATGTGGGATTAAAATTAGGGTGACCATTTACTGATTTGAGTTGTGTTTTATACAATATTCAGGTGTTCATAGACACCTTTTGTATAATTATCTTCCTTTGGCAGCATGCCAAACTGCCAAAAATCACATCAAACACTGTTTATAGTATTCCTGCAGAACTCATCAGATCAAATTACCATCAACTGGATTTTTTTAGCATAATGTAGAAATGCATCCATAATAAAGATGATGAAAAATAAATGTTTTGCATAATTTTCCAGAAAATATGAAAAAGTGATAACTGGAATAGAGGGAAAAAGAAAAAAAATTAGTTACACAATTTTGTAGGGGGGGGGGAGTACAAACCTTTGCTTATGGGCCAAATCTCAAATCCCTGGGACATATTTTGAAATCCATTATACTCTTCTTTAATTGCATGCAATTTGAGCTCTTCTGTGTGAAATATTTCAGAAATCCTTATATGTGAGGTAAGGTACCAGTGAAGTGGCCCTCGTGGGTTTGGATGTAAGAAAACATCAGATTAGTAAAACCTAAGATGCCCAGGACAAACCATTTAATAAAACTGAAAGCTCAAGGGCAGCTAAGCTAGTATATACACCGGGCGCTTTGGAATCAGAATGCTAGATGAGGGGCAGGCTATGCATACATGTGTACTAAGTAAGGTAAGAGAGTGTAGTTCATAAGACTAGCATACACATTTAATGTTAAGATGAAATGACTATCTTTGGCCTCAAAAAGATTATTTTGTCATTTTTAAAAGCTGGAGGATGAACACTGGATATTTCATTGAGATAAGTCTAATTTCCTTACTATAAGGTAGATATTGAGAACAAAGAATTATAACCTTTGAATTACATAAACCCTTGTAACAATATAAAATATAAGTGCTATAAGCATTCTCAAATATTCACTTATTTCCACAGTATGTCATGTTTAAAGTGAGGTAGAGAGAAATGTATATATACATTTTTTCCCTGTTTGCTTGATTTCTTATCACTTTAACAAAGCATAGAAGCAGGTGAGACAATCTCCCAGTATTTATTTACTTGGTTTGTAGATGTAATCATCATGTGACATCCATTTTTTTTCACTATAGGTAAACTAATCTGTTTCTAAAGTATGTACATGATAGTAAAACAAATGGTCCTCTTATCCAGTACAGGTAAGTGGCTTGAGCGCATCATTGCCTAATGGGAACCATAGAATCAGTGAGGTGCATGAGGTTCATGGTGTCTTTAATGGTTTGAGGGGTTTTATTTTAATCTTGGTGCTCAATAGTAAGAATAATTCTGAAACAGCAAATTCTGTCATACAAAATAAGTAAGCAACACCTTTCTGATATATGACAGCTTTGTACACCTGTTGAAACACATAGGCATTCAAATATAAAGGTATAAAGAACCAAAATAGACCAAATGACCTATCAAAAATGAATTCACTCAGAAAACATCAAATAGGCACCTACTCTGCATGCATACGGACACTCGAATAAGGAACAGTAAGTTAAACTAGTAAGAACACATGCTCCACTATGTTCATAGCAGCCTTATTTATAATAGACAGAAGCTAGAAAGAACCCAGATGTCTCTCAACAGAGGAATGGATACAGAAAATGTGATACATTTACACAATGGAGTACTGTGCAGCTATTAAAAACAATTAATTTATGAAATTCTTAGTCAAATGGATGGATCTGGAGGATATCATTCTAAGTGAGGTAACCTACTCACAAAAGAACTCACATGATATATACTCACTGATAATTGGATATCAGCTTAGAAGCTCAGAATACCCAAGATGCAATTCACAAACCACATGTGACCCAAGAAGAAGGAAGACCGAAGTGTGGATACTTCAATCCTTCTTAGAAGGTAGAACAAGATACCCATGGAAGGAGTTACACAAAGTGTGGAGTAGAGACTGAAGGAATGACCATCCAGAGATTGCCCCACCTGGAGATCTATCCAATAAACAACCACCAAACCCAGACACTATTGCAGATGCCAGCAAGAGCTTGCTGACAGGAGCCTGATATAGCTGTCCCCTGAGAGGCTCTGCCAGTGCCTGGAAAATACAGAAGTGGATGCTCACAGTTATTCACTGGACAGAGCACAGGTTCCCCAATGAAGGAGCTAGAGAAAGGACCCAGGGAGCTGAAGGGGTTTGCAGCCGCATAGGAGGAACAACAATATGAACTAACCAGTACACCCAGAGCTCCCTGGGACTAAACCACCAATCATAGAAAATATATGGTTGGACTCATGACTCTAGCTGCATATGTAGCAGAGGATGGCCTAGTTGGTCATCAATGGGAGAAGAGGCCCTTGGTCCTATGAAGGTTCTATGCCCCAGTATAGAGGAATAGAACCAGGGCCAGGAAGCAGGAGTGGGTGGGTTGGGGAGCAGGGGAGAGGTGAGAGGATAGGGGATTTTTGGAGTGGAAACTAGAAAGGGGATAACATTTGAAATGTAAATAAAGAAAATAGTTGATAAAAAAAGAAAAAAAAAAACTATCCAGCTTAGTTGGGAGCATGGTTAAGTATGTTTATTGAGCAAATAAGTACAGGACAAATGGAGATCTTTGAAGAGGAAAATCAGATAACAAGAAAATAAAGATTACATATGGACCAGCAGCTTATTGTACATAAGAGGAAGAAAGTCTTCATTTTCAAGAGGATATTTCCTAAGCAATCCCCAAAGAAGACTAAGAGGCTATCTGAATGTAGCATTCCAGTTAGAGGATCGATGTGTTCAAAGGTCCTAAGGTAGGATGCTCGACATGACTTAGGGAAAACAAGATAATTATGTTAGCTCTAATGGAATGACTGAGGGGTGTAGACAGCAGGTGATTACGATAAGTAAAAGGGATGTGACCAGAAAAGGTTACAACCACTATTACGACAAGTGTTGCTCTCATGTGGAGTGAAAAATTATTCAACAGAAATCTGACAAGAACACACTCCCTTTTCTCAAAGGCTGACCGGTAATGGTTAGGGAACTCTGGGGAAGCACCCATAAGAACAGGGGCCTCCTCCTCAGAATGCACTCATAGCTCATAGTTCATTAGGGAAGTGATGGGTACCATGAGTTCTTTCTCTATCCATGATCACTAATCACAGGCTTTACCTTGTAACAAACACTAGAGTCTACCTTCCCTGATGTGAGATCATATTTGCTATGGCTTATATTATGTCCAGAAAATAGATTTCAAAACCCCGTTTACTTCTGTCTCACATTTTTTCTGTTCTATCTTCTTTTTTTTCCATTTTTATTAGGTATTTAGCTCATTTACATTTCCAATGCTATACCAAAAGTCCCCCATACTAGGTGGAACAACATTATGAACTAACCAGTACCCCGGAGCTCTTGACTCTAGCTGCATATGTATCAAAAGATGGCCTAGTCGGCCATCACTGGAAAGAGAGGCCCATTGGACTTACAAACTTTATATGCCCCAGTACAGGGGAACGCCAGGGCCAAAAAGGGGGAGTGGGTGGGTAGGGGAGTGGGGGTGATCTTCTAACATGTACCTTGAGTCTTGGCCAGGGTGGTATAAATGACCTATATAGGGAGAACACTCAACTGTCATTCCCAACAACCATGACTCTCTGTATTCACCACCGTGCCCTGAAAATAGAAGTTTCTCAAAATCAAGGATGGATCTTCCAACTTAGTTCCGGCTTACTATTTCTGTCTTGTTTAACCAAGGTGTGTGTTGCTTCAAAAATAGAATCTTATCATCTAGGTGAATTGGGCAAAGAAGAGATATGGCAAGAACTTGTATTGCTTTGAGAGTCTCTGTAGGGCTTTTCTGAACAACAGATAAGGAAATGATAATGCTGTTCTCAAATCTGAGGATCATTAAATTAAACTGCCAACTCTTTTGTACCTTCAAAATAATAATTATAATATAATTTCAACACTTCTCTTTTTATTTCCTTCCTCAAATACTTCATATATTCTCCTCTTGTTCTTACGTTCATCGCTTTTCACTCTTGTAGTTGTTACTTGGTAAGAGCAGTCTTTGGAGGTTAGAAAGATGACTCAATGGTCAAGGGTGCTTGTTCTTGCAGATGACCTGGATTTGATCCTCAGTACATAACCATATATAACTCCAGTTCCAGGGATCTGATGTCTGCTTCTGACCTTCATAGGTACGAGGCATGCAAACGGTGCACATACATGCATGCAGGCAAAACAATAATAAAAATAATATAACAAAAAATTAAAAATTTAAAAATAAATTGTATACAATAAAACCAATAGATTTATACATATTTGGATGCATGTATATTATATAAGAGGTATATGCATAATTGTCTCCAGAGATGAAATATACTTCCTTTACCCTAAATGTTTATTTTACTACTAATTTCAATGTTCTGACCTCCTTCTAACCTTAGTCAACAATGACACTTAATTGCTCTTCCTTTTTTTTGCCTCCCCTCCCAAGATTTTTATGAAAAATTTCATTGCGTTACAATAAATAGATTTATGTTTGACTTCTATGCTCTACCAATTTGGGAAATTTACCCAAATTGCTACCTTATGAATAGGTCATTCATTTGATGGATTACTTTTCTTACCTCTTTAATATTTTATGGCTTATTATACTTTCACTATTTGGGGCACATTGGGTTGCTTCCATTGTATAATATAACAAACAATGATACTATGAAGATTTGTACATGTGTTTTATATGAATATATGTTTTCTTTCAGTAACTACCTAAAGAATTGCCTGGATTATATGATAAATGTGACTATAGTGTTTTATAAATGGTTGAACCATTTTGCATTCCTGAGATCAAATTCAGCAATTCAAATTTTTTTTCTGTCCTTGCCAAAACATGGTATTGTTCACTTTTTTCCATTAGTTATGATTTCATTGTATATCAAATACATATTACTATGACTGATTTGATTACCATTCTTTGATAATCAGTGCTATTAAGAATGTAGAGAAAAGTAATTTACTTTAATCTTTATCAACATTTATAATTTATATTATAATACTTTTGAAGTATAAAATTTCTTCAAATTTCCTGAGACATGCTCATTTGTGAGACATAGTCTTGAAAACTTTTCTCCTAGTTTGAAAGCGTATTGTTTTCATTTTCTTCTCTTTCTTTATTGAACTTGTGTAATGTTGATGATGTCATTCTTACATTTTTTTTCCTTTCTGCTTTGTGCTTGTTGTGTCCAACTGAAGTTATCTATACCAAACCGAAAATGTTAGCTTTCCTCTTCTACTTTTCCTCCACAACCTTGATCATGTTGATATTCCCGTGCGAGATTATGATGCTCATTTGGCTAATTTTGTATTTTCTATAAGGCAAAAGTAAGGGTTCTTTCTTTTCATGTAGATTTTCTTCATGTCATTTCCAGGAAGAAAACTTTCTTTTTCCATTGACTTTCCACAGCAACTTTGTAAAAATCAATGGATCATATAAATTGTGAATCTATTTTTGACTCTATAAACTGCTGTGTTGAATGCATCTATCATTATGCCAATACCACAGTATCTTAAAGTCTTTTAGGATTTTGGTTGAGATTGCTTTGAGACTGTAAATCAATTTGGAAAAATATTGTCATTTTACTAACGTCCATGCCCATGGCACATCACATGGCTTGCTTAAGTGTTTTAACTTATGCTTCCTTTTACTATTCTTAGACCTTTAATGTAAGGTCTTGCCCATTCTCTCCACTTTTGTGTTTTTAACAATGAGATAATATATGTATGTATGTATGTATGTATGTATGTATGTATGTATGTATGTATGTAATGGCATTTAAATTACTTATGTGGTGCTGAGAATGGAAACCAGGACTTTGCACATGCTAAGGGAGTATACAGTCATAGGTCTGTATTCCCAACCCTCCTATTGTTCTGCTTTGCTTTATTTTATAAGCAGCCTCACAGTGTAGACTGGTCCTGAACTCACATTCTGTCAGTTTGTAACTCCAAAGTTCTGGAATTACAAATATTTATACATTGGGTCAGTATTTAGTCTTCAATAAATACCTAGTGTATAACTTTTGGCAAAATATATATGGAATTATAAACAAGGTCTAATATATTTTATAAATAAAATGATTTGGGGAAAATATCTATGCTTGTTAATATTTGCATTGGTTTTGAAGACATTACACAGCAGAGGTAGAAATAAGTGGTTACAGTAGGAATGAGTAGGAGTGTTATGGTCTGTGGATCTGCTGTTAGAGTAATGTAGGCTCCCATCTATTACATAGAAATTCATGAGGTTACCTCTTTCTTTTATAATCTTTAGGGTGTTCTATTAAATTTTATAGTAAAATATATTCTGATTACGATTTTCTTCCTTATTTCTTTCACTATCATCGCCATCTTCCCTCCCATCTAACTTCACATCTTCTCTCTCTCTCTCTCTCTCTCTCTCTCTCTCTCTCTCTCTCTCCCTCAAGAAACAGGCAAAATAATAATAATAAAACTAATAATAATAATAATATAAAAAGGAAAAGAAGGACAAGGAAAACATGTGCACCCAAACACACACACACACACACACACACACACCATACAATATCAGAAACCATAATATGAAAGCTAAATAATTTTAAGGTAAAAATTCCCCAACCAAAGCAAAATGATGCAAATCTCTCTTTCTCAACCATTCCAGATTCCTCTGTTGTGAATTATAGGTTTAGTTCTATACCCCATTTTTAAATTGGGTTGTTCAGTTCTTTTGGTGGTTAGCTTCTTACATTCTTTATATATTTTGAATATTAGCCCTCTATTGGATGTGGGGTTAGTGAAGGTTTTTTTCCTAGTCTGTAGGCTGCCGATTTGCCTTATTGACTATGTCCTTTGCTTTTCAGTTTCATGAGGTCCTATTTATCAATTCTTGATCTTAGAGCATGAGCCATTGGAGTTCTGTTTAGGAAATTTTCCCCTGTGCCAATGAATTCAAGGCTTTTCCCCACTTTCTCTTCTATTAGATTCAGTGTATCAAGTACGAGGTCCACTTGTACTTAAGCTTTGTGAAAGGTGACGAATATGGGTCTACTTTCATTTTTCTACATACGGACTGCCAGTTAGACCAGCACCATTTATTGATGAGGCTTTCTTTTTTCCATTATATATTTTTGGCTTCTTTGTCAAAGACCAAGTGTCCCTAAGTGTGTGAGTTTATTTTTAGGTCTTTAATTCTATTCCATTGATCAACGTGTATGTCTCATAATAATAGTAAACGTCATAGTTTTGTATTACTGATAGTACATTCAACTGTGAAGTCTGTTTGGCTCCATATTAATATAGTCATACAGTCTTATTATTCTTAACCTTTGCACAGCACATCACTTAGTTATATTTACTTTGAATATTTCATTGTCTTTGAACAAAATTTTCCTCTTTTTGCAGATAACTTATACTTTACATCTTTTTATTCTGATGGTGTCCACTTTTTAGTATTTCGCCCTTTAACATCTAGTGTGAGTAAATATTTAGATACATTTAGCTTTACAATTTTTGCTAATGTTTTGTGATTTTTATTGATGTTATGTCCACTTAAGCTTACTTCCTAATTTCTTCCCTATACTTATTACACATATCTTATTACTACAGTACTTCACCACATGCATGTTATAGGAAGAGCTGATCACAGAAAGCACAGTTTACAAAGGGACGCTTCTTTTCTTTCCATTTGCCTTTGCGGTTACCTTACTCTTCAGTGTGCATGGGTATTCATCGTGAGTTTTGGTTTCTAGGATAGAAAGGCTTCAGGGTTTTCCTCGTGTGTCTCTCCTCTCACTATGCCAGTTCTCAGGCTGCAGAAATTGCAGTTAGCTCCAACCTGAAATGCAACACCATCGCCTTTCATAGCTATTATTAGATATTATCGATGAAATTAATCCTCTCAGATAGCAGGTGTGTAAGCAGGCACAAAGGAACATGATCTTTGAAGTCACTTAGATGGATGGGGGTTGGTTGAAATTCAGCTCATATTTTATAATTCATTGGGGTCATGAGGTAATTTTTATCTCTTCTGAAATTTAGTAACATGTCTATGAATATGCATAAAAGCACTTCTGTGCTTATTTTTTATTATTTTAATTGTTTGCTAAGGCATATACTAGAATTTTGGTTGTGGAACTTATCAATGAGACTCTGTTTCCAACTTTTGAAACAAATTGTCAAATGGTTCTTTAAAATGAATACATTTCACAGTCAGAATAAGTTTTCTATAATAATTAATCTTTTGAACTGAAGCACTTCATTTAATTTTATGTATTATTTTAGACAAAAAAAGTTTAAGAAGTAATAATTTAAATGTTATTTAATTACCTTTTTTTTTTTTTTTAAATAATGACCTAGCCTATAATGGTCAGCACAGGTGTGGTGAATTTTATTTTGATTTTGATTTTTTTAATTTATTTACATTTCAAGTGTTATCCCTTTACCCCCTCCTGGAACCCCCTATCACATCTCCCCTCCCCCTGCTTCTATGAAGACTTTTCTCCACTTACCCACCCACTTCCTCCTCCCTATTCTTGATTTCTCTACCCTGGGGCATCTATTGAGCCTTCATAGGACCAAGGACCTATTCTCTCATTGATGCCTGACAAGGCCATCTTCTGCTACATATGCGGCTGGAGCCATAGGTCCCTCCATGTGTACTCCTTAGTTGGCAAATTAGTCCCTGGGAGTTCTGGGGAGTCTGGCTGGCTGATATTGTTGTTCTTCCTATGTTGCAATTTTTAAAATTATTTTTAGCTTGGAAAAGGAATAGGCAAGTCATTCGATCTGAAATTAGATACAAGTGTTTGTCTTTACAACAAAAATCATGTCTTGAAACAAATTAATAATGTCTGTCATCCTCATGCTAGCTATCAACAAATAGTAATAAAATGGCATTTGCAAGAGCTTTTTCTTTTGAGTATTAAACAAAACAGGGAAATAGAAACCTTCAGTATGGGCTTAGGACCAATGCACATGAACTATTTCTTGTTATTGTGTGACAGTCATTACAGACCAGGGTCTTAGTTATTATATTAAAGAGATATATGACAGTGAGCTGATAGTTCTGGCCTGTAAAACTGAATAAAAGTACTCTCTCTTTCTCTCTCTCTCTCTCTTCATTAACTTCACTTGACTTTTAAACAAATAACGGAGGATGGATTTTTAGATAGAATCAATTTTTAATGTGCGTTCATTTTAATATTCTGCTTGACACTTAGTTTTAAACTTTATTCTTATTCCTGTAGAATGAGTTCTCTCTAGATTTTCTTTGATTTCTAATGGCCTCATAACCTATTAGTTATTTAAAATATAGCATAAAATCTTAAATATAAAAGTTATATGCTAATGCTGTGTCTAGAACTCCTAGTACGTGGCTGAGAATGATCCATGTGCCTCTGCATAAACACACTGATGGTATTTTGAGAGCATTTTAACTTTCAACAAAATCTTTACCTATACATTTTTATTAAATCCTACATGGTAGAAATATGCACACTTCATCAAGTTGATGCTTATATGAATCTACTCATCAATTTCTTACGTGTATTACAAAATTTTATCAAATATACTAAAATACCCTAAATTTAAAATATATAATTCCAGACTGTTTCCTAGGAAAATATGTCAAATATATGTGGTGATTATCCACCATGCATGTTAGACAATTTAAAAACTAATGTATAGGCTGGAAAAATGGCTCAGTGAGTAAACTCACTTGCTGCAAAATTTGTTCCTTGGAACAAACAAATAGAAATAACATCTAGTTCCTGAATTTAAAACACACACACACACACTCGGGAGACCCTGCACATGACCAAGGGAAACAAACAAAAAACAGTAACAAGGAAGGATTGTTCATATTTTAACAATACTGACCATTTTCCTGATTCTGTAAGATGATGTTTAAAAAAATTGTAGAAAAGAAATAATATCCTGCATATATAGTGTGATACCATTCACACCAAGTGTTAGGTGGTATCAGAAGTTACTTGCTAACAGCAACTCAGAAAACCTTAGTACTTTGGATAATTATCAAAGAGTTCCCACAATAAAGTGGCTGGAAGAGTTGGACATCAAAGATAAACATCACAACAAAATCAACATGAGAAATTATTAAATTTAAATTCAAAGGAATTACAATAATCTGTTCTGAATTTTAGACGAAGATACATGCTCTGATTTCAAATGTCTAGATCGGTATTTGTCAACCTTCCTACAACTATTTATGTTGTGGTGACTTCCAACCATAGAGTTACTTCATTGCTCCTTCAAAACTGTAATTTTGCTGCTGTTGTGAACCACAGTGTGAATATCTGATATGTGGCCCCCCTGAAAAGGGATTTTGACCCAGCCATTGAAAAATGCTGGTCTAAATACAGGAGAAACGCACAGACTTAAGCTTCAACTGACTTAACAAAATAGAAAGGCCATTTCACAAGTTCCTTTTGTCAATCAGCTTCACTTTTTTTATGTGATCCTCTTTTAAAGCATATATCTCTGAATTATGCCACTAATGAGACTTTAGGAAAGAAAAGAACAATCTCTGTGCCAACCATACTGTAGGAAAGAAACCTTGGTCCCCGGACAGACTATGCCTTGCTTTGTGAAGAACCCACAAGCAATGTGGACACACAGTGTCTTTCCATTAAGACTCCTTTACCCAAAAGATCTTGGAGACTCAATGTTGGATCCAAGCTTTGAATATTGTAGCACTCTTTTTTCCTTGTTAACAACTATTAACAATCTTGTGAACTTTATTGTATTATATAGTTAGTCAAAAGCAACTTGTATTTTGCTTAGAAAATGTAAGATAAAGTTATATATAATATGTCTACATTTAGATTCCAAAATCGAAATAACATGAGATTTTCTAAGATGTCTAAAATAGAAATTTTATGTGGGGCTTCTTACAAGCCACATATGTTCTAGGCTATTTTTCCTTATATAATGCCACAACGGAGGAGGCAAAGGAAAAGAAACTTGTAATCTCTCTTTTTTTTCTTAAAATACAGTGTTCTTCAAAATACCATTTACTTCAGACAGTTACTAAACAGAAATTTAGTCAGATAAAATTAACTAACAATCATCTTTTTACAATTTTTTATTATTGGTAGCATTGTAGCAAGAAAAGGGAGAAAATGAATATATTTTCTAATGCTATATATTTAACAATGCTTTTCATCAACACATATGTGTATATATATATATATAGATATATATTTAGAGATATTCAATATTACCTATGACTTTTTAAAGTTTTACTTCAGAATCTATGTAGCCCAGGCTAGCACAGAAGTAACAATTCTTCTGTCCCAGTCTATGAAGATTGCAGCTGTGTGTCCTCATGTCTGACTCGGGGCTGTTTTAGTTTTATTATGTAGCCCTTCGGTTAAATTGAAATTGTCTTGGTTATAACAAGACAGAGTTACGGTACAGATAAACATATAAGCAATTTTAATATTTCAGTTGGAACAAGATTTGTTTCACATCTGCCTACTTTCCAGGATATAAATCACTTACAACAGTGGCGCCTAATTTTGAGGACATGAGGAGATGGAAAGCACCAATGTGCTGAAGCGTAAGCAGAATAATCTATGGATGACAACTGAAAGTGCCCTGAGCAGTATTGTGCAGGAGGGTGCTGCCGTCAACAGTCCTCTCAAACCCGAGTTACGAGGACCAATTATTTTTGCTTTGTTTCCCGATAGATATTTATTTGAATAAGGTAAAACATACATATTTATTATCCTCTAATTCCTCAATACCAATTGCAAGTAGCAGTAACACTCTATACAGACTCCATGAAAGAAGAAGAAAGACAACAGTGATTTATAAAAATCAAACAAACAAAAAACTCTGCGTGTGTTTAAATGCAATCTAAAGATAGATACAGTGCCAAGTCAGAAACAACATAATGGCAAATCCACTTGGTTGGGAGTCAAAGCAAAAGGCATATTCTGAGACCAGATAAAAGCATATTCGGGTCTTCAGTGAGTAGTACCCTACAACGTTATAAGCCATACCGCTAACAGGACTTCCTTACTTGGAAAATTGACCTCTGGAGGCATGCAATCCTGAATCTTTCTCCACAGGGAACAGCAGGGGAAAAAAACAAAAACAAAACAAACAAACAAAAAAAAACAAAAACCCTCAGGCCTGTTAGGGAAGACATGTAAAACCTTCATTTTTGTGGGAGGCAGAGGGTATGAGTGGTGGGCTGAAAGACACATATGTGGCAATTGGCTTGGCAACCCTAAATTGAGGCAGCTGGAAGAAACAATTAAATGCTAAATCACCACAATAGAACCTGCAAAGTACAGGGCTGAACTGTGCATCACACCACTTGGTCGCCTAACTGAAACGGGAGGATGGAGAAGAGATATGCCCCTAAACAGATGGAACCACTGATTTGATCAGAACCGGGTCTGAAATAACAACCATAAATGGAAACTACGTCTGCTCCAGTCGATTCACCACAACTGCTCTCTAGCGACGCTCCATCAGCAGCCACTCAGATCCTCTAAAAGTCCCTTTCAAATATGAATGATAATGACAGGGATGGTGTCCAGCTAGAGAAACACGGCAGGAGAAAAAGGGTTTAGTAATCATAAATGCGGAAGAATTTTACATTATGTTAAAAAGTTAAAATATCCACCTGTTTAATTAAGATAGAAAAGAATTAAAGCAAAAGAATGTGGCGTCTATGAAGGGACAGTTTGAAGAAAGCAAGCAGAAGAACTTGGAAGAGAAGAATCCTTAGGAAAGAGTCTAAGAACATTCAGATCTAATTGAGACAACGATCCTGTTGTTGAAGAGTTAAGGTATAAATCCTTGAAGCTCACTTTAGGTCGTGTGGAGCACACCATTTTTCTTTATCTTCTTTAGCCCATACTATTCATTTGCAAAGTACAATTCCATAACAGGAATGTTCAGGGGTTCAATTTTGCACAGGTCTTGCATGAGTCACAGCCGGCTATGACGTCATGAGGGAATGGGCGGGGTATGTCCAGAACATCTTCCAGAGCCCTGTTCCCATCCTCTAGCCTTAATGTCTTTTTGCCATTTCTTTTCTAGTGTTGTCACACCTTGGTAGAGGTGAGATCGATGATCATTTTAGGATTGAGTGTCAAATATCCTCTTATTCTCAGTACTTTGACCCACAGTTAGGTTTTACACTAATCATTGCTCAGTGTGAAAGGCTGAGCACACTAATATATTGAGATTATATTATAATATTATATATAATGTATTATATTGAGGACTCCCATGCCCGCTGCAGTTAAAGGTGATAGGAATCATTTTCTTCAGTGGTCTAGACACTGGTTAGTTGCCTAGGCTCCATTCAACAAACAGCATCACCCATGTTCATGCAAGCAACCCTATTTGATTTAAGTGGAATTTAAAAACATTTTTAAAAGCTATGAAGGTAGAAGGTGAAGTGTCCTGAATGAATTTCTTGAGGAGGAAGAGGAAGCAAGACAGGGAGAGTTATGATTTAATGATTTTAGGGATATGATTTAACACATTATCTACACATATAAAACAACTGAAGAATGGATAACATTAAAATGCTTTCTTATTTTGGTGTATTTTATCCTAAATTTCTACTACTCAGTCTGAAATGTAATTTTTTTTTCTGTAAATGATTGTTTTGTTCACAATGCAAACTAAGAGGCAGTAGAAAGGGCTTTACTAAGATTCTGGGGTTGTCATATAACTACTGATCTATAATTGGAGAGAAACAAATGTTTTTATATATTTTCCTATTAAAATATTATTGAACTTACATGTGAGAATTTGAACAAGACACATTTAAAAAAAAAAACACTGACGTGGGTTTTGTGCAATTGATGATCATGTGGTTTTAGAACCACATATTTTGGGATCACATGAATAACTTTTCCCAAGTACCAGGCACATTTTTATTATCATCTTGCATTTTTATCCTTGCTTCAACTTTAGAAAATTACCTCTGATAAGTGGAAATGAGGGTAAACTCTCAGGCTGCAAAATAGGCTCAACCATGGGGCTGTTATTAAAATTAATGAGTGTCACTGTTGGAATGCGGCAAATCTATATTGCTAATGTCCTCTAATTATTAATCATCGTTAAGCAGTTAGAACATCATCATCATTATATTTCTCAAGTTTTAGGTGAACATCATCAACATTAGAGAAAATCGAGGAAAAGTTAAGGTCTTCTACTTCTGGCAACAGAGTCCAGCATTAATTAAATATTTCTAAACCACTACTGTGTGTGTTGGATGGCTATCCCCTGGAAGCTGCTGTTGAAACAGAGAAAGTTATATAACAATTAGAAATGCTGGCTTTCAGACAACCCTTTTCAGGGCATGCTGTAGTGGTCCAAGCAAAATATTTTGGAGAATACAAAATGAAGATATGCTATTCTGATATTGTGTAGAGTTAGCAGCAGGTTTCAGATAATTTCAGTGGATTTTTATTCTATGAACTTAGCTTTTCAGGTCAATCTCAAACTCAACATACAAATCCTTCCCTGAGTTGTTACCGTCATTTTGATGCTACCATTTACCTCACAGTACTTGTGTCTCCATCAATGTGTTCAGTTTGGTCCTTTATTTCTTCAGGTCATCGATTCCTACTGTAATAAGGATAAATTACTCAAAACATAACTGCCATGTCTGCTTGTATAAAGGTGATTACAAGCAGGCACATGCATTTTGTTTCCTGACATATCTTTTCCTATATTGTGAATTATATATTTGAAGTCCCTTTTCTATCTTGGTGGCAATAAAAGTGTATTTTTACTTTCCCCATTTCATCTGTAATGACTCTGGCTAGCTCTTACCTCTAATTTGGAATGGAGCATAATATTCGGAGAGGTGGGAAAATATCACTTTAAGTCATAAAGAGTTAGATTAGCTGTTTCATTTCTCTGTAAGTACAGAATATTTTACTAAGATTATAGAAGGAGAAAATGCACAGCACACACAGGAGGTGGATTCTTCCCTGTCCCTTTTCCATCACTTTGTATTGCTTGAAACTCGTTTTTTGATGTGCTTCACTATAGCTAATGACAGCTATCTAGTTTAAGAGAAGTGAAGATGATAGCCCATTAATTGTTATTAAATTTTTTAAAAGTGCTGTATTTTCATGCATGCAATAGAACAAAATGTTTAAGACTAAAAAGAACAGAAATATTTCCCATGTGGTATGTGGTTGTGCATCAGACAAGTAATGGAATACTTTGGACTATTTTGCTTTCTGATAATCAAGTCAACCTTCTCATTTTTTTTTTCCTCTGTGGTCCCAACATGCTGTCAGCCCCGCTTCCCACTCCTGACTTAAGCACATGATTCAAAATGACTTTGGAGAGTTGTGCTGCTCAGGGATTTATAGGAGTTTGTTTGTAGAATCCACACCGCTGTACGGCAACCCTGTCGTTTTGGTGACAGAGCCAGTTTAACTCGTCTAGGATTTATGAAGGAGATAATTCAGAATAGCGTAATAATTTTCCCTTGGCGATTACACTATCATTTGGTGCTTTATCCCGAACAGGGAAAATGGATGTGTTGGGTTCTGTACGTGGGTTTAGTGGCTTGATGGAAGGAACAAATCAAGGGCAGAATACAGATGTTGAACATGTGGCTGCCAAGGTCTAGTTCTGGGTCTCCCTTCTGAAAGCTGTCCACCATTTTTGAGCATCTCTTTACAGTTGACAAAATGCTCTCACACTTCTTCCCCTTTGTCCTTGCGGACCCTAGAGGTTGAAGTTCAAATACAACTATACTGATGCCTCTGGAGCTAACTGGTGGTAGACTATTTTCAGGGTTCCTTCTGAGATTTTTGAGGTGAGCTGGGATATCTCTGGGTCTCTCTCTAGGACTTAAACCTTCTTCAAATAGTGTTAAGAATATCATGGACTTCCTAAAAAACATTAGGTTAAATACTAACATTATCTTCATTTAAAATATGTCCCTGAAGGATTAGGTAATATTTCAGAGTAACTGTACATTGGGTATAGTACAAATAATTTGAGGTTTTGATTATATAATGCATATACAGAACTAATAGCTAAATGGATACACACAGAGTGTGTGTATATATATATATATATATATATATATATATATATATATATATATATATATGGGTCATTGGTGATTGATGTGTGTGTGTGTGTGTGTGTGTTTGTGTGTTTGTGTTTGGTTACTTTTCTTTCTCTTTAGGACAAGTTGCTGTTTGACAAAGATTGAAAACATTCACTTAGAAATTTACTTAGAGGTGGTTGGAATGGTTATATGTTAGCATCTACCTTGATAATATGAATTTAGATAATCTGTCTGTCTAGAACATGCAAAGCATCACATACATGTAGCCTTTATCTCCGGGATCTGAAGGATACATTTAATCAAAATACTGAACAATGGTGAATTAAACCTATTTTTCCAGCAGAACAGTATTAGAACAGATTCTCCGGCCCTTCTGAAAAGTTCTGAGGGACGAAAACATATAAAGTTTTAATATTTGAACACACGTGTGTATTATAATCAAATCTATATGAAAAGCATAACTTTCAACCAACTTTACACCGAAGATTTGCCAGGTTATTTTTAAGTTATGTGGTTTGAGGAATATTTTTCTTTTCTAGTTTCCTGTTATTCACAGATTTCTCTCAATGCAGTCATATAGAAAATTAGAAGACTTTCTTATTCATGGGCCTTTAGGAAGATGATTTAATACCCTTGTGGAGGCAAACCAAGCCTCTGCAAAATCTTCCTTTTATTATTTATTTATTTATTTATTTATTTATTTATTTTATTCCAATGTAACTTTTTACTTTACTAGAAAACGTCACAGTGAAATAAACAGAGCTGATTTAGGGATTCTGTTTCCCGTGGAAATCATAAATTATCTTAAAATATTCTTATGTCCAATCAATATATATATTTCACTTGAATTTCCTATTAATTCTACTAATTCCAAATGGAAATATGAAGTTTCCTGGATACAGAGTGTATTTTATTTTAAAATATATTTTCTCATCAATTAAAGGATTTATTATTGGTCTCCTCTAAGTTATCACATTTGCATGAAGAATACTGAGAGACTCCTTTGCTTCTGATACCATCAAAAGCAAATCTTTTGCTTGGAAAATGTCAAAAAGTCAGTGGTTGTGGCTTCTTGCCATCCATTTCACTTACTAAATATAAAATTTCCAAGCCAGCATATCATGAGCAGATCAATTGGGAAACCATAATTAGCTTCTTTCTTATCTGGAAAGATCATGTGGCCCATTTGAGTTTGTCTTCCCCAGTAACCAGAGTCAGGCTTTGAAAGCATACATCAGAGCACCTTGTCATTCTCCAGCTCTAACCGTGACTTTCATCATACGTGAGAAACAATCTCACTCCTCACGTGCACTGGGTGTAGATGCCCATTTAAGGGTGTGCAGACTGGTGGGCCTGAAGTGCCGGAGTGTCTGTGTTAAGTATCTCAGATCATACCAAATTCCATCGAGACATAGCAGAAGGCTGCTGAAGAGGTAGACAAGAATTTAATGAGGATGGATTTCACTCTGTCTGCACTGCTCTACAGGACAGTACTACCAGGCATGCACTAGACCTCAGGCTCTCTTCTGTGGCCCGGCCAGTGTACTTTGGCCATGAGGCAAGCGAAAGATGATTGCAAAGGCCAGGTGTGGACTACCTGCATAACAGGCTCAACTCTTTCAATATTAATTACAGATGTGTATCTATCTATTTTCCTAGTAAGCCAATAAAGCACTTGTAGATAAAAACTATTGAAGAAAAACATTGAGGAGCATATCAATATGTCCAGATAATTTTGATGGACACTTTTTATGGGCTTTTCTATAATCTCTATTTAACTTCTGCTGACCCAAAATATTGTCTTCCAGCCAGTTTTCCAATTTGATGAACCTTCAGTTTAAGAGTTACTTCAATATAAATATTATCAGCTCACAAAGCTTATAAGTATGAAAGGGGAGGAGATTAATTTATTTCCTACTGTTAATGATTGCACGTGAAAGGTCACGTTTTTAGCCAATGTAAAGGAACCTTGAGTTATACAACCTCTTCTTTCATGAATCCTTATGTCTCTACCACACCTTCAATGATAAATAGAGTGTCTGTACTTTTTGCTCTTGTTTCTATGAAAAAAAATACCTGCAATAAGCAACTTAGAGGGAAAATGGCCTTTGACTCACAGTTTCAGAGGTCCTCTGTTCATCATGATAAAGAAGACATGGCGGTGGCAGCAGTAGGAGCATCAGCGTCAGCATCTCAACTGATGGGGTAGAAACTTGTGACTGCCTATTTCCACAGCTCAGCACAGAAGACAGCAAACTTAGACTGCAATGAGATGCATGTCGGACATTTGAGAGCCCACCTGTAGTGCACTCTCTGAGACCCCACAATGCAAGGATAACATAACCTCCCAAATAGTGCCACCTGCTGGTTGGAATATTTTGGGCTGAACCTTTCCTGGCCCCCGCCACCCCTAGCACTAGCTTGATTTACTTTGAACTTCTATAACAGGTTATATTATATTAGGTATTTTTGTACTATTTATGTACAATGTCCCTGTCTTCTTAAAGCCCTTTAACCATCATTGAAAATATTTACTTTTGAGGAAATCATGATAATGTGTAAATTTAAGAAGATTTGGCAAATGCTCTTGATTTCTTTCAAAGTGATACAATATTATTGACACAATTTGAGGAATATCTATCAAGTGCCTATTTAGTGCCAGTTTTTGCTTTATGATATGGGCTAAAATGATGTATGGAACATGCTTTCTTTGTTTCTTTTTTTATTTACTCTTTTAAGTAAAGTTTAATGGATTTTAGAAAGTCATATATATAAAAGAAATCTAACACTATCATAAGTATCCAGTTTTGGACTCTTCAAACTTCCTCACATAGCCTTTTAAGCTATTTGTAGTTGTGAATTTCAAGGCAGTCCTGCCAAGACTCCAAAATTAAAAACCGATGATTTGTCTCAAACGGATATCTGCAGAACATTTCATCCAAACACAAAAGTGGCCTGGTTTTCTGTTTGTTTGTTTGTTTGTTTCGATTCTTAATGACTTCAATTTCCTTGGTGATTATTGGTGTAGTAAAATTGTCTATCTGATCTTGATTTAACTTTGGTAAGTGGTTCGTTTCTTTTAGATATTTCAATTTTGCAGAATGTGGGTTTTTGAAGTATGACTGTATTTCCTTGATGTCTATGGTTTTGTCCCCCTTTTCACTTCTGATTTTGTTAATTTGGATATACTCTCTCTGCTTTTTAGTTACTTTGGATCAGGGTTTGTCTATCTTGTTGACTTTCTCAAAGGACTAAGTCTTTGTTTCATTGATTCTTTGCATTGTTCTCTTTTGTTGTTATTTTATTGATTTTTAACCCTCAGTTTGATTTTTTTATCATCTACTCCTTTTGGATGTGTTTGCTTCTTTTTGTTCTAGAGGGTGCAGATGTCCAGTTAAGTCACTAATACGCTATTTGTATACTTTCTTTATGAAGGCACCTAGTACTCTGATCTTTCCTCTTAGAATCACTTTAATTTTGTTCCGTAAGTTTGGGTATGTTGTGCAGTCACTTTCAATGAATTCTAGGATGCCTTTGATTTCTGTCTTTATTTCTTTCTTGACTCAGTTGTCAATGACTAGAGAGTTCTTCAATTTCTATGAATTTGTAGGCTTTCTGTTGTTACTGTTGTTTAAATCTAGCTTTAATCCACTGTATCTGATAGGAAACAGGGGTTTATTTCAATTTTCTTGTATCTGCTGAGACTTGGTTTGTTACCATGTGTGTGGTCCATTTTGGAAAAGTTTCCATGTTATCATGGTTTCTTTTTTAAAGGTCTGACCCCACTTAATTAAAAGAATTATTTGATAAAGCATTGACATGTTCAATAGTTATTATTATTATTGTTGTTGTTGTTGTTGTTGTTGTTGTTATTATTATTTTCAAGATAGGGGTGCCTTTTGTAGCCCAGGTTTTCCTGGAACTCAGTATAAAGATCAAGCTGGCATCAAACTCTGAGATCTGCCTGCCTTTGATGGGATTAAAGGCATGTGCCACCATGCCTGGCTTATACTACTTATTTATAACAGTTATACTAGGCATTGGATCTAAGTGCCACAGAAGCCCAGAAAACAGTTCCTAAGTCTTCAGAACAGCTTTCTTGAAGAATAGGAACAGGAGGAGGAGCTGGCAGAACCATTTCCTGTGCCACCTCTCATATTCTGAATTAGATGGAGCTACAAAAAGTTAACTTCTTTTTTCATCGTTGAGGACAATAGTTCAGCAAAAAATGGGCTGTGCATCTTTTTCCTCAAAAGCTGTACAGTTGGCTGCATGAGGTACCCCCCCCCCACACACACACACCATGATTTCTCTCCTTTATTCTCTGCTCCAAGTGCTATTGGGGCCTTTATCTGAGCTGTAAAAATCTTTCTGCAGAGAACACACAAAAGTCATTTAATCATGAATATTAAAGAATAACAAAAAAGTAAATCTTTTCAATTGAGCATTTCAGCAACACTTTAAAATGTGTGCCTAACAGACATGAACAGTGCCTTTTGTCTTTTTCATATATTATGAATTACGTAGTAAGCTACTTATTAGCTTTAAATGACTCCTCAATTAAGCAGTAAATGGGCATGTGAGAGAGTGAATGAGTGAGTGTGTGTGTGTGTGTGTGTGTGTGTGTGTGTGTGAATATTCTGAGGATATTGCTTTCCAATCCGTACATTTGAAGCATGGAAGAATCGATTATCTTTTTTAAAAAAGTATTAGAAATAAGTTATTTGTATGAAGCTAACCATCACTGAAGACCCAAGAGTTCACCTTTACAGGGATTTAGAGTAGGTTTGCAACAGCACCTCTGGATCTTAGCTGAAAATAACTAGTTAGGACCAGAGCATTTGAAAATTGGCCAATATAGTCTGACTTTAATCTCCTTCTTATAAAAATGCTGTCTTGTATGCCTCAAGATATATTTCATTGCAAGCTCCAGAGAACTGGGAGGGGAGGAGGGGAAGCAGAGGAAGGCAAGGGGAGGGTGTGGGATCCCCAGAGGATGGAGAACCAGCTGTATGGTGCCTGTGCACACGCAATATCTTTAATGTTCCTCATTGCCTTGTCTCTGGTTTCTTACATCCACCCCCACCACATTAGTGGAGAGAGGAGGCATCAGATAAGACATTTCCCCAAATGTTAGTAAATACGATTGCATGGCGGACATTCTTAAGACCTGCTCTTCTCCCACATAGCTAGCAACACTCACCACTGGTGATGTGAATTTAAGGAAAGTATTTCAACATCAGGACACTTACATGCTCTCTACTGTGCTGATTTCTTCAGTCTGATGTGGTGCGCCGTTCACTGGAATCCACACTTTTCCCTATATTGATTTTATTATCAGTAGTAGTAATCACCGAATCATTACCAGCCAATTACACAAACACATCTAAGCTAGGTAAGCAACATTATCTTCTACTATCTGTCATTTTGTAAACGAAGCTGATCATCTTCCTGGCCAATTAAGGGTAGCTCCATATTTTGATCTAGCCGACTTAACAGCAAGTATATTGAATTATGTAGTAGGTAATTACTTACGTATGGTGGTAGTGTGGCAGAAGGAGGGTAATTTGAGTGTAATCTGCTTCTTATTCTTTTTGAAAACTGCATTAGAGAAGGTTAACTGCTTAAAAAAAGATCTTGGCATGTTTGTGGGTTGAATAAAATAGTAGTTATTTTTCCTAGCACAATAGGTCTGGGATAGGTGAGTAGATTTGCCAAGCAATTCTCCAGGGCTTCAGGGAAATATTAAATATAAAGTCACACTAACCCTGGCAGTGATTCACATTTATACTATGTTATTAGATCTTTGTCACATGGCTATGCCTAACTATCAGGAATACTAGGGACTGTGGTCTCTCTAAGGAAGAAACAGAAAATTCAGGCTTTGCTGTGTGGTGGCAATATCTGTCATAAGGCTTCAATCTGTAATTGCTCTGTTTCTGTGTGTATTAATTACTTCCCTTGCCTTATTGTTTGTTATGTGGGACTTCTACCAGGCTAGCCTCACTTTTCTTCCTCTGTTGCAGAATGCTAGATGTCTTTAAATACCTACTTCTGAGCCCTGCCTCTCAGACTTAAGTGTATTAGCAGTTAAAGAATAACATACAACAATATTTTGAGACTTTTTCAAGTTCTCAAACTTGTAATTATTTTTAGCAATTTCTATTGAAAATATATAGGAAAACATTAAATAGTTGGTGCCAAAAGGTTTTTTTGTTTGTTTGTTTGGGTTTTTGTTGTTGGGTTTTGGGGGTTATATATATATTTTTTTCTTTATTTATACTTCAAATGTTTTCCCCTTTCCAGGTCTCCCCTTTGGAACCCCCTATCCCATCCCCCTCCCCCTGCCTCTATGAGGGTGCTCCTCCACCCACCCACCCATTCCCTTCTTCCCATCCTGGCATTCCCCTACACTGGGGCATCGAACACCCTCAGGCCCCAGAGACCTTTCCTCTCACTGATGTCCAACAAGGCCATCCTCTGCCGGAGCCATGGGTCTCTCCATGTGTATTCTTTGGTTGGTGGTCCAGTCTCTGGGAGTTCCAATGAGTGGGGGTCTGGCCTGTTGACACTGTTGATCCCTTTTGTTTAAATTTGTTATAGATGTGTGTGTGTGGGAGAGAGAGAGAGAGAGAGAGAGAGAGAGAGAGAGAGAGAGAGAGAGAGAGATTGAGAAAGAGAATTGTCATTGACATTAATTTTAAAATCAGCTTTAAGGTGCTTTTCCATTGCAGGTCTATTTTCTTCTTCTTTCTTCTTCTTCTTCTTCTTCTTCTTCTTCTTCTTCTTCTTCTTCTTCTTCTTCTTCTTCTTCTTCTTCTTCTCCTTCTCCTTCTCCTTCTCCTTCTCCTTCTCCTCCTTCTCCTTCTCCTTCTCCTTCTCCTTCTCCTTCTCCTTCTCCTTCTCCTTCTCCTTCTCCTTCTCCTTCTCCTTTTCTCCTCCTCCTCCTCCTCCTTCTCTTCTCTCCTCCTCCTCCTCCTCCTCCTTCTCCTCCTCCTCCTCCTCCTCCTCCTCCTCCTCCTCCTCCTTCTCCTCCTCCTCCTTCTCCTCCTCCTCCTCCTCCTCCTCCTCCTCCTCCTCCTCCTCCTCCTCCTCCTTCTTCTTCTTCTTCTTCTTCTTCTTCTTCTTCTTCTTCTTCTTCTTCTTCTTCTTCTTCTTCTTCTTCTTCTCCTTTTTGTTTTTTGTTTTTGTTTTTCGAGACAGGGTTTCTCTGTGCAGTCCTGGCTGTCCTGGAACTCACTTTGTAGAACAGGCTGGCCTTGAACTCAGAAATCTACCTGCCTCTGCCTCCCAAGTGCTGGGATTACAGGCCTGTGCCATCACTGCCTGGCTGCTGGTCTATTTCTATAACATCATTTTTATATAGAAAATCATATTGCTCATAAAGTATGTCAAGTCTCTGACATCTCAGGCTACAGATAACTGGCTAGGTTTTGCAGTACCAGTCATAGTCAGTTCTAGCTTGGATACTTAAACATGTGCACAAAGTACAGGTAGTCTCCAGCAATAGGTGCTTTCCCTCAAGTTCTACAAGGAAAAGAAAGAAGTGACAATATCCTGCGCTGTGTCTGGAGAACTCCTGTATTCCTCTGACCAACCAGAAGAGGAGAATTTTCTCTTGAAAATAATCTTTAATTTAAAGCATACAATGTTTTAAAAATGATCATCTTTAGTGGCAACAAACCCAAGAAAGCAAAATGTAATTATTATTGAATGACAATGTTACTTACTTACATACTTTTGTAAAAAATTTGATGTTATTTATCCAAGGAAGAATAAATTGTAAAGGGTGATATTATAGATACTAGTGTTTTAAACAGTAATTTCTGTTAGAAAATTCTGAAATGAGGGTTAGTTATATGACCTATGATTGGTTCTATGTCATAGCTAAACTAAAATTCTTATAATGGCATAGATTATTTTTACCTCCTTTTGAGAAATATTCAAGTACAGCATCCAAGGTTAGTTTTTAATTGCAAATAATATAAGCACAGCAGTCAAACAATACTTATATACATTTGCCTATATCCTATCTTTAGTATATCACATTGAGTACTAAATATTATGAAAAATGCATAAATGAGAATGGTAAATTTTGCTTCTGCCTGGCCACATTCTATCATGCACAAATAAATATGATTTCTTTAAAAAAAAAAGTAACATAAAAACAAACACCACAATAAACTCAAGATTATGTTCAGGCTGCAGAGATGGTCAATGGTTAGACCACTGGCTGCTCTTCCAAAGGGTCCAGGTTTAATTCCCAGCTCCCTAAACTCACAACCTCTGTAACTCCAGTTCCAAGAAAGTAAATGTCCTTTTCTGGGCTCTGTTGCACAAGATACATATGTTGTGCACATACATACATGTAGGCAAAATACACTCACATTCACACTCACACAAAGAAAAAAAATATGATTTGGTTGTTTCTACATCTGTCTGTCTATCTATCTACCTATCTATCTATCTATCTATCTATCTATCTATCTATCTACTAAAAGTTTGCATTAATGCAATTGTTGTCCTAGTGGACAATAGTGACTGAAAGAAGCAAGCCTACCTGTGCTTCTTCTATACCTCATTCCTATCATTCATGAGGATTATTCTCTCGTTTCACCCAAATGCCTACCTCTGAGACTATCACATGGAATATTAGTTCCTAACGTAAAAAAGTTGATAAGACACCATTACTCATACCATATCAATAATTAATATAAAAAGCAGTCTAGTAAAATACATGATGTTGCTAGTAAAATTGAGACATCAAATCTAAGACCATCTTCTAATACACTATTAGATGTATCACTGCCATTTCACATTTCTATATGATCCGTGAGAGATTCAAGATATACTAACCTTTTTTGGTTTCTTTACTCTATAGAACCCCCCTAAATTACAGATAAAATGTACTCAGATAATTTTCCAATGCTTCATTTATATATGTACTAAATACTTTTATATTTGAGTTGGCAAGATGGTGAGATGGGTAATGCAATGTAAGTTTGATGACCTGAGTTCAGACCCCACAGCATCCTCCTCCTCAACTGAAAAATCTTGATTTTGTGGCATATGTCAGTATCCCAGAATGCAGCTCTGAGGAAAAGGAGGCAAAAAGCAGGCTTGCTGTGAATGCATGGGCCAACTGGCATGGCATTTGTAGTATTAAGAGGGAACAGAAACTCAAAGATACCTCCTGTCTTCCACATGTGCACTGTGGTATGCACACACCTGCAACAACACACCACACTACAATATATACAAACACACATACACAAAGCATTGGATTAAATTATTTACATTGTTATATGATGTACACATTTAAAACATAAATTGTTATTTTAACTTTAGCCATCCTTTAGAGGACAATATGAATGAAAAGTCTTTGCATAGAACTACTGGGAATCACAAGTTAGTGATCAATTACTTTCAACTACTTGTTTTAACTGAAGAGCTCCTGTCAAGGAAATACCTATTGGCTCACTTCAAATTCCATAGTTCTCTCCTTCACTAAAACACATTCTGGATGTGTTTGTATTCTTGTAACACTTTAACTCTCTGGCTCTGCATGTATTTTGTGACTCTGGCACCCTAATAAGCCATTGTTTTAAAAAAAAAGAGTATTTTTATATCATTAAGTGTCCTTTCCTCAGACTATGATGAATTTTGCTTTCTGTCTTTTATTTGCATAAGTAAAATCTTCATTTTTGCATTAATGTGTATCTTTTCTGTATCTAATTATCATTAACTTTCTTTTGACTGTGCAGGGCAGGCTATTTGCCTCAGAATATCCCCCTAGAGATCATCAGATACCTGTCTGAGGAAAAGGATTTTCTTCCTTGGCACGCTGCCAGCCGAGCTCTTTATCCTCTGGATAAATTACTGGACCGCATGGAGAACTACAATATCTTCAATGTAAGCGTATAGAATTTCTTCTTTCTAATATTCAGAAGATAAAATATTTTCTCATTATGCACTCCGTGCAACTGAGTCTGAATTATTTCATTTCCTCTTGCCCGTTTAGGCTGTTATTTTTATCCTGATTTTCTATGCAATACCGATGACAGTTATTTGAAAAAAAAAAAGAATTTAACACAAGCTACCTTTTATTCTGGCCTAAAAGTGTCAATTAAGCTTAAGTGCTTGAGAATTTAAGAAAGAATGTACATGGCAAATCCATAAAGTTCAAACTTACTTCTTCAGAGTTAAAGGGCTCTGTGTTCACAAAGGACTTAACCTGAGTAGAGAGATCCCAGAAAACTTAACAGAATATAGACAGTTTCAATAAAGATTCTTAGTCATTATTTTTATCCAAAAGGGCATGGTGAATTCAATGCACCTCCTTAATTAACAAGGATAAGATCAACATTGAGGCCAAAGCCCATCCATAATTGGGTCCAAGGGGATACAGGGCAGCAAACAACAGATAATCCAGGCAGACACAGAGGCATGCCATACATTCCAAAATGGTACCTGACTAGATTTTCTAAGCTTAAAGTCCAGGAAACCAAAATTTTACTGTCAAGAGCACCTAATCAGATTCAATGGTCATTTTGAATAATATCAGGATTAACTACAGCTAATGAGCTTTTGATTCCTTGCTTTCTTATCACAATTACCTTGGTGCACTGTAAGGTTTTCTTCAGATACTTTTAAGAACCTGTACTGTGCTTTGTGAAGTCATTCCATGACTTATGACATAGTAAGTCTGTGACTTGACACTCACAATTGAAATTATTCAAAGATGGGTTGTCAGTGATTCAATATATGATTAGAACCATCCAGGTTGTCTAATGCTCATCACAGGTGCCTTGTTCCTTCCTTGTTCTCTTACCCAAAGCCTTCATCAAAGTGATTCCATCAATTTACTTTTAAAATTGAGAAAAATCATGGCTTGCCTATTCATTGTTGTTAGTTTTGCATATGCCCTTAGCAACAGATGTACAAAGAAATGTGTCATTTGAGTTATGGGATGTTTATCTGCTAGAGAAAATCTTATATTTCCCCTTTTCCCTAACAAAGAGGTGCTGAAGTATGAAACTCCTAAAAAGGCAAAATACACTCTTGTGTATGCTTATACTTTTTAATACTAGAGTTTTGTTAGATCCCTCACTTACAGTATATTTAAGTGATGTTCTTGCTGTAATTTTAGTGCTATCATTCCTTAGACAAAATTCTAAGATTGCATTAAAGTAAGGGAGAGCATATTTTACATAGGCATTGATATTTAAATGCATCATTAGGTGAACAGATTTTTGAAATTGTGATACTATATTACTGTATGAAAGTGTTATGTTCATCCTCTCTTCCAGAATACTGGTCTATTGGCTGGGCCGGTCTAACAGCTTTTCATTGAGTAGCCTTTATTGATGCAAAATATACAAATATTAGTTGTTCCAGTTGAAGAGAATTGCCCAGAGATTAAAATTGCTTGGTGCTTGTCTGAAGGACTGCAGTTCAATTACCAGCACCTGTATTTGGCTTAGGTAGCTCACAATCACCGACAACTCTAGCTAGAGTTGATCGGAGGCCCTTTCCTGCCACCTGTGAGCACCTGTACATAGCTGGCATCTACTCACATAGGCACCCAGACCTATGCAAAAACAAAATGCAACCGTAAAAAGTATACTAGATGCTTGTTTTCCTAAGGTGCCTCTGTGTATGGTTACATATATGCATGCATGAATCTCACCCTGAATAGTCCTCATTTCCCTTACTTTATCAAGATTGGTCATGGAAAAAATTAGCACTGCAAATTATTCAGTTAGAAGAAAAGAATACTGTGTTCTATGTCTGAAACAGTAAGTTGAATAAAGGCATAAGAAAAAAATACATGGAATTATTAAGATATAATTTTTAAATTACAGAATTTAGGAAGAGTGAAACTAATTTCATCTTGGTTTATCCCATTCTCCATGCAGGAATATATTCTAAAACAAGTTGCAACAACATACATCAAGCTTGGATGGCCAAGAAATAACTTCAATGGATCTCTCGTTCAAGCCTCCTACCAACATGAGTACTGTTTTACTCTATTGTTCTCCTCTTCCCCCAGAACTGTGCAAATACCTGCTGCCAGTGACACTGCGACTCTAGCATCATAAGACTGCCTTTATCTCATTCTGTATTCTGCATTTCCCATTCCAGGGAAGACTAAAGCTGAGCAACACAGTTTTTGCTGCCTGGTCTTAATTTAAGATCTGTCTGTGTTGTGATCTTGGGATCAGAACCTGCACCCTTGAGTGGAGGAGGAGCTCCAGCAAACACTTAGTGTGCTTGACTCCCACTCAGTCTAATTCAGTTTCTTTACTCAGCACCACAGGATTTCTGTATCTAAACCTATTCTGTGTTATCATTTACTTACCGACCATATTAATTACTTTTTCCGTGCTGTAACAAAATAAGCAATAAAGGAAATAGCGTATTTTTTCCTCACAATATATTTCATACAATATATTTTATGCAAATCTATGAGGAAAGGAGTTTCCTTCCCTCAACTCCTTCTAGATATACCCCATCTCTCTGCCCACTGGACTTCAAGTAATTCTCTGTCTGTAAAACAAAAACCAAAAGAGAAAGAAGGAAGGAAAGAAAGAGAGAAAGAGAGAAAGAAAGAGAAAGAGAGAGAGAGAGAGAAATGAAACCCAATAAGACAAAATTAAGTAAATGAAACAAAACAATAAAATGGAATCAGTTTCATGATGGCCAATATTCCTGGGCATGCAGCCTATTACGGAGCATAATGTTTATATATACAGAGACTCTAACTGGAGAAAACTGATTTTTCCTTGTATGGCTTGAACCTGTACAAGTCTTATAAAGGTTGTCCCAGTCTTTGTGGGCTCGTGTGTGTGTCGGTCCTGTTTAAATCAGGCTTTATTTTGATCCTTGGTTTACAAGGATACTTTCCAGGGGTCGTCATGCATAGCGATGGGAAGGTGAGGGGAATTATCCTATTGTGTCCACCTTACTCAGGAAGCAAGGAGAGGTGAAGTTTATGGTTCAGTTTGGCTTCTTCCCTTTTCCCGAATAAGGTCTAGACCTCTGCTCATGGAACAATACATTCTGAATTGGTCTTGCTTTTTCAATAAATTATCTGTGGAAACAATAGGTATATAAGAAACATATCTTCATTGCTAAATTTGAATCCAATCAAGATGACAATGGAGTTAACCAATATATGAGAGATGGTGGTCTGTCTGTCTCGGGCTTTCATATATATATATTTGCTATCTGTATTTAACTACCCATCCACCATTCCATCCTTCCATCCATGCATGCATGCATGCATCCAAAATGATTTGCTCTGATTTTTTTCACATAGTAACATTTTCTTTAACCCCCTTTTCTCTCTTTGAAAATGTACAGGGAGCTACGGAGGGAAGTGATAATGTTGGCATGTAGTTTTGGGAACAAGCACTGTCACCAGCAGGCATCAACACTTATTTCAGACTGGATTTCCAGCAACAGAAACAGGTAAGTTTGAGCCCATCTTTCACTTCTGGTGTTTTTCAGATCTAGGTGGCTACATCCCTCTTATCAACTGGGGAAAAGCAAGACAAGAAAAATACACAGCAGATCACTGTCTCAGCTTCATGGTGGGCAAAGTAGCAGCTTGGATGTTGCAACACACTCATCCTGGGACTGTTATTCAGGCTTTGGGCTAACTTCGTTTATCTAGAATTTTATTCTTCATATTCACGGGGCAGTCATCTTGTATTAAGTATGGTAACTTCCTTATATGATAGAAATTACCTTAATTTAAACTCTTAAAGGTTTTTATAAAGGTTGAAGTATTTATTCACAATCACCAGGAAAGGTTATCAACAAAGAACCAGAACTGATGTTTATATGAAAAACTAAAAACCAAAATGTCGTAAGCAAGGCCTTTGCTCCTTGGGTGCCCCTCGACAATGCCCTTAACCTTGTATGTTATCTTAGAATTTTATGATGCATAATATTAATACAAATGGAAAATTAAAATTACTTCAGAAAATATTTTAAAGAAAGCATTATTCTATGAAATGTCACATTTTAATGAAAGTGATAGATGTATCATACCTATATATGTACACACACACACACACACACACATCCTATTGATATAATGATAGTTCTTTGTATTTCCAGGAATCTTAGTTCATATGTACATATATGTGTATATAATATATAATGTATGTACTAGAATTCTTATATATATGTCAATGTGTGTGTGATATATATATATATATATATATATATATATATATACATATATATGCATGCACACACACACACACACACACACACATATATGATTAGTTTCTGGCTTCCATGATGAACTCCAGAAAACAGTCTCATGGAAAGGGAAGGGTAGGTAAAGGATGATGTTTTGTGTGTTGCAAGAGGTTTAAGTCTGCTGTAGGTCATGATGGTAAAGACCTCACACAGAAACATATAGAACGGTAGGCATTAATACTTGCTTTGGGAACATCTTGATAATTGTCCTAGCAACAATTTCAGATTTAAATTTAATACCTCACTGAGTTCAAGACAAAGACTGAGAAATTTGTCTAGAGGTGCGGTTCCAGAGGGAAAGTCTTCATTGGAATGTTTAGTGCTTCTTTAATATTTATCTCTTTCTCTAACAGTTTGCCCGTTGTCCTTTAAATGAATTGTTTCTGATACTATGCTAAGTTACAAGGAACGTACTTTGTCACTACCATCTGTCAATTGATCAATCATGCATTTAAGTTGATGATTAAATTTCATCTGTCTTTTCTAGACCTAAAGTGTCATCATTTAAAAAATTTTACTCTTATTAGCACTTAGTGTCTTTGGGGCTAAACTAAGTCTTCTGAAAACTGTTGCCTTAGAACTGGACACATCATATGACCCACTTGCCTGTTGTCCTCAGGTCCTGTGAGGTTACCACATGCAATTGGAACACAGAAATATTTATTCAAAATGTAAAATAAAAATTAGGACATGTGTCATACGTACACAATAAAAAAAGAATGAGCAATAATAGTATTTACAAATTATAATCTTTATTTCCTTATGCTTTATTTTTACATTGTTTCCTATTGATATATTTATTATATATTTATGGGTTATAAATACATGCCCTTCCTTGGAGCTAATAACTGATTTTAATCTTTCAATTACCTTATCCATGTGAACATGTTTTTCTTATGATTTTATTAAACTGTGTTTGACAGCATTGTATTCTCATAATTTCCCAAAGAGCACGCAGGCTTAGCATCCACATTTAAAAATTAAAATTATTGGGAAAATACCCTAATTTTAAAAATAATCATTTACCTGAAAAACTTTATTAAACACATTTTGTGTCAGATGGTAGTTGGAACGCAAATAGAAGTGATTTCAAAATTAATAGTGCATAGTTCTGTCAATGGTATTGTGTGACAGTGATGTTCCATAAATTTTTTAGTTTACTTTCTGAAAAAAAAAAAGGAACAAAAGAGAAGGAGAGGACATGCCAAAGGAAGAGATTCCTGTTTGGAAAAAGTTCTTTTTCTTCCCTGACAGATGAAGCTATCTTAATTAGACTGGCTTGGACCAGGGGCAGCAGTGGCCCTGTAGCAGAGTGCAAAACAGGAAGATGGAATTTCAAACAGCACACACAGGATGCTGCAGAGTTTAATAAATATACTAGTTTTCATTCACAAGCTTTTGTTTTCTATTATTCCCATAATTCCTTTATAAGTGTAAGTTTTTGCATAAGTGGTCAACTCATTTTGGCTTTGATAATTCTGCCTTTATTCATGGTTAAAGTCATTAAGTTGGAGCCAAATGTTTTATGATTCTTCTGACAGTTTCTTCATTACTTTTATGATCTCTGTGTTGCTTTCTTTTGTGTTGAGGCATGCAAATTTGCTAAATGGAACTTACTCTGTTTACTAAGATTTACTTAAGCAACTGTGTGATACGCCCACTAGTGGTCTACTGAAGCAAGGGAATGTGGTATCCTCTGAGCTAGCGCATGTGAAGAGTTAGGGCTCTCTTTCAATTATTTATATGGCATCTTAATAGTAGACCAACACCACGAAATATACTTGACAGTTGGTGCTAGGTGAGCTATCTTCTTTTTCAACATCGTCTTTTTTATTGGTTATTTGGGAATTTCACATAATGTGCCCTGGTCACACTCACTTCCCAGTCCTCTCAAGTTTGCCTGCCGTCCTTGTGAACTCCCCCTACCTCCCCCACTGACACCCATAAAAAGAAAAATAAAAAGAAAGACCACAAGTCTAATTTGTATAGTCTATATTCTCCCTGGAACATGGTCAACTCTCTGTGCTCAGCCCCTTAAAGAAAACTGGTTTGATAAATATACTACTTTATATTCACAAGCTTTTGTTATGTATTATTCCCACAATTCCTTTATAAATGGAAGCCCATGCACACGTAGTCTGCTCATCTTGGTTTTGATAATTCTGCCTTTGTTCATGGTACAAATAATGAAGTTGGAGTCAAACATTTTGTAATTTTTTGACAGTTTCTTCCCCACCTGCACCCCTACCAGAAATCATCAATTGTAGAGAACTGTACTTCAGCTTCATCAAAGTTTTTGATAGTTCCTCTTCGATGGTTTCCTATATAGGCTGTTATTTTGGGGGGAATGGTGGGTGCATAGGGATAGGTAATATCACCAAAAATAAAAGTTTAACTTTCTTAAATGAACAGTAAAGGGAGAAACAGGTTTGAGTTGCTTAGTCAGTCTTCTTTTCCCACACTTTGTTTGATTGTTTACCTGGAACCTTAAAAAGGGTAATTTGTAAGAAAGTATCTAAGTGAGGATTACCAGGAGTCACATAAATAAGATCTGGAAAGTGTTGGAAAGTGTGTGTTTATTCTGAAAACAGAATAAACAATGAATCCAGAAGTCGTGAAGTTCACATATAATAGTGGGTGCTGCCGAGCTGTTGCAGCATCTTGACAGATGCAGATGGGTAAATCAGAGCCACTGGAATCAGGAAAACAGAACAGATGTGAATGTCCGTGCAAGGGGGATAATGGAAACAAAAAGTGGCATGAATAGCTGGAGATGATGCGAGCAGGGAGAAAAATTCAGGGCTTACAGTTGGTGATAAATTGAATGAGTCGACATTCTGATCCCTTTTTAAAATATTCAAATGCTACAATGTGTCGAATTGTAATGGTGATGTCATGCATAAAAATGGATTGAGCTACATTCAGGTCTTGTTAGGTTGCAATTTGCAGGCTAAGTTCATCTGGGTGCCACAGTTTAGAAAAGAGACAAATTGCCAAGCCTTCAGTAGAGAACAATACAAATGATAAAATGATCTTGAAAATATGAACTAGGAGAGAGCTTCTGAGACCTGGAAATCTCACACCTAAAAATAAAATAAAGAAAACATAAGAAAGACCAGTCTTTTTATTATTAATATATTAAAAACATAAACCAGAGATAGAAAGTAGTTTTCCTCATTTGCTGATAAATAGATAAGAAATAGGAGTTTCACTGAGTTGAGTATAGAGATGCTCTGCTACTGCGCGTAATTTCTACTTGACAGTCTTTTCACTGGCATACAGTGGAGTTTATCCCATTGGCCACATAGGGATCACAATGTTTTTTCAATAATAGACTTAAACTGAAATTACCTGTGTGCCCATAGTATTTTGTTCAAATAGCATTGGAGACCACAACGCAAGCTTTGATCCCATTCTGAGTGTGATGGTTAGTTAACATTGACATCATTGGAGAATTCAGTCCATACAATGTAAACCAGTCTAGCAAACCCCCTCTATAATACATATTCCCTTGATGCCTCTTTTCCTGGAGAAAATCCTGAGAAATGCAGATTAAACTCATAGGAAAGATTACTCAGTAGATAACAGTACCCTTCTCCAATATGTAAACTAGAGACTGACATCTTTTTTTATTGGATATTTTATTTATTTGCATTTCAAATATTATGCCCTTTCCCAGTTTCCCCTCTGGGAACCCCCTATCTCATGCGCACTCCCCCTGTTTCTAAGAGGTTGCTCCCCAACTCACTTACACACTACCACCTCCCCAACTGGCATTCCTCTACACTGGGCATTGATTGAGCCTTCATAGGACCAAGGGCCTCTTCTCCCATTGATGCCTAACAAGGTCATCCTCTGCTACATATGCAGCTGAAACTCCATGTGTACTCTTTGGTTGGTGGTTTAGTCCCTGGGTGATCTGGGGGGGGGGGGGTCTGGTTGGTTGATATTGTTGTTCTTCCTATGGGATTGCAAAGCTCTCCTGCTCTTTCAAGTCCATTTCCTAACTCCTCCACTGGGGACCCAGCACTCAGTCCAATGGTTGGCTGAGGAGCATCCACCTCTATATTTGTTAGGTTTTGGCAGAGCCTCTAGGGAGACAGGTATACCAGGCCCCTGTCAGCAAGCAATTCTTGGCATCTGCAATAGTGTCTGGGTTTGGAACCTGTATATGGGTGAGGCAGTCTCTAAATGGCCTTTTCTTCAGTCTCTGCTCCACACTTTGTCTCCATATCTCCTCTTGTGAGTACTTTGTCCCACCTTCTAAGAAGGACTGAAGTATCCACACTTTGGTATTCCTTCTTCTTGAGCTAAATGTGGTCTGTGAATTGTATATTAGCTATTCCATTCTTTTGAGCTAATATCCATCTATCAATGAGTGCATACCATGTATGTTCTTTTGTGACTGTGTTATCTCACTCAGGATGATACATTCTAGTTCCATCCATTTGCCTAAGAATTTAATGCAGTCATTGTTTTTAATAGCTGAGTAGTACTCCATTGTGTGATGTACCCCATTTTCTGTATCAAATCCTGTGTTGAAGGACTTCTGGGTTCTTTCCAGCTTCTGGCTATTATAAAAAAGGCTTCTATGAACATAGTGGGGCACACGTCCTTGTTATATGTTGAAGCATCTTTTGGGTATATGCCCAGGAGTGGTATAGCTGGGTCCTCGGGTAGTACTATGTCCAATTTTCTGAGAAAGCTCCAGACTGATTTCCAGAGTGGTTGTGCCAGCTTGCAATCCCACCAACAATGGAGGAGTGTTCCTCTTTCTCCTCATCCTTGCCAACATCTGCTGTCACCTGAGTTTTTGATCTTAGCCATTCTGAATGGTGTGAAGTGGAATCTCAGGGTTGTTTTGATTTGCCTTTCCCTGGGGACTAAGGATGTTAAACATGTCTTTAGGTGCTTCTTTGATACTCTTTAGTTGAGAATTCTTTGTTTAGCACCCTACTCTATTTTTAATAGGGTTGTTTGTTTCTCTGGGTCTCTTAACTCTACTTTAAAATAATACTTTAACATGGGGCTGGGAAATAACTCAGTTAATGGAGGACTTTCCAGGCCCATGGCTTCTATTTATCGAATCTTTATGTATGATAATATCTTTCTATCATCTCAGTATTGGAGAAGCAAGGAGAGGTGATTCTTTGGAAATTACTGGTCAACCAACCTAGCTAAGTAAGAGGCTTTGTCTCACATACTAAGGTGGGCAGTTCCTAAATAGCAATACCTCATGTTATCCTCTGGCTTCCACAGACACACAGACTACAGACACACAGATACACACTGACACACTGACACCTATACACATAGACACATATACACAGACACACATATAAACACATGTATACATACCCACATATAAACACTTATATACATACACACATATAGACACATATATACATATGCACATAAACACAAAGATACACACACATATATATACATACACACACACACACACACACACACATATATATATATACACACACACACACACACACACACACACACATACACATATACATGCACACACACACATCTATAAATAATACACAAATGCACTCTCACACACAAAATCATACCCTTTCCATACACAAAGTCTATTGAATTGAAATGATTTTAAAATTCCTTTTGAAGCCAGACTGGGGAGGGGGGCTCTCTGAAATTTTAATTCAGAAATTTAACTACTCCTTTAATTATTCATAATGTCACTAATATGTTATTAATATTGGTCATCAATCTACATTTACCTTACTTTTAATGTTTGTCACATTTCAGAGACTGCCAGGTTTTGTGTAAAAAGTTACTTTTTATTTTGCCCAAGGAAAATGTAGGTCTTGTGGAAGTTCTGTAGTTTGTCAAGACGATTATTAGAAGGATAGGGCTTCTTGCTCCTTTCAGCCTCTTTCTTACCCCTACTACATTGGTTCAAGTTTCCAGATATAATTTTTCAAGAATGTTTTAAAATATTGAACAACTAAAAGCAGTGCAATGTATGTTGAGAGTTGTCTTCAGTAGCAGATATAAATTACTGAATGAGGAATTGGTGGCTCTAAGCCCCAATAGGCAGCATTCACAATTGAGGGCCTCAGTTTACTGGGTACCACATCTGTACTTTGTGATCAAGTTGGTAGAGTGGGGTCTAGTAGTCTGTATTGATAAGAAGATCCCAAGTAATGGTAGTGCAGTTGCTCTGGGGGACACACTGTGTAAACTGCTGATGTAAGCAAAGAGAATTCCCCAGAGTAAAGGACATTTGTGATTAAACTGCAGCTATTCAAGTAGACACTCTTGACAAACACACTTAGCTTCCTTGTCACATAAGTGCCAGTCATCTCTCGGATCAACCACTCAGTCTAGAAATGGTCAGTAAGAGAATGTCTACCTACCTTCAGACACCCAACGTTCAGATGAAATAAAGACAAACAAAGCAACAAAACAAAACAAATGCAGCCTCTGTTATAATGTGGTTGTGATGGTTAATGTGAATTTTAAATGGTGAAATCAGAGATAGTAACATTTATTGAATGTGTTCAGTGTTAAGCCTACATTATATAAGTTTGGCATTTACAAAAGGTGATAGAGAATAAACAAAATTTTCAAAGTTATTCTAAATTAGGAACAAGAGGACATTTATTCTTTTCCCTTTCTTTATAAAACACTTTCCATCTAGGTCTGTAAGTAAATATTACCTTTATCTTTCTATCTCACAATTGTATACCAGTTTCTTGAGTTTTACTAGAATATGAATATGAAAGTACAAAGAAATATTTGTATCATACATTAAATAAATTGATTTTACAGTATTTGGGGGCTGAAGAGATGGTTCAGTGGTTAAGAGCACTGACTGTTTTTTTAGAGGGCCCAAGGAAATCCTGAAAACCCACATGAGAGCTCACAATTGTCTGTAACTCCAGTTCCAGAGGATCTGGCGCCCATACACACACATTCAGGCAGAGCACCCATGCACATAAAAATAAAGGTATCTTTAAGGAAAAAAACATCTTGTATATGATCGACCTCTAAAACAAGGGCTTACTTTAACTTACAGTCCATGAGATTTAGGAATTTCTGGTCCTGTTCCTTTAGGATATATCATATATTGTACTGAATATACTTACTGTATATTGTGCCAAACATTGCATTCATAGATTTGAAGGTTTTCTCCAGTCAGAACTGCTTAGCCAGAACAGGGTTATCTTAACGACATAACTGTTTTGTAGAGGAGTGAATAGAACAGGGAGTTTAGCTATAGAATGATAAGCATATGACAGCAATGGGATATTCTCATGACTGCAATAGTGGCATGAATATTAATTCACAACTAGACACATTCTGATTGTCTTTAAGACCTGATCTATAGGATCACTTATGTGTTACTACTAATCTGACCAAGAACCCATCATATTGGGAAGCTTATAAGCCCCAGGCCATTATTTTTCTAAATACACACAGTACAAAGTGACTCTCTAATTTTGTATCTCTATACACATAAATTAGTGCATATCTTGAACCTCATCAGCGAAGCTTCCTTGGAGGGTGTACATAGTGGACAGTGCTTAAAACATTCACAACTGGTACAGAGAGTATGTGCCAGGAGACTACTCCAGTCATAACCGTAGCTCACAGTATTCACATCTCAATGAGACTGTGGGTGACTTTCCCCCACAGCTTCCTGTACAGCACATCCCAATACTAAAGTTACCTATCAGGGAGAAAGCTTCCTGGCCATCTTGATTTACCCAGTCCCTATGACTGAAGTATGTGATGTCTTCAGCAATAGAGCTTGACTGCCATCAAGTATTGGAGAGCAACCCAGAGCAATGGAGATGACCTGTATTGTTCTGGTAATATTTATGACATATCTAATCAACAGCTTGAGGGATATGTAGGCACTGGGTTTCATAGCAGGCACAGAGCCTATATCACTCTTCCCTCTTCTCCAGGCTTCAGCTCTAATGTAGAGCCTCTCAGAAATCTATGAGCTTTCCATGTTATAAATTTGTTTCAGTAAAAATCGAAAGCCTTTCCTAGTTATAAAGACATAGCTACATCTGTACATAGACACATATAAAAGGGCACTATGAAACTTTTCTGCAATGTGTGTGCCTTTATGTGTGGGTCTGTGTGTATACTACATACTCACACTCATGTACTTACTTGCGCACATACAAACATTTTTTTAAATAATAAGAATACAAAAAGAAAGTGATTCCTTGAAGCAATGTGAAGGGATTTTTTTTCATGGTAACCCCAATTTTTATGCCAAATATCACTGTAATCAATGATCAAAATGTCATTATCTGATAACATGGATTTTCATTTGTGATTTACGAATAAACATAATTTAAGAGCCCCAAATGATATTTCACAAGTATCATCTCCAATATTTAAAATTTTCTTTGCCATTGCAGTACCATGCCCCATCGGAAGATAAAACATAGGTGAGAATTATTTTCTCTCTGGGTGGTAGAAGTAATAGAATCTCTTTTATAAAAGGAAAATATAGTATTTTGGAACTCGGTTCATGCGACACAATTCACAGGTTCCCTTACTTCTTAGGTCGGAATATATCACTTTTGAAGAGTGCTGAATTATTGTACAGAAGAAACTGCTTTAATGAGAAATGAAAAAGATTGTCTAAACAGGAAGCAGACATAGCAGAGAGAAGACCCAGAGCAGGGCTTGAGAGAGGGCAACACTGAGTACTTGGGCTGAACTGTGGTGTGAACATGGCCCTTGAAACTTAGTGCTCACTGGACTCTTAAGCTAGCTTTATTTCTCCCCCTGTGTTCATGAAAATCATTATTTTTCCTATCATAACTTTGTTTCATTAAGAAGTAAAAACCTTTCCTACTTATAAAGACATAGCTACATCTGTAGATACGTGCATACAAGAAAGCATTTTCTAAAATGACATCCTGAAATTATGCATACGGACATCCTCAGGAACCATACATGCTTCCTAATTTTGTCTTTATTCATTACCCTTTGAAATGTATAACTATTTCAGGTCTATTTTATATTACAAGACACACAACTCATACATTAATTTTAAATTGTCTATAATTTTCTTACTTGCATTAAGTATTTTACTTAGAACTCTAATTTACCAACTAGCTAATAGTGTTTTATAACTCAATATATCTTTTTACTTCATAATGACTTCTATACTTTTATTCTTTAACCACAATATCAGAATATTAGAACATATTGCTTCAGTTATTTCTAAGGGGTTAGGAAGAATGATAATTTAAGTGTGGTAATGTCCTCAGTGCTCAATATCTTAAAACTGAGCTGTATCTTAGTCATTCCTATTTTCTTATGTGTGAAGTTGATCATATTCTATATGTACCCTTATCTGGTCAGTCGTGGCTTTCTACGTTGTATATTATGAGGCACACAACAGAGAGCTGTATGCATACTTCCTCCTCATTTAGCCTGGTTTATGAAAATTGCACTTGAAGCATGGCTCTTTGCAGAGGTATTGATTCTAGTTGAAATAATGTTGATAATACATTGAGGAACACACGGGCTTCTTTGGGATACATATTTCAAACACACTTTCCATTAACACTCCCCAGAGTAAAGCTTTAGTACATCTTTTCCCCCCTCCACTTGAGTTATATGATCAATGAAAAACAGAAGAATTATTTTTCTCCTTCCTTCCTTCCTTCCTTCCTTCCTTCCTTCCTTCCTTCCTTCCTTCCTTCCTTCCTTCCTTCCTTCCTTCTTTCCTTCCTTCCTTCCTCCCTCCCTCCCTCCCTCCCTCCCTCCCTCCCTTCTTTCTTTCCTTTCTTCCTTCATCTTTCTAGCCTGGAATTTGCTATTCCAGTGGCTAGGCATGTTGGGAAAGTTTGGCTGCAAAATGTAAAGATATTGCCTTAGAATCTGGGCATGATTGCAGATCTGTTGAACATTCACTCCATTGTATATCCAAAGCAGTATGTCACCAAAATCATGCTCCGTATTGATGCCTTATTATCAAGTCTTCCATTTTCTTAAGGCTAAGAATCACAAATATTATTATCATACTTTATCCTGCTTTGTCACATCTCTGATATCATATAGCCTAGTTCCCAATTCTACATTTGAGTAATGGGAATGGAATTATTGTCAGTATAATGTTTAATTTTCAGCTATGTTTCTAATATCAAATATATTTGAATGTGTTTCACACTAATAAATACCATACAACAATCAACATCTTCATCGCATGCCACATACATAATGTCTGTTTTCACATAAAGGCAACACAAATGGAAGGTGAAGAAGAAATAACCAGGGGCGGTGTTAGTGAGGGTGACAGCACTGAACATCCTCAGCTGACCCCACATCCCCAGTACAGATTTTGTTAGTGAGTCTAAGGAGAAAAAGTTAACTGTAAACAATGATGTGCTTACAAAAAAAAAAAAAAGTTTTCCTCATCAGCATCCTTTCTCAAGATTAGATTCTCGGATCTCTCTAAATGTTTAGCTGACTGAGCAGAATCAACTGACATAAGAACATCCTTTAAAAGTTGTGCAAAGATTCTTTTTTTTTCTCCCCAGTTAATCTACTTGTTTTGGTTTTATTTGCTGAGTGAGCAAAAGCCTTATTTAACTAATTATGCATCCTCATCAGAGTTTAAGGGACCAGTGTTCTAAGATCAGAGTACATCACCAAACAAGTACTTTATAGCAGCTACATAGGTAGGAGAGAAATAATGTATAGAGTGCAGTAAGAATGCTGCTGTGATTTTTCTTAGTTAGTCTGTCAGACTTTTATCACTATCAGATAGCACACTTGTAGTCACATAACTTCACAAAAGAGAGATTTGTAAGTCTCCTTTTCCATCTCTAGGATCACAGTGAAATGACACCTTTCGTTCTGAGGTGGGGAATTTAATAAATGTAATACTTTATTAATAAATTAATAATTGCCTAAGCATTTAGTCTATCATGTGACATTTGAATAATTGACCTAGTTGAAGATCTAATATGGTTTTAGTTTTCATCTCCTTAAGAGGACACCATTGCATACAAGCAAGATTTTGCTGAAAGGACCCCGATATAGCTGTCTCTTGTGAGACTATGCTGGGGCCTAGCAAACACAGAAGTGGATGCTCACAGTCAGCTATTGGATGGGTCACAGGGCCCCAATGGAGGAGCTAGAGAAAGTACCCAAGGAGCTAAAGGGGTCTGCAACCCTATAGGTGGAACACCAATATGAACTAGCCAGTACTACCCGGAGCTCATGTCTCTGGCTGCATATGTAGCAGAAGATGGCCTAGTCGTCCATCATTGGAAAGAGAGGTCCATTGGTCTTGCAAACTTTATATGCCTCAGTACAGGGGGACACCAGGGTCAAGAAGTGGGAGTGGGTACGTAGGGGAGTGGGGGGGGAGGGTATGGGGGACTTTTGGGATAGCATTGGAAATGTAAATGAAGAAAATACCTAATTAAAAAAATCCCCAACTTAAAAAAGAAAAAGAACTCTAGGGCTGGCTTAGTCCTGTTAATGTTTCATCCTACTTGGGAGAAATGTTTTATATAGCATGGACGTAGAGTTTGCCTGAGTTCAAGTTGTCAGTTTGACCAGTCATTCGGCCTGCTAAGCCCATTTTGTTTTAATCTCAAAACTGTGAATAATAATTATTATCTTGTAAAGAAAAATAAATGAGGTAGTATGTATACAAGTAGCTGGGGAATGATTTTTTAAAAAAAGAGGATACTGGGGATATCAGTAGGATTTATTGCTATTTTAAAGTTCATATTTCTATTAATTTTCTTATAGTCAATTTTTAAAAATTAGTCTGAATGTGTTACTTACCAGTTTTAATGTATAGCTTAAAGGTAGATATGTGTTTTCTTTTCTTAACACTTTAAGGTTTTCCTTGACATTTAACTTGTAAAAATTACATTACGAACAATGTATCCAGGCAAATACGCAATACTATTTCTTCAAGGTGTATTAATTTTTACAGAACTATGCTTTCTGAAGGTGACTTGATTTCATTTATTTTTTCTTTATACTCTAATTGGTTTTTCTCCGTATCTGCCAATAGTAATTTTCTTATTTTGTTAGTATTGTTTGCTGAATCTTACACTCATGTCAGGCACAATACTATTGAATCCTCATGTAATTTATCAAAAATTTGCATATTGATTAACTACAGAATAGTATTATTTAAACAGCCTGTTTATCACAGATCAAGGGTAAAATGAATATAGACCAAAACTGATAACTGAGACAGACATCCGAATGGACCTTATCATAGAAGTTATCATTATTTACCTTGTAAAACCTGAATGGGCAATGCAAATATGTGTGGTTTCCTAAAGATTCTTTCTCAAAGCAAGAAGATTATACTTATAGCTGTAGATACATTGATTAGGATCAGTACAATGCCTGTTGACCATAATAAAGAATTCTTACAGACTTTACCAAAACAGCACAAGCACCGTTATGATTCCTAAGAATAGTTCTTCAGCAACACAGCTCTTTTTAACCTTTCCTCTTGTGAATATGGCCTATAATTGTTGGAAGCTGTATGATTCACTCTATGTCAAATGAAAAAAGTGAAAAAAATCATATTAGCCTCTTAATACATTAAAACATTTTAATATCACTCTTATGACCAAATTAGATATGAATATTAAAATTGTTTAAAGCATATCTTAAAATATATCAAAATAAAACAATTAATATCGTTTAGCTCCCTGGTAGTAATGGAGGAATTAAAAGCACGTACACATACTGCCATGGTTGATTGAAAAGTGACCTCTATTCTATGTCCCAGCATAAAGGAATGCCAGGACCAGGTAGCAGGAGTGGGTGGGTTGGGAAGCAGGAGAAAGGGAAAGAGGATAGGAGAGTTTTGGAGGAGAAACTAGGAAAGGGGATAACATTAGAAATGTAAATTAAAAATACAAATGTAAATAAATAAATAAATAAATAAAATATAAATAAAGAGACTACAGTGACTCTGTACTGAAGAGATATGGGCTTTGGTGCATCAACAAAGCAGGAGAGAAACATGAGATAGGTTTACCCTTAAAATGTCCTGAGATCCAATCATTCTCTTTTAGTCTTCTACCTCCAAGCTTATGTGAAACGCTTCATGTAAGTTGTCATAGTAAAACCCCACAGAAAAATAGTGCACATACCTCAGTTTCTATTCTATAATTAAAACCCCACTATAAATCAGCATGGTGTAGTGATTTTCTTTTTCTTTTCTGGTAGTATGCATAGTAAATAAACTTTTGACTTTATCTAATCTTTCTTAAAATTTTCTTGTCTCGTCATGTCTACTCACCTAAGTCAAACAACTATGTAGAATTGACAGCTGTAATATTATGTTTCCAGTCTAGATTTTTAAATAGTACATTTGAGATGTAAATCAATAAAACAACCAATAAAGAATAAAAAGACAAAGATTAAAAATTTTTTTAAAAAGGTAAATACAGGAGCCCTCAAATATTATGAATAGAATAATCTATATAAAGTTCTGTAAAATTATTACAATGTCTCCACAGGTTTATTTTCAGAATCCTTCAATTGTATATATTCACACATTGTATAAAACCAAATAGCAAATATTGGTTAGTGTTATTTAACTTTTACATACACTTTTTTCTTCTCCCAAGATAGGCATCATTGGCACATAGTGCACTCACTGCTTAGTTACTGTTTCAGAAGCATGAAGAGTTGTAACTGGTCTAGGAAAGAGACACTGATGGATACACATTTGCATTCCAAATGTTTCAGTTACTCCACAAAACAATGAACTAGTGTGGTTGCCTGCATTATGGCCTTCCAAAGCAACTGTACTTTTTTTTAAATATTTTTTTATTACATATTTTCCTCAATTACATTTCCAAGGAGTTACAGAGACAAAGTTTGGAGCTGAGACAAAAGGATGGACCATCTAGAGACTGCCATATCCAGAGATCCATCCCATAATTAGCCTCCAAACGATGACACCATTACATACACTAGCAAGCGTTGGCTGAAAGGACCCTGATATAGCTGTCTCTAGTGAGACTAGGCTGGGGCCTAGCAGACACATAAGTAGATGCTCTCAGTCAGCTATTGGATGGATCACAGGGCCCCCAATGGAGGAGCTAGAGAAAATATCCAAGGAGCTAAAGAGATCTGCAACTCTATAGGTGCAACAACATTATGAACTAATCAGTACCCTGGAGCTCTTGACTCTAGCTGCATATGTATCAAAAGATGGCCTAGTCAGCCATCACTGGAAAGAGAGGCCCATTGGACATGCAAACTTAATATGCCCCAGTACAGGGGAATGCCAGGGCCAAAAAGTGGGAATGGGTGGGTAGGGGAGTGGGGGGGGGGAGGGAATGGGGGACTTTTGGGATAGCAACTGCACTTTTAAATACACTTTGTAGCATTTTTTAAAATTCATTCATGCTCATCTCCTTTTGTAAGAATACAAGTTGTTTGGTGTGTTGACTTTATATTTTTTCATTGGAACTGTATACTTTATGACTATTTTCTAATGAGTATACTTTGCTAGATATGGTGTCTTAAACTACATGCCTTTGAATATGTACGTATATGAGATATATAACAGACATCTGCAGATTTTCCAGACGAAAAGATAAATTTCAGATGTAGGAGATAATTTCAGATTTAATATATATAAGAATTATTTTCTAATTTCAAAAAGTACATCATTTTATTGTGTGATACATACATTAAAGTCTGAAAATTATACTTGGGAAAAACACTTGCACATGATGTGTAAACATTTATGTACACACACATACACACACACACACACATATGAATACTTGTGTTTGCTTTTCCAAAATGAGGTCTATTTCAGAAAAAAAGGACATTTCATGTGAGAAAAAGGAACTCATTGTCCCTTTCTTGGGATAGCACCATTGTTAGGCCAAGAAATTAACTTATGATAGTCAGTTCCTCCCAGGCTGGGTAATCCTCGGGTTAACCTCACTGGCCCTGGCATGTATTAATAGTACAAAGAGAAACTGCATTTGTTCTGATCACTCCCCTTTATAGAAGCTGTGCTTTGATGGAAATAATAAATTGGCATCATTTTTCAGCCTTTGTATGACTACAAAAGATGATGGCTACTGCTATAAATTATTTCCAGGTAACATATGCCATTTGGTGAGGAGAAGCTGAATATATTGATGGGGGTTATAAGATGCTCATAGCTGGGTCATGATCTGAGCCGCAGTGCTAATGTACCTGCTATTGTAATGGAAGTGGGCTTCTTATCATTCATCTCCCATCTAAACAGTTAAGCTAGAGTACCGATCCATAATTATTGTGATTCAGACAGCATCATTAATATTTTTGATATATGTATACTTGTTATTATCAAAAACAGATTTATAGTGCCTTGGCCAGAAATGAGTGAAGAAGAATCTACACACCCAGGTGGGATGGGAGAATGAGATAGGAATTTGTGGATCACAGGCACATGATGCTGGGGAAACACTTTTTCTCATTTTTAACCCAAGTCTCTATAAATAGGACAATTTATCAGCTCCTTCACAATTACTGCTACAACGGTGTACATCTTACGTTTTAAAACATGCTGTGTTCTTACACTATTTATATCAGCAGCCTGATGGTCCCTGTTTGTGAGTCATCATAGAATTCTTATGTTTCCCACTTTGGTCATTGAGCATTTGTGACCTGCAATGGAAGAAAGTGATTCTGACTGCATGACAACAAGGTCCTAGGAGCACTAACTGTGACAATTCTAGCTTTGTTCTTAGCGTTCCAGGGGGTGAGCTTAAGTTCAGTGGAGGAGAAACAGATCCTGTAAATGCTCTAATTACTTATCCTTTGCCTTTTCCCCTTTTCATTGGTCCTTGACATTCTTGTCTTTGACACTGATAAGTACTTTTGCAGGCAGTGGAGGTCACTACGTAGTCTTTCTACCTTTTTTTGATGCTTATGTGCACACATGTATGTGTGTCTGTGTGTGTCTGCCTCAGCTTGTGTTTGTGTGTGTGTGTGTGTGTGTGTGTGTGTGTGAGAGAGAGAGAGAGAGAGAGAGAGAGAGAGAGAGAGAGGGAGAGGGAGAGGGAGAGAGAGAGAGAGAGAGAGAGAGAGAGAGAGGGAGAGGGAGAGGGAGAGGGAGAGAGAGAGAGAGAGAGAGAGAGAGAGAGAGAGAGAGAGAGAGAGAGAGAGAGAGAAAGATTCTGTAAAGGACCTCTCTCTTCCTCTCCCTCTGCCTTTGCCTTTTCCTCTGCCTCTCCCTCCATCCTACCACCCACCTCTCTCTGTGGGGCTTAGCCATCACATTTTTAAAACTGAGCATATACTTAGCTTGCATCACCCTTCTCCCTAGTGGTATGAAAGGATCCCTACATTTTACACACACACACACACACACACACACACACACACACACACACACACACACACACACACACACAGAGAGAGAGAGAGAGAGAGAGAGAGAGAGAGAGAGAGATAATACACATTTAAAATAATTTCATATGTTTTATTTGAACTTGAAGTGAATGTCCTTTTAAAAGTAAAATTTTCCTGAATTTTAAAATCCTCTTAAAACGAATGTAGATGTTAATGTTAATATTACAACACTGTTTCTCTGTGAAGAGTTAAGCTCTCTCACCACCAGCCACATTTCCTTTTCTTTTTATCTAGAAAGGGCAGCCTGCACCACTTTCAGATCTGTAGAATTAAAATTCCAAGAAGTCCTAAAAATCAGCTCAGTTCCAATCTTCTACACACATTGATTCTTACCACCAATAGGTTCTACACTGTTATTTTCTAGGTAGAGGGTGTATTGTAGACTGGTTTTTAATGGGTTTGTCTTTTTTTCTGTGATTTAGTATTCCTTTTGTTATTCTTGGTCTCAACTAGAAATAAGCATACTCTGAGTATAAGAGAGAGAACTTTCTATAGCAGCATCTTCCTGAATATGATGAGAAAGTACTTCCCTCATGCACTTGCTGCCTAATATCCTGTACATTATCATTGGGTGCACATTTCATGCAGGATTTTGTCCCTCTACTGGGCCCATTATAGAAACACTTAAAGCCAGCACTCCTCTTGGATGTCAGAGCTATTAAATGAATTCCCAGACACATCATAATTGTTTAACAAATGGCAGAAATTTAGCTCATTCATTATACAAATTTGTTTTATTGGACTGACTTAAACTTGATTTTTTTTGTTAGATATTTTCTTTATTTACATTTCAAATATCATCCCATTCCCTAGTTTCCCCTCGGAAAACCCCTTATCCCTACTCCCCTCCCCCTGCTAACCAACCTACCCACTCATGCTTCTTGGCCCTGGCAGTCTAGGCCATCCTCTGCTACATATGCAACTAGAGTCATGGGTCCCACCATGTGTTTTCTTTGGTTGGTGGTTTAGTCCCAAGGAGCTCTGGAGATAATGGTTAGTTCATATTGTTCCTCCTATCGGGCTGCAAACCCCTTCAGCTCCTTGGATGCTTTCTCTAGCTCCTTCATTGGGGAATCTGTGCTTGTCCAATGGATGGCTGTGAGCATCCACTTCTGTATTTGTCAGGCACTGGCAGAGCCTGCCAGGAGACAGCTATATCAGGCTCTTGTCAGCAAGTACTTCTTGGCATCCACAATTTTGTCTGGGTTTGGTGACTGTATATGGGATGGATCCCCAGGTAGGGTAGTCTCTGGATGGCCTTTCCTTCAGTCTCTGCTTCATACTTTGTCGCTGTATCTTCTTCCATGGGTATTTTGTTCCCCCATCTAAGAAGACCGAAGTATTCACACTTTGGTCTTACTTCTCTTTGACTTTCATGTGTTTTGTGAATTGTATCTTGGGTATGCTGAGCTTCTGGGCTAATATTCACTTATCAGTGGGTGCATATCATGTGGGTTCTTTTGTGATTGGGTTACCTCACTCAGGATGATAGCCTCCAGGTTCATCCTTGTGCTTAAGAATTTCATAAATTCATTGTTTTTAATAGCTGAGTAGTAGTACTCCATTGTGTAAATGTACCACATTTTCTGTATCCATTCTTCTGTTGAGGGGAATCTGGGTTCTTTCCAGCTTCTGGCTACTATAAATAAGGCTGCGATGAACATAGTAGAGCATGTGTCCTTATTACAAGTTGGAGCATCTTCTGGGTATATGCCCAGGAGAGGTATTGTGGGATCCTTCTGTAGTACTATATCCAATTTTTCTGAGGAACTGCCAAACTGATCTCCAGAGTGGTTGTAGCAGCTTGCAATCCCACCAAAAATGGAGGAGTGTTCCTCTTGCTCCACATCCTCACAAGCATCTGCTGTCACTGGAATCTTTGATCTTAGCCATTCTGACAGGTGTGAGGTGGATTGTTTTAATTTGCATTTCCCTGATGACAAGAATGTTGAATGTGTTTTTTAGGTACTTCTTAGCCATTCAGTATTCCTCATTTAAGAATTTTTTGTTTAGCTCTGTACCCCATTTTTAAATAGGATTATTTGGTTTTCTGAAGTCTAGTTTCTTGAGTTCATTGAATATATTAGATATTAGCCCTCTATTGGGTTTAGGGTTAGTAAAGATCTTTTCCCAATCTGTTGGTTGCCTTTTTGTCTTATTGACAGTGTCCTTTGCCTTACAGAAGCTTTGCAATTTTATGAGGTTCCATTTGTTAATTCTTGATCTTACAGTACAAGCCATTGGTGTTCTGTTCAGGAATTTTCACCTTGTGCTCATATATTTGAGGCTCTTATCCACACTCTCCTCTGTAATATCAGTGTCTCTGGTTTCATGTGGAGGTCCTTGATCCACTTAGACTTGAGCTGTGTACAAGGAGATAAGAATGGATCAATTTGCATTCTTTTTCATGCTAACTGCCAGTTAAGCCTGCACCATCTTTTGAAAATGCTCTTTTTTCCACTGGATGGTTTTAGCTCCTTTGTCAAAGATCAAGTGACCATAGGTGTGTGGGTTCATTTCTGGATGTTCAATTCTATTCCAATGATTTACCTGTCTGTTACTGTACCAGTGTCATGCAGTTTTTAACACAATTGCTCTGTAGTACAGCTTGAGTTCAGGCATGGTTATTCCACCAGAGGTTCTTCTATTGTTGAGAATAGTTTTTGCTATTCTACATTTTCTGTTATTCCAGATATATTTGCAGATTGCCTCTTTGAAGTATTTAGTTGGAATTTTGATGGGGATTACATTGAATCTGTAGATTGCTTTCATCAAGATAGCCATTTTTACTATATTAATCCCGCCATTCCATGAGAATGGGAGATCTTTCCATCTTCTGAGATTTTCTTCAATTTCTTTCTTCAGAGACTTGAAGTTCTTATCATACACATCTTTACTTGCTTAGTTAGAGTCACAACAAGGTATTTTATATTATTTGTGACAATTGTGAAGGGTAATGTTTCCCTAATTTCTTTATCAGCTTGTTTATCCTTTGTGAAGAGAAAGGACACTGATTTATTTGAGTTAATTTTATATCCAGCTCTGCACTGCAACTGTTTAACAGGTTTAGGAGTTCTCTGGTGGAATTTTTGGGGTTAATTTGTAGTATCCTATCATCTGCAAAATAGTGATATTTTGACTTCTTCCTTTCCAGTTTGTCTCCCTTTGATCTCCTTTTGTTGTCTAACTGCTCTGGTTAGGACTTCAAGTACTATATTGTATAGGTAGATTGGGCAGCCTTGTCTAGTCCCTAATTTTAGTGGGATTGCTTCAAGTTTCTCTCCATTTAGATTTATGTTGGCTACTGGTTTGCTGTATATTGCTTTTATTATGTTTAGGTATGGGCCTTGAATTCCTGATCATTTCAAGACTTTTATTATGAAGGGGTGTTGGATTTTGTCAAATGCTTTCTCAGCATCTAACGAGATGATCATGTGTGTTTTTTTTTCCCTTGAGTTTGTTTATATAGTGGATTATGTTGATGGATATTGAACCATCCCTGAATTCCTGTGATGAAGCCTACTTGATCATGATGGGTGATAGTTTTGGTGTGTTCTTGGATTTTGTTTGTGAGAATTTTGGGGGGTATTTTTTCCATTGATATTCATAAGAGAAATTGTTCTGAAGCTCCCCTTTGTTGTTCGGTCTTTGTGAGGTTTAGGTATCAGAATAATTGTGGCTTCATAGAACAAATTGGGTAGAGTACCTTCTGTTTCTATTTTATGGAATAGTTTGAGGAGTATTGGTATTATGTCATCTTTGAAGGTTTGATAGAAAATAGTTCGAGGGATATTGGTATTAGGTCATCTTTGAAGGGTTGATAGAACTCTCCATTAAACCCGTCTGGTCCTGGGCTGTTTTTGTTGGGAGACTATTAATGACTGCTTCTTTAGGTGTTATGGGACTATTTAGATCTTTATTCTGATCCTGATTTAACTTTGGTACCTGATATCTGTCTAGAAAATTGTCCATTTCATTCAGGTTTTTTAGTTTTGTTGAGTATAGGCTTTTGTAGTAGGATCTGATGTTTTTTATTATTGATTGATTGATTGATTGATTGGATTTACTCAGATTCTATTGTTATGTCTCCCTTTTCATTTCTGATTTGTTAATTGGGATACTATTCCTGTGCCCTCTGGTTAGTGTGGCTAAGGGTTTATCTAGTTTGTTGATTTTCTCAAAGAACCAGCTCCTGGTTTGGTTGATTCTTCATACAGTTCTTTATGTTTCCACTTGGTTGATTTCAGCCCTGAGACTCATCTTGGGTGAATTTTCTTCCTTTTGTTCTAGAGATTTTAGGTGTGATGTCAAGCTGCTAGTGTGTGCTCTCTGTGGTTTCTTTTTAGAGGCACTCAGAGGTATGAGTTTTCCTCTTACAAATGCCTTCATTGTGTCCCATAAGCTTGAATATGTTTTGGCTTCATTTTCATTAAACTCTAAAAAGTCTTTAATTTCTTTCTTTATTTCTTCCTTGACCAAGTTATCAATAAGTAGAGTGCTGTTCAGCTTCCATGTGTATCTGAGATCTCTATTATTTATGTTGTTATTGAAGATAATCCTTAGTCTGTGGTTATCTGATAGGATGCATAAGATTATTTCAATATTTTTGTAAATGTTGAGGCCTGTTTTGTTACTGAATATGTGGTCAGTTTTGGAGAAGGTACCATGAGGTGCTGAAAAGAAGGTATATCCTTTTGTTTTAGGATAAAATGTTCTATAGATATCTGTTAGATCCATGGTTTCATAACTTCTATTAGTTTCACTGTGTCTCTGTTTAGTTTCTGTTTCCATGATCTGTCCATTGATGAGAGTGGGGTACAGAAGTCTCCCACTATTTTCGTATATGGTGCAATGTGTGCTTTGAGCTTTAGTAAAGTTTCTTTAATGAATTTGGATGCCCTTGCATTTGGAGAATTGATTTTCAGAATTGAGAGTTCATCTTGGTAGATTTTACGTTTGATGAGTATGAAGTACCCCTCCTTGTCTTTTTCGATAACTTTAGGTTGAAAGTTGATTTTATTCAATATTAGAATGGCTACTCCAGCTTGTTTCTTCGGACTATTTGCTTGGAAAATTGTTTTCCAGCCTTTTACTCTGTGGTAGTCTCTGTCTTTGTCACTGAGGTGGGTTTCCTGTATGCAGAAAAATGTTGGGTCCTGTTTATGTAGCCAGTTGTTAGTCTATGTCTTCTTATTGGGGAATTGAGTCCATTGATAATAAGGGATTTAAGGAAGAATAATTGTTTCTTCCTGTTATTTTTGTTGTTAGAGTTGGGATTTTATTCTTGCAGCTATCTTCTGTTAGGTTTCTTGAAGGATTACTTTCTTGCTTTTTCTAGGGCATAGTTTCTCTCCTTGTGTTGGAATTTTCCCTTGAAGGACTGGTTTTGTTGAAAAATATTGAAAATATGAAATACTTTGGTTTCTCCATCTATGGTAATTGAGAGTTTTGCAAGGTATAGTAGTCTGGGCTGGCATTTGTGTTCTCTTAGGGTCTGTATGACATCTGTTCAAGATCTTCTGGCTTTTATAGTCTCTGATGAGAAGTCTGGTGTAATTCTGATAGGCCTGCCTTTATATGTTACTTGACCTTTTTCCCTTACTGCTTTTAACATTCTTTCTTTGTTTAGTGCAATTTGTGTTTTGATTATTATGTGAAGGGAGGAATTTCTTTTCTGGTCCAAACTATTTAGAGTTCTGTAGGCTTCCTGTATGTTCATGGGTATCTCTTTAGATTAGAGAAGTTTTTCTATAATATTGTTGAAGATATTTGCTGGCCCTTTAAGTTGAAAATCTTCATTCTCATCTATAACTATTTTCCTTAGGTTTGGTCTTCATTGTGTCCTCGATTTCCTGGATGTTTTGTGTTAGCATCTTTTTGCATTTTGCATTTTCTTTAATTGTTGTGTCAATGTTTTCTATGTAATCGTCTGCACCTGAGATTCTTTCTTCTATCTCTTGTATTCTGTTGCTGATGCTTGCATCTATGGCTCCTGATTTCTTTTCTAGGTTTTTATATCTCCAGAGTTTTCTCCCTTTGTGATTTCTTTATTGTTTCTACTTCCATTTTTAGATCCTGGATGGTTTTGTTCAATTCCTTCACCTGTTTGGTTGTGTTTTCCTGTTATTCTTTAAGAGATTTTTATGTTTCATCTTTAAGGGTGTCTGTTTTCCTGTGTTCTCCTGTATTACTTGAAATAAGTTATTAATGTTCCTCTTAAAATCTTCTACCAGAATTATCCCGAGCTTTTGTCCCCACCGGCAAGAACACGCGCAGGACAACCGGAATCTTCTGCCGCAAAGCTTTTATTGCTTACTTATCAGGAGGGAAGACCCCGAACCAAGAAAATGGCGCTGCTTATATAGCCCGCAGCGTGACGTTTCAGCACCTGATGTGGCGTGACAGCTCCTGATTCCTTGCTCACCCAGCACCCCATTACTACGCTTCGAGATGGGCAGTGACTAGGCATGAGTTCACTCTTGCACTTGCGCATAAGGCTTGTTTACTAGTTAGGCGCAGTGGAAGCCAGCGCCATCTTATAATGCAGATTGCTCACGGCACGCAAGCGATTGCTCGCTGCATGGCTCTCCACACAGAATCATGAGATATGATTTTAAATCTGAATCTTGCTTTTCCTGTGTGTTTGGGTATCCAGGACTTGATGTGGTGTTAGTAGTGGGTTCTGATGATGGCAAGTAGTCTTGGTTTCTGTTGGTAAGATTCTTGCATTTGCCTTTCACCATCTGGTAATCTCTGGTGTTAGATGTTCTTGCTGTCTCTGGCTGGAGCTTGTTTCTCCTCTGAGTTTGTAAGCCCGTGTCAGCACTCCTGGGAGACCAGCTCTCTTCTGGCAAGACCACTGCACACCTCCTGGGTGCTGATGTAGGCCCATAGGACCCTGTCCCAGCTGCTCTGCTGCTTCTAAAGCCTGTGTGCTCCTGAGTGGACCCTCCTTAGATAATCACCAGAGAGAAAATGGTGATCTCACCTGTGTCCCAGTGTCAGACACTTCCTGGAGGCAAGTTCTCCTCTGGTAGGGAAGTTGCATAGAGAGCTGAGGGTTAGCCCTGCCTCCTGAGTGTAGATGTAGGCCCTTAGAAGCCTGTCCCAGCTGCTCTGCCACTTCTGCAGCCTATGTGCTCCTGAGTGGACCTACCTTAGAGAGTCACCAGATATAAAGTATAAATTTGACATTTAAAAAAAAATATTTATTGTTTTGATTGGTTAAAAGTACTTATGCCTGCTTTATAAATCTCATTAGTCACTTAGATAGGAATATTGGCTGGTTACTACTTTCTTGAGTCTAGGGTTTTAGCTATGTTGGTGAAATGCTTGCAGTGTAAACACAAGAACCTGAGTTTGATCCTCAGCATTCATGTATGAAAGCAGACAGACATTTTAGGGCGGTTCTTGTTATCTAGTGCTAGAGACATGGATGAAGGAGATCCCAGAGAGCCTCATCTAGTTGGTGAGTACCAGATCTCCAAAAGGAATATTGGGGAAGGTTGTCATTTGATCTACACATGTACATATAGGTACACACACACACACATACACACACCACAAAAACCACAACCTTTGATATTAGAAGTAAAGAGTACTGTGTTGTGCACAATACAGAGATAAAGGCCATGTATATACAGGGCAGTGTGCTAAGCACTGGATGAAGATAACCCCACTTCTCCATTGCGACAGCCCTATCAGAAATTATTACCTCACTTCTCAGATGAATGAACTGATACCTAGGTACAAAGTCACAAATTCCTTGTAAATACCTTGTAAGCTGTATTCAAAGAGGTGTTCTTGGAGGCAGACAGGAGGGTGAAGAATTGGGACAAAGAGGAAGGGAGGCAACAGACTCTGAACACAAGGTCAACTTGTGTAAAAGCAGGTTTTTTTTTTTTTTTTTTTTTTTTTTTTTTTTTTTCAGCTTGGTGCTTTAACTTCATGAACTAGTGGTCCTAGAGGACAAATGAGAACAAAGGCTTTTTAAAGTACACGATTTGGAGCATTGGCAATGAGGCCTCAACCAAAGCTGTTCATTTGTAGCGTAGATACCCAGTCTTTCAAATGAGTGAATTCCATGTTCATTAATTAAAAATAATTAAATGTTGGGCCCCACTATTTATTGATGGCATATGAAGCTCCACTGAGAGGCAGTGCTGTTCTCAGAGAGGCTCCTATGAGCAATATTTCTCATTGTCTTTGAAAATAATTAAACCCACATTTCAATGTTAATACAATCACTAATGAAAAGATTCTTGTACTAACAGAGCAAGAAGGGACTTTAGAACCCTTGGACTTTAGCCCTGTCCAATTAGGATGAAAAACGAAGCCCAAAGCATTGACCTTGACTCACTCAGACCAGAAACAAACTCCTAGCAAAATTAGTTCTAAGAAATCTACTTGAAAATAGATGAATATTTTTTATTAATTATAAAATATATTTTTAAAGTAGTGGTTTATTTTCATTCAATCAATGTAACTTTTCTATGGAAGATGTTTTATGCTTTAATATTATATCATTAGTATCATGTCTGATTATTCAGTAGAAGTTTTATGTATGTGTTTTACTCTAATAATAACAAGCTTGTCTTTGCAAATGTAATTAAATATTTGATATTCCCCACGTAAAGGCAAAACTATTTAATTACTAAACTTGAAGTTATAATTTAGCAAAAGACTGCTACCTATGATACTTGGGCCTTAAAGAACATTTTAATATCTTCTCTTTATCCCTTCAGTATTCTCCTCCTATGACTAAGTATATTGCATTATTTAATTAAAATAATATTAAATGTATTCTCTGACAATATCATACATATACATAACACATTTTAATTAGTCTCATCTCACACTTCTTCCCTTCCCTACCCATATAACAGACCTTCTTCTCTCCAAGGCCTTTCCCTTGCTCACCATTTATGTCTTTCTGTTCTGTTTCAAGATCACTGAGTTGATCCAGAGCAGCCTTCATGAAAAGAAATTTTGTAACACTGGGGTCTTGTTGTCTCACCAAGGACACACTGTTTAAAACTGTAACTTCTACTCACCCAGTATCAATCAGGTTAGTAGTTTGCCAAATAGAGGAAGGGCCATATGAGGCTTTTTAAATAAGATCTTTGACAATTGTCTTACTTATTTGTTTGGACATCTTAATTCCAATTAATTAATTAATCAAATACTGTAACTTAATCTCATTTTAGTACCTTTATGGACTGAATCTTTGTGTTCGCCACAAAGCTTCTATTGGAAATTCTTAACTTCTAAAATGACTGTTAGGAAGTGTGGCCTTTGAAAATTTTCAGTCTAATCTTATTTAGAAATGAGCTCAGACAGCTTTCCAGCCCCATTCTGCCAGAGCAAGATAAAGGAGAAGGCAGCATTCCCTGTCCTTGGAAAGGGATCTCACCTGAAATTGACACTGTTACTGTGCTGAAGACAAATGTCAGTGTTCAGAATTAACTGTCTTTATTAAAAGCCATCTGGTCTATCGTACTTTGTTATAGTGGGTCCAACATATGAACACTACCATTACTATATTTTTACTCAACTTAAAACAAAACACCTGGGAGAAATGCCTTTTCCTTTCTCTTACTTAATTTTTAACATCTACCTCCAAAACATTTCATCTTCAAGCCCTTGCCTTTAGCAGGATAAAAAGTTAAATATATCACTGAAATGTGAAAATAAATGGGCCCATAATGATATACTGAACGTCTATGCATTCAAAACTTTTATTACACAAATGAACTCTGTCATAATCCCACTTAAAATGAGAATGGAGTGAAAACCATAGTACAAGTTATACTAATTAGGCAATACTTTCTGCATTGTTGCTACTCTAAGAAAGATAAAAGCATTTTGTTTTGGATAAGCATTACTGCGTTCGTCTTCCATGAATGGAAGGTTACTTGCTCAATGTCAATACTTGTATACAATACTTAAAATCAAACACAGCTTTCCTTCCAGCTGATGAAACCCCATTAAAAGATTTACTTCTGAGGCAGCAGTTAAAACGAAATGACCATGGGGACATTCACATCTTCATAAACAATATTCATGTTCACTGGGAAGGGGCCCTTGATCCCTGTAATCCTGATATCCAGTGTCTCACAGGGCTCATTTGTACCATTCATAACTATGGGTTCTGTGGGTTTCTTAGCTAATGCTTTACAAACAAATGAGCTTTTTCATTTATTCCTAATGACTTTGGTTTATACAAAGAGATCTTAAACTGTCCCCAGAGCAATCATTTTGTGAAAATGTTATTAGAACATCTTTACAAATTTAGAAACAAAAGGGGGTTTCATTAACCATGGAAGTCATTGGGAATTGAGGGCCCCTGGCATATCCAGTTCTTACCAATCTTGTTTTATTTTCAGTAATGAGTAAAAATGATCTTGTGAACTATACATTGATTGTCTGGTGAAGGGGTAGGGAAGCGAGGAACTGATGAGGTGGAAGAGTTGCTAGAAAACTCAGCACTCTTAGGCTAATCAGCTCTGCCTTAATACTTGGAGGAGATACATGCAATGTTAGCTCCTGGTATCGGTTATTTGAGCCAATCCTTTCCTGAGACTCAGGGATTTGTTCCCAAGACTGAAGATAATTTTTCATGCTTTAGATGATCTATTCAGACATACGTGTGTTTCATATTCTTCCTCATCAAGTTTGGTGCGTGTACTGTGTACACAGGAATGGGCAGCTTGAGACAGAATTGAAAGTAGACATGAAGTCTTTTGAGAAGCACTTCCATATTATACAGCATTCATCTTGATCTACAGCTGCAGATTTCTGCTTGGAATTTCTCACTTTCTATGTAGCTTTCCTTTCAAAGGGCTGCCTAGGACACTCAACTTATATTTCTTCAGCATACTGATCATTGTTTCTAAACTTTTATTGCTGGAATTGTTTTTAAGGTCTCTTTTCATCTTGCTGTTTCACCTTACACTTTGGCTACATGGTAGATCCTTAGATCACTGCTGATGATGTCCTTTTCAGACATTTAAAGGCTGTGTTGACCATATATCATGACAATGCTAGTAAGCATAATGGTTTTTGTTAGAAACCCAGTCTTTCTAATACCCAGTATTTCTGAAAGATGGCATTTTAAGCACTGCTGAAATTATAAAATTCAAAGGGGTATAGAGGTACCATCTATGCCCAGTTATACTCTCAGAGAATTAGATGTTGGTCATGCTAGTATGAAAATCTCTCAGCAGTTAGGCCCAGGAAAACACAATGGTGCACTTTTAAAAGATGTTCTGCTATTCGAGTGATCCTCTTCACTATTCTTGGAGTTCTGACTGATCTGACAGAGATTAGCCACCTGAGAGGTCACAGACAGCTTTGTACTCTTTCCTAATTTTCAGCACAGTCCAGAGATGGTGAGGATTCCAACTCTAAACTTCTTTCTGGGAGAAGCATTAACCTGTCCATATGATGCCCCAGTCTCTCCAGATCTGCCTCCTAAGAGAGCATCTGGCTTTCCAAATATGGAATTCCGATGCATCTGGTATGATCTAGACACCTAGCAGAGAATAGGGACAGTTGGCTAGACACTTAGATGTCACAGTTTCTCTACTAGCTCAGCAGAGAGTAAGCAGACGAAAGCAAGCCAGTAACTAACATCCTTCCATGGCCTCTGCATCAACTCCTGTTTCCTGACCTGCTTGAGTTCCAGTCCTGACTTCCTTCAGTGATGAACAGCACTGTGGAAATGTAAGCTGAATAAACCCTTTCCTCCCCAACTTGCTTCTTGGTCATGATGTTTTGTTTAGGAATAGAAACGCTGACGAAGACAGCTTCTATACCTCATAGTATTACCCCAGCCTTTTTTATAAGTGCCAACTTATTGACAATATATGGGTGATCTTAGATTATGACTATTTAGAATTGTTCTTTTCTCTAATACATACTAACTCTAATTGCCTTAGTTAATTTCAGTATGCAGTGTTGCAAGATGGTAATAAACAGAACTGTAAGATATCTGTGTCATCAACTCTTAACAAGGGAAGACTCTTGTTGATAATTTCTATGGGGATGCAGGCTGAGGAAAAGATCAAAAGAAGATGCGAATAGAGTCCAATGATTTAGGGTTTCCATAGCTACATAACCAGCATCCATACTAAGAAGCTCATGTAAAAAAGTACAAAAAATAGAGAAAAAAACATTAAACATAGATGTTAAACTATATTCCTTTTACAGAGAGCTGTGAATCTTTCTGTGCTGTGGTATTGTACCACTATCCTCCTTTTTTACCCCCTCCTCTCCTTTTAACAGATGAACAAATGTTTGCCTGTTAACAGTGCTGAGGGAAATGGCTGGCTATTCTGCAATCAGCCTTTCTTAGTGATTGAAAATGAGTCTGTTCCTCTCAGAGTTTGGGTCTGTTTTCCCATACTAGTGTTTTACAATAAAAGTTCTGGATCTTTAAAAACCATTGTTCCTTCGTGTGGCTTAGAGAAGACAATCCATATAGTCACATTTAAATTATTAATGGAAAATGTAACTAATAGAGTAATGAATGTTGCAAAAGAGAGACATATACTTTTCAACTTTAAAAAGTCATTTGAATATTTCTCAAAACAAATATTTTAAAGAGCCCAGAAATGTAGTAATCCGTGGAATACCACTATGCAAAAGTTGACTTACAAATTTATAATTCATGAATTACCAAGCTTGACAAAGTTCATGCTAATTTTTCTCACACTAAATTTTATTTTGGAGTCATAGTAATTTTTTGCTATTCTTTTTTGAAATAACTATATAAACATAGAGGAAAAGGTCTTTGTTAGTTTTGCCTTATTGCTTATCATTAAATTTTTGATCCTCTGTATTTTTAATGCTTGAAGAAACAAGTGCTTGCTGACAGGAGTCTGATATAACTGTCTCCTGAGAGGCTCTGCCAGTGCCTGACAAATACAGAGGTGGATGCTCTCAGTCATTGGACTGAGCACTAGATCCCCAATGGAGGAACTAGAGAAAGGACTGACAGAGCTAAAGGGGTTTGCAGCCCTATAGGAAGAAGAACTATGTGAACCAACCAGTACCCTCAGAGCTCACAGGGACTAAACCACCAACAAAAGAGTTCACATGGAGGGACCCATGCCTCCAGCTGCATATGTAGCAGAGGATGGGCCTTGTTGGACATCAATGTGAGGAGAGGCCCTTGGTCCTGTGAAGGCTCAATGCCCCAAAGTAAGGGAATGCCAGGACAGGGAAGCAGGAGTAGGTGGGTTAGTGAGTAGAGGGAAGGGGGAGAGGATTGGAAGTTTTTGGAGGGGATACCAGGAAAGGGGTTACATTATATTTGAAATGTAAATAAAGAAAATATCTAATAAAAATAAAAATAAATTAGTTCTAGACAATAATATGATAAAAAATTTAGAGTGACCAGTTAGCTCAGTTTGTTAGAATGTGGAAATAATACCACCAAGGTCATAGAATTAATTCCCTCTACTGGCCCCATGATAGTTTCTTTGGGCTGCATAGATGGCTCAGTAGTTAAATTTACTTACTGTTCTTACAGAAGACTTGACTCTGATTCAATTTCAGGAAACCAGCTCAGGTTTCAGAACCTGTAATTCTAGTTCCAGGGGATCTGACACCCTCTTCTGACCTCTCCAGGCTCTTGCACAAACTGGATGCAGTTCCTTATTTTCAGGCCCTTACACATACATGTTGCTTTTCTTAATAGAGTTTTTAAAAATAATGTAAAATAAAATGGTTGTATTTTATTCAATAAACTTGCCATCCCCTACCTTTGTCTTCATTTCCTGAGTGTACATATTATGAAAGCAAACTTTCAGACAGGAATTATGTTAATACTACTGAAAATATAAAGGATTTCATTTTTGATTCTATAACAATGTTTTTTTTAGCTTGTTTAATGATAACTTTATGAATATAAACCAAAGGTAAATTCAAAACATATTGGAAATAAAGATGTTATTTTATTTTCTAGTCTCAAGTACATTTAAGTATTATTGTTATGCACTATTATATTTTTAGGAGAAATATAATTGACAAATCACCTTTTTCATAGCTGGCTCTAGGAAAGCCACATTGTTCTTTATTTTCAAACCATAAAGCTTTCGATTAACAGAAACCCACCATGGGTTGCTTCTCTAGAATACCCCTGAATGTTAGAGACATCGTCTACTGCACAGGAGTGTCACTGCTGGATGAGGATGTCTGGGAGTTTATCTGGATGAAATTCCACTCTACCACTGCAGTTTCTGAGAAAAAGATACTGCTGGAGGCTCTAACTTGCAGCGATGACAGGAATTTATTAAGTAGGTGAGTCCATTAAATGTCCCAAGTTATTTTTGCAATGAACGTATCATCTAAAGTCAAACTGCTCCAGAGTTATTTTGTCTCCTTGAATATATGGTCCTGTGAAATTGGTTACTGTAAAACAAATCTTTCTAAGGATAAGGACCCCTACCTACATGGTGACAGGATGAAAGCAGCTTGACTTGAAAGATAACATTGTTTAGGACTAATTGTTTTAATAAGTTTGATATGGGTTTAAGAAAACACTTCATTGTAAAAGCAAACATTTAGTATGAAGAATTTGAGAGTGGAGTTGTGTCAGCAAGTAAGATAATCACAAGTGTGATTTTTTTTTTCCATCCCACAGATATTCTTGGAGTTTAATTAATGTATTTCATGAAAAATGCTATGAATTTTATCTGTATTTTCTAAACAAAAATTATTCTGTAATTGTTCACTGGGCAAGTTTTAACTCAAGTATTTTTGAAGAATAACACAAAATTGTGTTTTTTTTTTTAAGTAAAAATGGTTAAGATTATAAAGTGTTTAAGTTTTCACACTAAATATTTTCCCACACTCTTATCCTTATAGGCTTCTAAATCTGTCTCTGAATTCTGAGGTGGTGTTGGATCAAGATGCAATTGATGTAATTATCCACGTAGCCAGAAATCCACATGGCCGAGACCTTGCCTGGAAGTTTTTCAGAGACAAATGGAAAATACTAAATACCAGGTAGAGAAAATAATCTATTCATGCCCAAATGAAGGAATGAAAGCCAATATTTGAGTTACAGACACACAAGGAAATTTTTAGGGCTGTGAACCAAATGAAAAATTAAGACTTTAAAATATTTAGCAAAGATAGCTTCTGCCATGCCTTGAAATTCATGATTTTTAACAGTTCTCTACTATCCCCTATGTAATAAAGACAGATAACCTTAATGGGAATGCATGGAGAGAGTAAGATGTGTTTAACCAGGCAACTTGGCTTAGAAATTCACCGAACTAAATATAATCAAAATCTGTCCATTAAACTTATACATTCTGTATATATTATTTTTAAAAAACCCACAAATCACGTATAAATGCTATTCCAACAAGAAACTTTACTCTTGCAGAATTGTTTTAAATTCCCTTTAAATGTAAATATCATTACACACCTAAATAAGATAGTGACACAGAGAAGACACATTTATCATTTAAATCATTGTATTATTCCAGCTGCAGTGGAATTAATTCCCAGGATATCTTGCTTCGTGGTGAGAATTCTTCAGCTTCAATTTTAGAAAATATTTCATTAAACATTTAAATATATTATAATAAATGCTAATTTATGTCTCTGATAATCTCTGTGGTATTTTAAATTAAATCTATTATGGAGCATGTAAATGTTGCATGTTATTCTTCAACATAAATTTTCCCAGGTAGTAAGCAGACCAAACATTTGGTCTCTTAAAAGATGTAAATACTATTGTGTGTGGCTTTTTTTCACTCCTTTATCAGTTATTCTTGCATAACCAGTTCATTAGAATGAACTTGTCACAGTTACAATCATTTCTATCTATATTTACTTTATTTTCTGAAACCACTGATTGTAACTGTAAGGCCTGTTGACATTTTTGTGCTTTTAAGTTCATATCTTAGAATAATAGAAAATTTTATACTTGAGTGCCATTGTGTTTAGAATGAGTCATCTTTCAGTAAGATGAAACTAATGCATATGAGTATTTCAGTTTAAAAGATTTCAAAAGTACAGACCAGCCATTTCTTTAGCTTTATAGACCTGAGCTCAATGAAGCCCATGCGTGAACATGTATCATTTATTTCTTCTTACCCTCATCATGCTTATTTTGTCTCTGAGGAACTATGGCCACCATTCAAAGGGAGAGACTGAGATTTTGGTCTACAAACACAGTAGTGTTTATTTTCACAAGGAGGAGTGCTACTATCATCTCCTATTTTCTATCAGTTCTTGGTTGTTAGGGCTCATGGGAAGGGCTGTCTGGGATATTATATTCTCACTTTACAGGTTCCTTCTGGTTTTAGTTATCAAGTGCTCTCATGGCCTCTGTTGCTCTCAGAAGAATTTCTCTAACCCATACTTTCCCTCTAATGTCACCATGTAGTAGAACAGCCATTCCCCCTGGGGTCTCCTATTGGAGTACACCTAAAAACTAAACCTATAATTTCTCTTTTTTACTTGTCTCTTGTTCCTTAGTAAGAAATCCTTTCCTTTCTTTCTCAGGTAACTATTCACCAATTGCTCAAGCCACCTGACTGGAAATCTATCTGGACCTCTTCCTCCCTTTCACCGTACATAATAATAGATCTAGGGTCCTCTTAATTATCTTAAATATTTCTTGAAGACTTCCTTACTCTTCGTACTAATACTTCTTCTTTTTTGTTGTTTGTTTGTTTGTTTTTTGTTTTTTTTCAAGACAGGGTTTCTCTGTATAGGCCTGGCTGTCTTGGGACTCATTCTGTAGACCAGACTGGCGTCGAACTCAGAAATCTGCCTGCCTCTGCCTCCCAAGTGCCGGGATTAAAGGCACAAGCCACCACTGCATGGCTCTACTAATACTTCTTTGGCACATTTGTTTATTTTCCTTGTTCTTCTTCAGTAGGCTTATAGCCTTGATAATTTTGATCTTTCTGCCTCTGTACTCATGCTCACTGCTGTATAGATGCACATGTAAGTCTTTTCATTGTCATCACAACCTTCTAAGAGGCATTGATAACTCTACTCTACAAAATCCCCCATGGTTCTGTGCCACACTGAACATAAAACTTCACAGTATATTTTGTTTACCTCTTAACATTCTTTTGCTCGTCCAGCCTCACAGTATATGTGTCACAGTATATATGATACAAGCTAATTAAAATTCTCTCCCTTTATCTTTCATACTTCCTTGTCTTTGTTTGTGTCAGATTTCTGCTTGGGTTTCTTCCTGTAGCAATACTGTACTCAGTTTAGATCCGTCTCCTAAAATACAGAGCTGTTGACCTCTCAACTCTGTGCATCACTTCATAAATACTACATCATTGCATCAATACTACATCTAATTTCATTACACAGGAATTATCTCTTTCCATTTTCCATTTTCTAGAGGTTCGGCTGTATACATTCAAAACTAGAGATTATGTCTTAGTCTTCCTCGCCTGAGAGTGTAAACAAAAACAATTGGACCTCCCAGAGAATGAAGTGTTTCGTTTCTGTGTTTTTGTGTTTGTCTTTGTTTAATCTGGAGAGTCACTTTTCTGATCACATGCTGTTTACTTGTATTATTATCGAAGTGAGTGTTTGGTTGTTTACCTCTTTGAGACAATACTACTGTGTAATCTTGGCCATCGCCCCACCCATTAAGCGGCCCAGTCTATCCTCAAACTTGCCGCATTCACCTTGTCTCTGTCTCCTGAATGCTCAGACTGCAGGTTTGTGCCATGGTACCCGGTAGTTCACAGTCTCAAGTGTCCACCTATTTGCTTTGACTAAGATGTCTTTTCTCATCATGGCGATCTTCCCATTTGAGTCCCTCTTTTCGATAATAAAACTAAGTCTTTCAGCAGTTAAAGTACTAAAGACCTCAGCAGTTGAGAAAGCGAAAGGAAGCATCAAGCAAATATGGCTGGGCCGATGCTTCCTAAACCTCAGTCCTACTATTGGTTATTTTGGTTCTAAGAGCATAAAAGCTATAATAAGTGTCAAAGAAGAGCAGAGGTAGATTAAGATGAAAGCTTTCATGCTTGGGGATACATTGTCTATAGATTATGGAGATACATTGTTATAGATTATGGAGATACATTGTTATAGATTATGGGGATACATTGTCTACAGATCATAAGTCAAGGAATTGTGTCCATCCTGTAAGAATTATATAACAACTAGATATAAATAAATAGATATTTTAATAACTATATGAGCAACTGATACTCTTTTTTGTGAACTCTGCCTTGGATTTTACAATTTAATTAGAATTCCAATATCTATTAAGGCAGAACACAGAATCTGTATGACATGCCGGTCTTGCCTGAGCTTTTCTTGCTTTTTATTTCATTTCCCGAGAGACAATTCCCTTACAATGATCAAGATTTCTGTGTACTAGAACATAGAAAACTGCCCCTTCTCCTGGGTCATGGCTTGCAAACAGAAAAGCAATACCTTAATCTAATTCTAGGAGCTTGGAATTTTGACAAGCTCACTAAGAGTCCGACTTCTCTGAAGCACTGTGAAGCAGGTCAGCTGGATCTGATAGCGCCCTGTGGCAAGAAAGGCTTCTTTGCATTTCTCGCTCCTGAAAAGCCTAACCAGCACTGCCCCGAAAGCTGGTGATCACTGACTGCTCTGGCAAACGCAACCCTTGGGAAAGACTCCAAAAACCATTATAAAAAGATTGCTTAAATTACTATCTAGGTAGACATTACGATTTTTTTCTTTTATCTCTGTAGGTATGGAGAAGCACTGTTTATGAATTCCAAACTTATCAGTGGAGTTACAGAATTTCTTAATACAGAAGGTGAACTTAAAGAGGTAAAAATCTTGCTACCATTTTCTTATTTAAACATATAAAACTACAGAGTTACTTTGACTTCTTTGCATTAGATACATACTAGGTCCTTTTATACCACCACTCATTTATATATCCCCCATTCACACATTTTTGCACATACTCATATCTACATACATGCATGTAAACACACACACACACACACACACACACATTTCCTTAACCCATTACCTGCAGAGAAATATCTACCATATTAAGTGTTGAATGACTATGAGCCATGCTGAGAACTGTGAAGTGTTCAAATGTAAGGAATTCCATAATTTGGGGCCAGTCATTCCAGAGATCTTCAAACTGACATCTTCTCCTCAAATGATTGGAATTGTAAATGAGCTAAATACCTAATAAAAAATGGAAAAAAAAATCATCCACCAACAGCCATGCTAATGACTACAGGTGCACCAGAGACCGTACTTGATGCTGAAGTATGCAGAAAAAAGGTTCACGGTGTATGCAGACACAATAGCCTGCTAAAGATTATTATGTCTATTAAATGGAATAAAACTATATTCGTAGGAAGGAACACAGATGGTAATATACATCAAAAATAACAGTCTGCCTAAGATTGATAGATTGGTTCCATCACAAGTCAATTTTATTAGTGAAAATAAGGTTGACTTTTTAATGAACTTGTTCTCAGGTTCTTTTCCTTTCCCTGTTGTATATCTCAATTTGTGAGATATCTAGGTGTCTCCTTCCCCTCCACTTGCTCCTGTCTGTACTAGAGAGGGATATCAAATGGGGACAATCAATCAAACATGAAAAAAAAATAACAAAGTATTCTTTTATGATTATGATAATACTTGATTATGATAATAGACGCTGCCTTTCCCTCTTCTGCTTTCCACACTATCCAGCTAATCTTTAGCAAGGACCCTTAGATGTATTAGTTTTCACAGAAGATAGGCCAGAAGCTGTGACCCACAGATGTTTCTGCTAAGGGGCAATCCTTTACATGCACTGGACCTGGCAACCCATCCTGTCCTCCAATACTTCCCAGCCTCCTGAGAGCATCACCATTTACTCAGCTTGGATTTGTCACAGGGATACTGTGCTGAGCCAAAGCTCTAATTCTAGTGACTTGAAAGTCAGTCTCTGCCCCTGCTAAGTGTGTCCTCAACTCTGAAGGTTTAGCTTTGAAATCCCGCAATGTTTTTGTTACTTTTTGTTTTGTTTTATCTTTATGAAAAAAGCTAAATGAAAAGAACTTTTATGTGGCCATATGAAACAGGAGGTGTGGGCAGTTTTTTATTGCTTTCATTGTTTCTACCTTTTAAACTGAGTGCTTTAAATATCATCACTTAATATTCTGTGATCAAGAAATGAAGTGTTGATTTAGCCACAGCCCCCACAAACATTGACTTGAGCGCAGCAGTGGTCCCTCCCTTCTCCCTGTAACATTCCTCCCCCTTTCCTTGCTCATATAGTCCCTGGTTTGTTAATACAAATGTCCCAAACCCCTTGTCGTAAGTTAAAATTTAGTTAAAATTTTCACTTGCAAACCATCTGGTTTTATCCACTTCCCTTACATATTTAATTTTTATCTTTTAATTAATTGCCATTTAAACTTTCCAAGCTACCCTGATCATGAAATTTATGATTTTCAAAATGAGACTAAACTATGGCTTTTATTCCATTATCTTCAAAGCACTCAACTTAACAATGCAGGGTCTCGGCAGAATAAGCAATGGGCTGCTCTGCTGTGGACTTGCTTGCCTTCCAATTTAACAGTTCTGCCCAAGCCATACTTTCACCACCTAACCATCTTCTGCAGGAGTAGGGAATGTTATTTTCAAGTAGCATGGGATTTAATTTGTGTTGTCAGTAACCCCTTCCTGAAGCAGAAAACGTTAATCAATATCAATGTCTTCCCTTTGAGGTTGTAACTTATTGCTCCTAACTTTGTGGATCCAAAGGGAATCAGCACTTCTGTGAATTATAAACCTGTTTTTCATTTTTTAAATGTTCAATTATATGATTTGTGTATGCCCTAATATGGGTTTGTGCATAAGAGTTCCGGTGCAGCTGAGAGGACAGGAAGTGCTTTTTGGAGCTTTTTGAGATGGAGTCACAGGCTATTTGTGCTGACTGAGGAAGGTAATGGGAACCTGTCTTAGGCCACAGCAAGAATAATATTCTCTCAATACCTGAGCCATCTCTCCAGCCCCCTGAGAAAATAATGTAATATTTTAATTGCTGGTCTCAGCTTCAGTGAGCTTAAGTAGAAAAACTTATTCTGTTTTATAGTTCCTTCCCTCAAACTGTCCTAATGCCTAGGACTGTAGTTTACTTTTTAAATTTTTTTAAAATTTATTTGTTTATTTACAATCTGGCCATTGCCCCCTCCTGGACCCCCCTTCCACAATTCCTCATCCCATTCCTCCTCTTCCATGTTTCAAAGAGGATGCTCCCCCACCATTGCAATTTGGCTGATATTCCTTCATGAGACAATCCATCCTTTCCTTAATTTTAAATTAGCAGAAACCCAACCTCTTGAAGCCCCAGAAACCTTAGTCATGTTCCAGCTAATGTCTATGGAGCACATCTCTCATGTGCTGGGTTCTTCTGTGAACCTAACACACAAATCTGTTGTAGAAGAATATGCCTCCTCTCCATCACAGAGATTTCATTTATTATCTTAATGGAAATTTCTTTACCTCATAATATGTCAATAGCTAATTCTATTTAGTTCTATAGTTATCAAGATTATGTTACATATTGGGATTCATGCTTAAACTAAGTTATGTTGCTGGAGTCTAGGATAACAAGGACACACTGAATAAATGAAATAAATGGAAGGATAAGTAAGATATTTCTCAGAATTAAACAGGTTTTTAAAAGATGGATTAATAAACACACCTAGAAATTCTGTGCTAAGAAAATCACATGGCACAAACAACACTGCCATTTTACTAAATTTTATTTTACAAAGGTGCCTAAGCTTGTTCATAATAAAAGCCTCATAGACAAATGCATCAAAAGCCAATTAAGATCAAACCTAATGGAGGCAGAAAATCTCGCAAAGAGCCTGAGAACTAAGCAGGGTGGAATGCTAAAAGCCTTTGTTTATGCCGAGGCCACATAGGCAAGCAAGCTCTGCCAGACATCATAGGCCCCGCAGGGACCTGTGAGATGGCTCTGAAAGAGCATTTTCCATAAGCAGTGCTGAGAAATATGGGCCACAAGGCCAATCTGTGGCGACTATGCAAAGTGTGCCTGATGTGCTCTGATGAATAAGAGCCTCTTCCAACACGTGAGTCACCTCAGGAGAGATGAACTCTCGAGGAAAGGACTTAGCATACTTCAATCAGAATTGGAGGAAGGAAACTCTAGGGATCTGCTAGTTGCGTTGTCTTACATGATAATCTGACTTTCTGTCATTGTGTCAGTAATAGATCATATTTAAGCCTGTGGGTTGGCATTTTCTTCATGTGTTCAGCTGCGGCATGAAGAGACTTAGATCATCTTTCCCTGAATGCAAGTTTCCAAAGGACCATTGATCATTATCTGGCATGCTCAATGAATGCCTAGAAATAAGTGTGTGTATTTTTCATTGACATTCAATATATTACTAAATATACTATGATAACACGTTCTATAGTAAATCACACAACTCAAAATTAAATAAAACACATTTTTGTTGCTAAATAGTTATAGACTAAATCCACCGGAATCTATGTGAATGAAAATGTATCATTGTATTAATAAATTTCAAACTACACTTCCTGTGCATGTATATGTGCATACAAGTATTATGTATGGTATATATTTGTAAAGAGCAGTATCTAAAATGTTGGAAGTGTGCAACAAATACCCTCAAACAATTCCTTTTTTCCTCTTTTAAAAATAATATATAATTTTAGTCAAATACATTAATTTTAGGACCATAAAATAACTCTCAGTTATGCCTTAGGTATCTTACAGTTGCTTTAAAATACAGTGATTTTGGTGTCTGTTTTAGTTAGGATTTCTATTGCTGCAATGAAACCCCGTGACCACAAAGCAAGTTGGAGAGGAAAGGATTTATTTGGCTTACATTTCCACATCACTCTTCATCAAAGGAAGTCAGGACATGATCTCAAACACAGCAGGAACCTGGAGGCATGGGCTGATGCAGAAGCCATGGAGAAGTGATACTTACTGGCTTGCTGTGTATGGCTTGCTGAGCCTGCTTTCTTATAGAACCTAGGGCTAACAGACCAGGGATGGAACCTCCCACAACAGGCTGGGCCCTCATCCATCAATCACTAGTTGATAAGTGCCTTACAGCTGGAACTTTTGAAGGTATTTTCTCAATTGAGGTTCTCTCCTTTCAGATAACTCTAATTTGTGTCTTGACAAAAGACTAGCCAGCACAATGGTATCTCAAGTATGTAGTTCTGTGATACTCTTTTCCTTTGCCAACATTGCCAGATGATAAACTTTCATAAAGCCCATTAGTATCAAGTAATCAAAAAATCATCATAAACAAACCAAGATATCCATGAATTAAAATCCAAGTTAATTTCGAGAAGTAGAACTAACTGCATTTTCAACACCCCCACACTTCACTCTTCTTGTCCTGATCTCATCTTGAGGCTCTGAATATCCTTCCTGGCAGAGCCGTCATGTGGCACCCACTCTGTGAGGGATCACACCCCACACTAATTACACCACAGAATGTCACTTGGCTGTGAGTTGATTTTTCACATTTGTCTGTTAGCACTGTAATTGTTGGTTGGTTGCCAGTTTCTTAAGGCATACAGAACAAAAAGTAAAGGTACTAGTGTTTAATCTTGAAGCAGATTCCTTGAGTCTTCTCAGAGTGTATGAACTCTCTAAACAAAAATGTCTTCCAGTAAGAATCATAGCAAACCATTTAAAAATTTGAACTTCAGTGCTCAAATTCTCTGACTAAATGAAACAATATTTCTTCTTTATCCTAAATAATCCAATCTTTCTAAATACCTAATATCCTCCTTTATCCTAAATATCTAATATTTCTAAATCTATCACACTGTTTGTGAGTTCATTAATCATTCATTTCTCATAGCACCAATGCTGTGTTCTACTGTCCAGTTACTTTGGCAATCCCTTGACATTTAAGATAGTTTGACTTTTAGAACATGACTAACAAATATTCAAATAGGAAAATGACCCTTTAGTGTTATAGTCAGTTGCAAAGACTCTTTGCTATGGTGGATGTGACTTGTAATTAGACCTGGCTGTTGAAGCCATACCACCAACCTATTGTGAATAGATAAATTATATTTTCTAATTTTGTCTGCTGTGTTCTATATATCTTGAGTCCTGGGATTCTGGCCAGGTATGGCAAAGTAATAACAAAAAGATAGACACACACACACACACATACACACACACACACACACACACACACACAAACACACACACGGAGTGAAGCTGGGATCTGAAGGGGTTCTCCACCACAGTCACCACCTGGAACTTCAGCAGGTTTGTTAGGTACAGCAAATGGGGAGGGGTCATTTGGTCTCAGTAGAAGTTCTCTACACAGGAATGGTCTCAGGTTGTAAACATCCAGGAGGATGCTACAGGCCCTAATCTTCATACACATCAATTAATCGATCATAAACATTCATACTCTTCCCAGGAAAGTTTTGTCATCCCTCTTGAGCCAGGCTCACATGGGTAATGGCTTGGCCAATTTACCATGGGCCAACTGGGCTTGGGATCTGTGCCCGTATAAAATAAACGCTCACTCAGGGCTTCAAACACTCAGAATTTATCCATTCTCTACACTTGTCTGTTAATGAACCACTTTGAAGTTATTGAAACTGTGTTGCCCACACTGTTTTTCCTACACATTTGAGAGTAAATCACATCACATTGTAGCTACAAACTATTGTTTTAAATGTAGGATTATTTTGACTAATTAAATGTGTTCCTCACAACTTTACACATGTATGGTTACTCTTACTCTTGATCCTTTCTTCTCCTTTTCTAACCTCTCTCTACAACTTTCTTTCCTATACCCAGTGTCTTTTTTGTTTAGTTTTGTGAGTTTCCCAAAGGCCAACTCTGTGACTTAGTTTTGAAACTTTTCACTGGAGCCTGATGGAGTTGCTGGAGGTAGAAGGGGGGGGGGAGCAACTAAAGATAGTGGCTCTATTCACCAATCTATCAGAAACCAATTAGTTCAGTAGTATGATGAAGGGTCTAAGGAGCACCCCTCCATCTGTGAGTGATGGATGGCAAATATCTTACAGGGCAACTGCCAGCAACTGGAACTTCTCTAGGTTCATGATAGCCTGTCTTGTCTGGTGCATGCTAGTTTGCAGCATTGTCTTCTGATTCTTGCATGCTTTCTATCCCCCACATGGTTAATTTTCATTTCAAACTCATTCCACATTAGCATATTTACTTAGGATCATGATGATGTTACCCATCCAGCCCAGGTAATCAGAGAGCCCTATGTTAATCAATGAAACAAAAAGATTTGTTTTGATAGAGAAAAGGAGATTACTTGTATAGAGGGCACATGTGGAGGGATGGATAAACAAGTCTCAAACCCACACACATGAGGACAGGATTCGGGAGGTTACAGATGGGATAAGGCAAGCAAGGTGCCTTAAGTTAGGAACAGTGATGATTAAAGGTGATCAGTTTATTCTTCTTTCAGAATTAACCTTCATAGCTTTTCATAAAGTCCCCGTTCAGAAAATGCCAGTGTTAACATGATCTATGAGGGAGACATTTTGGTCCTAAAATATCAAAAAGTCATATGGAAGACATCTTACATCCACCTGAACCTGGTAGGTTAAACACATGGCAGTCTTCAAGTTCCCGAAAAGTAACTCAGGAAAGTGGTCTCCTTATAACCAACAATCCAGGGACATGAGCTCTATACAGCAAAGGCAGTAGAAGACTAGAATGCAGGGCTTATGAGCATGACTTTTTAAATGTAACTTAAAGCACGTGGAGCTAGAGGGCTTCTTCTTCAAGTTTCTTCTAGGTTTCCATGTGACACTTCATCTCAGATGCATCTTATCCATGTATGTTCTACATAACGCATATGGATACATGCAGATTCAACATGTTCATTTTTCTATTTCCAGCTAAAGAATTTCATGAAGTCCTATGATGGGGTAGCCTCTGCTTCTTTCTCACGAGCTGTGGAAACTGTGGAAGCCAATGTGCGCTGGAAAAGGTTTTACCAAGATGAGCTTTTCCAGTGGCTGGGAAAAGCCATGAGACACTAATACCCATCACTTATAGAGCACGCACCCTAGAACTTTGTAGGAGGACCTGCTTTCTGTGGAATGAGGCGGCTCGCCAGAATGTCAGTGTTAACATGAGAGAGGATTTCCTTCTTGTTTTGGTGTTTGATTTGTTGGGGGGCTATTCTTGTTGTTTCATTGACTCTACATTTGTGTTTTTACTGGATATCCCTCTATAAAGAAACTCTTGCAAGTGACACTTGCCCTGGTTACTCCAGCTGTACATTCCCTACTGTTCAGGACCAAGTATGATTACTGGTGCATGTTAATGTTGCTGTCAGTTTGGGAAATCCTATTCAGACTATTCTGTGCATGGATATATGGTCCTGCCTGTGTTCCGGCATGCTTATTTAACATGTCCAATGTTGTATGTGAACATTATGTATGTACATCCAGAATGGGCATTATGCGAAAGCACAACGATTACCTATGACAATCAGTGTTGCAGTGGAAGTGAAAAAAAATACCCACTTCAGAAGGAAATTCTATTCTCAGCCATGGACAACGGGAGAGATACAACAGCTCTCTAAGCAATCTGTGTGGATTGTTTCAGCACTTGGATTGTCTGGCAATGATTACTGAGATGTTGCTAACTCACTTTCTTTGAGTTAAAAGCTGTGTATACACTTGCAAAGATGTATAGATAGTATGTACATATGCATTATGTACATAAGGAAGATCCATATGTATATAGTATGTTGTACATGCACCTGTTTGAAGACTCTCTTCAAATCAAAGGAAACGTAGCTCTTTTTTTATAAATTTGTGGACCCCTGGAAAAGACTTCAAGAAGTTTATCTCAACATTCCAACTTTATATATCTTGCTTTCTTACATGATTTTTTCTTTTTCTTTTGTCTATGTACTGAAGAATGATGTATTAATCTACCACAGGAAACTGAATTCTAACAAAATACACATGTAAACTAACCACTCTGCAAAGTCTTTTAAGTCAGTGGCAACCTTTTGCCAGTTTCTGTAATTATGTGGGTCAACATTTCTATTGCATAAAACAATTCTGTGTAAACTTAGAATGATCGCTGCTAAGAAAGCGTTTCTGTAGAGCTTCTTGGTTTTCCTTAGTTTCGCTACTGCAGAGTGAAATTCTCTCTCTGTGTTGATCTTTATGTGTACAGTGCTCCTATCCTTCATTAAGCAACCATACCTCAACAGGTCTATTAGTATTTAATGACCTTTAATGCCAGTTGTGCCCTCCCTTAAGACAGAAAGTTGCTTTTATGCTGTGTTACTGTACAAAGCCTTTGAGAATTAACAACCCTGTTCTACCTAGGAATTTTGAAGAGCCATTTCTATGGCTGTGTGTAACACAACTAGATTTCAGTGCTTCTCGCACCCAATAGGCCAGCTCCTTGCTTCGGACTCACCATATCTTAAGTTGAACATTGTAAAATATTTATACAACTATTCTATTGAGTCACGCATTGTGTAACCCTTTTTGGTTTTTCTGTGATGTTCAGCTCTTCGAAATGTTGCCATTAAGAGACTGTCATTCAATGCTGGAAAAAAAATCATTTATAAAATGGAGGTCATAGAATTATTTTTGTTTGTAGAAATGAGAAGCAATTTCCCAATCCATGGACTACATAAAAACTAAATCTGAACCTTATCATGTAAACAATTAATGTTTATTTCTTACAGCTACAATTTTCAACACCTCATTCAATGAAAGTACATGGATTGTAATTACTCTGTGGTATGAAGGAGTGATGGGCAGGTCATGCTTAACGTGAAATCTGAGATTTAAGTTACTTACTGAAAGTGAGCAAGCTTTAAAGTATAACCTTCATAATTAGTCTACAGCCACGAGGAGCCTAAATACCTATTATAGCACTGGTGAATTCATTCATAAAGCAGAACTGCCCAAAGTGGTAGACATGGCTGTCTTGTTTTGCTCCTGACGTATTGTGAATCCTTTGAGTTGGAGGCAGTGCTTTTTATTTTGAGAGAGTTTTCACTTCCAACTTTGAGTTTGAGGGGCTTTCTCAGTTCTCTTTCCTCCCCATTGTTAATAGTCATAATCCTCTTTCAGTGTTTTAGTGGCCTTGAACACAACTGGTTTAGCTATTATCTAAATCCTCAGTGCATAATTATGTGCAATGTTTATACCTCATACAAAACTTGTTCAACAGTCTAGTGGTACCAACAGCGTTGAGATGGCAGTTTTGCGCTACACATTTTTCAGTTATTGAAACTTTCCGATGTTTAAATTATATCAGGCTTTAAAGTTTCTCTTTAGTTGTTTAAATAAGTAATATTTTCAAAATAATAAAAACTAATGATATCTCTTGGAATATTCTGTAAAATGTAGCTATAAAATTATATTTTCTACTTAGAGTTTCTACCTTTCTCTCTTGTGTGTTTTACAGATCAATTATCTACATGAAATAATAATGTTTTGAAAGTGTCCACAAAAGTTCCTTTCTTATTGTATGTATAACAGCAAAACTTTGTTTTAATTAGAAAATACTAGATTATTTGCCACTTTGGGCATTATCATCTCTATGTAACTTGTAAATATAATGTTTTCCCAATTTTCACACATTTTTCTCATTAATTTCCTTAAGGTCTTTGAAGTTTCAAAAATAACATGATTTCAAACTTAGAAGGCTGATATGTATAGCCTTCAAGAAGCAGTTGTTCTTCTTGAAATTCATTAGCATGTACTCTTGCTGGGCCTTAATTTCCTTTGTTTTATACAATTTTAAGGTAATTGAATAATAATGGGATTTTCTGATACTCAGCTGATACATACAACTAAAATATTACGAGGTTATGAGTGGTATGCCTTGAATTTCAAAAATTTGTTCCATTATCACTAACTTTTACACATGCTGATTTGATTCCTCACAAAACCACACTGCATCTTTGACTTCTTCTTGAAGATGAAATGAAGCTGAGACCAGCCACCCATGTCTTTAAAACTCCAGTTATGACACAGCCTAATTTCCTCTACATAGATTGTCTACAGCTAACATACAGCAGGGTCTTTGGTTCATATCTGTCCATCTCATTAGCTGAGAATTCACAAGATCAGAATATATGAACAGAACAAAGCCACAGCTCATATATTATCCTTAACATTTATATTTCAAATTTGTATGATTTCAAACTAGTGGACATGCATGTTATTCACAATTTAGTTTAGTTAGTGTAAGTAGTCAAATATAGGGACACAGAATTTAATATGTTGATTACATCCCCCACTGCAGATCTGTTATTGAATACAGTTTAAAATGAAACCTCAAGACTGAAACTTTGCTTTTCTTTCAATACCTACTTCTGATAGTGAGATAACATCTACAGGCGATCAGAACACACGTAGAAGGATATATCATCTAGATAATTGAAAATCCTATTCAGTAAAAAGTACAAGACTTGGTAGACTAATTTGTGAAAACAGTATTTCTGTGGAACTGAAACACCGAATTAGATGCTATAGATAAGTTATAATGACACATACAATATCATGCTTATTTCAAATTCACGGCTAATTAAATATTCTAACAATTGTCTTCGAGGAGGGTGGAGAATGTAGCTCAAATATTTTCATGAACTATCCTGTAACTTATAGCACCTACAGTGGGACAGAGGATGAGAAGCCAAGATTCCCATGGCATATTTTCATTTATAAGGGATCATGGCTGAATTATCATTTGATACCAATAGTTATGTAATTTAAGAATTCAACCAAGAAAAGGAAAAAGATTGAGTAGATTGTATTTAACTGAGCATGCAGAGAGTGAAAGGAAGATGGTAGAAAATAGATCTAAAATGTTCCCATGTAAAATGTAATGAACTCGTGAACCAGTTGGAATGATGGCAAGGTGAAGCAGAATCTCATGCTATAGAAGAACAGTTGGATACGTTTTAGATATGAAGCCCAACTATTTCTATACTAATTCTGAAACTTCTAGGTAAATTACACTGTTTGATTTTTTTTAATGCTAGTATTTTATAGAAATGCAAACTATCTTGAAATTATAATAACACCATAAAATTTAAGCAATAATAATTGGAAAATTGGAAAATCAAAATTGGGACAGAAATCATTCTTGAAAAATGCTGTTTGTGCAGTTTAGCAATGTAAATCTATTTTTACAGTCCAGATATTATTCTCCTCCCAGTCTACCCTCTGACTGTTCCACATCCCATATCTCCTCCCCACCCCAACTGTCTCCACGAGGATATCTCCCCACCCCTGCACCCCACCAGACATCTCCATTCCCTGGGGCCTCCAGTCTCTTGAGGGTTGGGTGCATCTTCTCAGACTGAGTCTAGACAGCCCCGGCAGTCCTCTGCTGTATATGTATTGGGGGTCTCATATGAGTTAGTGTCTGCTTCTTGGTTAGTGGTCCAGTGTCTGAGAGATCTCGGGGGTCCAGGTTAGTTGCAACTCCTGGTCTTCTTATAAGGTCGCCCTCCTCCTCAGCTTCTTCCAGATTTTCCTAGATTTTAAATCTACTTGTAAAGGTATCTCACATTTGCCAAAGTGATGCTAGCTTTGTTTGTTGACTTTAAGTAAAATCACTTATGCTCTGAAGCAGATTCAGCAACTCTTAGGCAATGATTTATTTCTTCAAATCCTCATGAACTATGCTGAAATTTCAAGTTTTAATTTATGTAAAATAGCCCTCAATTCCAACAGCCTTGAACTAATTAGCAAGGTTTAAAATCAAATATTTTATTTCATTTTGGGATGGATTCAATAAAAGTCGGATAACCGTGTACTGTAGCAGTTTTGGTTTTCAATTTCACTTTATGAAACTTTTTTTTAAAGTTTCGGTAAGAAAAGTTACGATGCTTTTAGAAAATGTTTAAAAGAGTTATAAAAAGCAGGTTCTCATGTTAAGGGTGGATTTATATATCATTGTATACTTTAAGTCTTTATATTTTTTTAAGTTATTCAACTACTTTATATCTTGTGATTTTTGCATAGACTTCACAATCCATACTTTAATGGCATTTGTATTGAATATATTTTTGGATAGATATTAATTTATTTGATTTATATAATTCATATTGAATATAATTGAATAAAGTTTATAAGTTTACATTGACTATAATATATAATTAACATATAATTGTATCAATACATTTAATGTATATAATTTAATGTATATAAATAATATATATAAAACTAGCTTTAAGAGTTAGTTTTTCTGTGATTCCTAGTTCAAATACTGATGTAATAGCAAAGTAGAAAAAGAAGGCTTAAGTTTGCTCAGGATTTTTTTATGTGATTAATTATAGGGAAAGATAAAAACAAAGTGAGTATATGTGAGTATATGTGAGTATATATGAGTATATGGATATCTAGTAAGCTCCAGGCATTCTATAGTTATCAGTTCATATGATAACCCCATAAAATGTTATTAATTCTAACTGATCATTGAGCAGATGGGGGCTAAAAGCCACTAGTTTCTATAATGAATTGCTAATATTAGTGGATCCTCAAAACTGTGAACTTAAGCTTTCATGATGTGAGTCCCTCACTTCTGTGCCTCTGTCAAGCTTGAGACATTGCCTATCCATAGAGACCACGGGAGATTTGAATACTTGCTTCCCTCCCATTTCTCCCAGTTTTATTGCTAGCTTGTTTGATAAGTGATAATTGGTGTGTTTCTGGCTTATCACTGGTTTATTACCAAGATTACTTCCTGTGGTCTCTAAAAATATTTTCATCGCATCAACTCTACCTTTGTTTGTGAGGGCTTTAAACTACACGTAATTAACTGACACTCACCCATGAGCAGAGTGGATTGCAAAGTGCTTCACTCGTGTCTCACAACAATGAGGCTGAACCTGTCTCTATGTTATTAGGAAGAGTTATTTGGTTAGCGTGAACTTTTCTATTGCTTATCACAGGGATCAGAAAAATTCCCTTCTTTCTGGGTAGAACTGTAGATGAACTGCACTGCTTAATTTACTTGAAGTTATGTTTCAAAGGGCCCTGCTGTGCGTAGACACCATCTGAGCTAACTACTTTGACTCGCATCTGTACAGGTCAACTTCTTCTAATGGTGCACATTTTTTCTTATGTCATATAAGTAAAGAGCAAAGAGTTTTGTAGAAAAGATAATAGCGGAGTTAAGAACACCTGCCTCAAATGTGCAGAGCATTTATTTCCTGCTAATCGCCCCTGCAGGGCTCATGGGATTTGATTTGCTCTTATGTACAGATCTGCCATCACCTTCATGTAGTATCTAACCTAACTCATTAGACAGTCTTTGTCCTGCCTTTTATTTCAAATAGGTCTTTTAACTATCATTTCTCATTCAAATGGATTTCTTCCCAAATGTTTAATTCTAGTCTTTACAGTATTGCATGATGTTTATCTCACGTTAGCTTTTTGAAATGACACTTGTATATTGACATATATTCATATATGTGCAGTCTTTCATGGCTAGAGTTTATTCTCTTTTGCATTTTAATAGTCTTTGATAACAGGTAAGTGCTGTAAAACAAAAACACATTATCAGTTTGATTTCATACATTTTAAGTTACTTATATGTAACATCAATTTTACCTTTGAAATTTTACTTTTGGCCAAGGCTGAATTTATCAAATAATTAAAAATTACATTGTAGGACTCTTTCTAATAAGCACATTTGCTTAGTAACATTTTTTTTTTACTTTATTAGACCAGACATATATAGCATGATCCATTTGGAAGCATATTTTTCTTCTTTCTAATATTTCATGATTTGGGAATAAAACAGTTGCTGGTCTCTTAATAAACATGAATTCTAAAGCATTTGCCAAATAAATAACCTTATGTTAGTTTAGCAGATAAATGTTTTCTATGGTATGACTATAAGTTATTCAGTAAAAATTGAATCTATATGTTCAACATGAAAGCTTAATACTTTCTTGATCAAAAAATGAATTTTTCTAAGTGAGGAAATTTGTTTATTTATCTAAAGCAAATTCAAATTTTGCCTCTGATAATATATTTTTTTGTACAGTAACGAGTTATTCATCACTGTCTTAATTGTCTGACATGTGCAGATAAGGCTAAGAGAAATAACACCTCCTGTGTGTTTTATTGTGCTTCTACTTTTTTTTTTTGAGAGCCTGTTTGAAGAGCTGTGAATATACAGAGTGTAGAGATTCATGGAAGGAGAAGCACTCTTTCTGACATGAAGGTTTTAAAGGAAATATACATGACTACACTAGAATAAGGAGGTATATATTTGTAATATATTATATAAAAGAGAAAAACCAATTCAGTCTCCATTCTAATTATATCTTTAGGATAAATGAAGTCATCTGCACTTTGGTAGAAATGATTTCACCTGAAATACATTTCAGATTGCTTTTTAATAGGTTTTCCTACATCCATCAGACTGTCAGGCTCCTAGGATCTCAAGAACAGTTTCCAATAACAACAGAACATAAAATATACATAATCATGGCTCATAAGCAGTACTCAAACCATGCTTTTCAAGGCCTCTGGATTTTTCTTTTTCTAAGAATTGGTCAGGAATGTACAAACTGACTGTGCTTGGCCAGTCATTGGATCTAATGTCCAGTGCATTATATAGTCATAGATAACCATTTATTGCCATGACCATGAGGTAAGAAAGTGTGCTACCAAGTCATATATAGGAATATTCTTAGAAAAGATAATCAGGACACATGTATATATTTCCATATTTATAATGTGCTTGATAGCTCATAAATATTATATACATATACAAATGCATCTCCAGAAACACATTACACACACACACACACACACACACACACACACACAGAGATATACAATGCTTCCCCCCATATCACATATGTGCATTTCTTAATTGGTACATGTGCTAAAAAATCAGCACTCATGTTAGAAAATAGTTATAGGAAATTACCAAAAATTCGCTGGAAGCCACATAGCAGTCTCAGTGAGCATCAGGTGAGATAGGCTCATCTGCACTTTGGCATTCTGTAGGTGATTCTGTTTTTGAAAATGTCCTTATAGACTGCACTTTGCTCTCACTAAGGGAAGTGCTCCATGAATTCTGATTCCTATACATCCACCTGACTGGTTTCATGATGTCCTTGTTTCTGGACCACAGATTATACTTTAAACCAACCAATGAGCCTGTGATGTGAGGTCTGAACAATAGCATGTGTAAAGCACACAGAACTTCCAACACACAGTTAGTGTTCAGAGCCCCTGGGCAGGAGGACCAAATGACCTGTCAATTTCCCTATTGACTTCCACCAGTAGCACTGCTGTTTTAAAATTCCATCAGTTGTTGTTCAACATTTGTCACCAAATATAGAATCTTAAAAAAAAGTTCTCAATTAATTTAATAGTGAAAAGCATATTATTTGATCAATTGACCTGATAATGTCACTACTCTGATAATGTCACTACTCTGGTTAAAGCTCACAGTCGTTTGGTTATACCATATAAAAGTCTCATCTTCCTTATTTCTGACCATGGTATCCCCATGTTTTTCGTGTTTGCCTGCTACTATCCTTTATCCACATTTATTCTCATCCTTAGTAAGCTCACAATCAGCTATGATAGGAAGAAGGAGTCTCTAGAAAAGACTTTCCTTTCAATTACCTTTGTTCTATGGAACAAACTCCTGCCTGCTGGAGGTGGATAACACTCATGTTGAAGGTGGTGGAAACGAGAGATCAAGCATATTTGTTACAATGGAGAGATAGGCACTACACAAACTACCGTGCATATGTGCATATCATTGCCACCTTAGGTTGCCTGTCTTATTAGAGCTGTGTATTGTTTAACATGACTGTTCCTTTTCTTTTAATCTCTTATGTGACTTCCCAGCTAGGCACCATCATTCTCTGAAACACTTGCATTTTCATTTGATATTATGTAACGGATGGTGAAGGTTTTGAGCTGGTTGCATGACAGGGGTTCCTGGAACTGTCAGACAAGACACAAAGGACACGTGGGTGTGTTGAAGATGCTTCTTTGTGCTCTCAAGTCTTGGGGCTTATGCATCATTTCTTTAGTTCGGGCTTCCTGTGCATCTTTAAAATTTGTTTTCATTTCCTAAAATCTTCAGCTAATTGGAATTCTCATAACACAAACTAATCAATTTACTCAGCACAAATTATATATATTGTTAGCTTTGGGACATTTTACTAAGCTAGTAGGAAGCCAGTCTTCTAATTGAATAACTCTTTAGTCATGTCTAATAACCAGAACTCATCCCTCTATCATGTATTTTCTAGGTTCCCATTTTATACCTTCCCTGCTGTACTTAAGTGTCCTCAACAGATTTAATGTTTAATCTCTTTTCATAGAGAACAGAAAGCTTTCTCTCCTCCATAGTTACAAGATTTTATTAAGGTACCACAATTTCTGCAATGACTCATTATACTGACACATAGAAGACAAATTCAAGCCTACCCAAAAGTCCAGTAATGGTTGCAGAGAGGAGGGGTGACGTAATGAACCTAGATCCATGAGAAAGTTCACAATCTAATCCTTAATAAGATTGGGTACATTCCAACATTAGTACATAGACCCACACCAAAATTCAACACAAAAGAGATTGAATAGGCTTTCCATATTTAAAATGTGTTGGGTTTCAACTGACAAGTTATGCAGAGGTACAGTAGAAATGACTGCAGAAAGTAATTGAAGTAAATCATGAATATATTTCACAGACAACCACACGTTTGGTGCTTGGTTGACCCAAATATTTCTAGTTTCATTTGAATGAAATAATTGAGTGAAGTAAATGGAATGTTTCCAACGATAAACATAAACCCTGGTCCAAATCTTTATTCCAGTCCTGTTGAAACCATGTACAATGAGCAGCAACTGCCCAACACATGCAGAACGTCATGTTAGTGTGCATTTGTGTGTCTGTGTGTTTGTGTTTCTGATAGAAGAGAGTGGATGGGGAAAAAGAACTGGAAATAGATTAAAAACAATGCAAAATAAAAACTCTTAAACAAATTTACTTCCACGAGGGGAAAAAATCATATACCATACGTTACAATAATTTTAGTCTCTTAAAATTATCCTTTTCACTTTGTTAGTTTGAAAATTCTTACTTTTTTCTCATAGAAATAGTGTAATATAAATAGCTGGTAATTGAAATAGGGGCTAGACTGAATCTAAGAACATTTTTACTCTTTTGTCCAATAAAAATTGACATGAGATTCTAGAACTGTCAAAGATTCAGTAGCAATCTCACTGCAGAGAAACTGTGTGTACTCCTGAGTACAAGAGTCTATATCAAAATCTATTTGAATTGATTTGAAGAATATCTCCAGTTGTCTTTGTTGGTTAGTAGAGTTGATTTTGACCATCTGATTGTTCTGTCCCAAACAGTTTGCAGTCAAACTCCTTGTGTATTAAATATAGAGTACCTCTAAGTTACATGACTTTTTTTTTTCGAATCTGAAGTCAAACACTTAGTGTCTTTTTCATGTAATTTTTTTTTCATATGGGAATTCTGGGATTTTATTTTGTTATCTGCAGTAATAATTGTTCTCTCTGTCTAATCTCTATGGCTATCCAACACTACCCGCATTCAAAGCAAGAGACAAGTTCCTGTCTTTTCTATATGTCATTATCTGGTGTCTAATGCTAGCAGTGAGTTCTCACTTGGGTAGATAGGTATGTCCAGTGGTTAGGTACGCTGATATGAGATTTATTTGAGAAGTAGGTCTCTGTTTAAAATGTTTTCTGTGCCTTTCATCTGTCAACAAAAGAACTAAAGTAACAAATGGACTAACGACAAGCCCTACACTTTTTTTTATTTATGCCTACTTCAGTCTAGTTAACTCAGAAACACAGCATACAATATAACCAAAAAAAAAACCATTGCAATATATTCTTTAATATATTGTCTAAAATCTTAATATGATAGTGGAATGCTTTCCCCCTTTACACCGTCAATACATTTAAATAAACCCAAGTCTTTGGAAATCTTCTTTGAAGATCTTGTAGTCTATACTATACAGTTATTGACACACTTTTCTGTTCATTCGAAGAATTCTTGATGTATACTCTTTTCCCAGTATACAGAAACCTTACTTCATACTTGTTTGGTATTTTATGTTAATGTACTTTATCTCCCAGTGAGAGAATAAATTCCTCCAAGGTCAAGATGGGATCTGCTTTCCCCTTCTGACAGCAACTCCTCCCTGATTGAGAAGCACCTAACTGCCAGTAAGGAACCCAGTAGCTTTTCACTTAAGCAACATCCACATAGACCAAGAAGTGCAGTAGAGCTGCAGAGGCACAGCTAGACAAAAGTGTTAATCATTTTAAAGTATCGCAAACGTAAAGCTTTAAAACTCACTCTATCCCTTTAATTTGTCCAGAAATATCACTTTAGAGCACCACTTGTTATCAGCTTTGACCTGCTTGGTAGAGAAAGGGAAAGAAGAGTGGTATGATACGATGCTATTTCACGACATACCTATTACTGTAATTCATCTACCGTGTGGAACCTTTGCCAATGATAAATGCATGTTCCTGTGGCACAATTTGAATGCTCCTTGGCTTTTTAACAATAAACCTGCCAGGAAAGGTTGCAAAAAGGCACAAGGGAGAGAGAAATTTTAGTTGAGGAATGAAACTAACTCAGAAGCATAATTTTAAATAAAGTATGTGAAGCTTCTTTGAAGAGATTTTTGTTCACACTGGATGAAGATTTTATGATTAAGAAAAAAAACCACAATTTCTTTTTAATATTCCACCAGCTTCTCATATACTTAATTCTGCATGTGTGCTGACTTCTAAAATTATCTCCATATAAAAAAACATAGTGTCTTCCTTATCACTTAGAATCTAAATCTGTCAGGAAAATGACGTCATTTATGACAGAATTCTTTGTAAGATCTCAGGCTGGCTGTAGAAAATTGTAGTAGGGATTCATTCTTTGATGTTTTAATATGAAAAAGAGATCAGCTGGAAGCATAGCCCTCTGGTTCTCACACCACTACGATGCTTTTTAGTATCCATTAAATGTTACAAGTCTCAGCTATAATCACAGTGGGACTAATGAATAGCAACATTCACTGATAACAGTGTATTCAAGCCAGCATAAGACACTTGAGACGTTAAAAAGGTATACAGCAGACACTTAGCCTGAATAAAGGTTTTCTGATTTGGTGAAAGGCAATTATATGTGAAATAAGTAGCCATAAAACAATATAGAAAGGCACAGAATAGTTACTTTGTCTGCGATTGAGAAAAGACAAATTGTGTGAGGGTTCAATTCCTCAGGAAAGTGTTAGAGTAAATTGAGCTGTAGCGAAGTAACTGTCTGGTTCTACAGTTTAGATGAGGCAAGGTGCGAAGTTGAGACAAGAATGGTAGTTGGATGGGCTCAAATAAATGAGCCCATAGTTAACAAGGTAAGTAAGAGCTCGAGATGCTGTCTGGGTCATTTGACTGACACACTGAGGTTAGAGAAAGGCTGTTATTAGATTTCAATGAATTCTTTATAATCAAATAAGAACAAACACATTGTGGGCTTTTCTCTGTCTTCCCACTCATTTGTATGGAGTGGCATCTATTACATCAGAGCCCTTCTTTGTCCTTCCTCCAGGACCTCCTAGCTTCTTTTCTTGAACCCCTCCCATGTCCTCTCCTCAAGTTGGTAGCCTTGTTTTCATTTGATTATCATTATATTAATGTTATTGTATACATATATTTATGTGTATGTATTTACAGATATATATATATACATATATACATATATATATATGTATATATATATATATTACATAGGAAGTCGTAGTTGCAGTGGGAAGATGCAAGTGATGGAATATATATGGCAGCAAAGAAAAGAATATACATATAATGCTCTGAATTTTCATTAATTTTGTGTTGGTAAAACTCAAAGGATTAAATTAATAGATATAATAAGGTCTATGAAACTCATCTTTGCATATTACCAGGAATATTCTTCAGGTTAACATGGGGTGTTATAAGGGTAGTGCAGAATTAGAGTAAGCCTCTATCTGTGTCTCTGTCTTCCTAGTTTTTACACTTCCATGCCTTAACCAGCTTCTCTATATACTTGTAGTATAGCTTATACACAAACATCTAATTTTGGATAGTGTTTAATGGGACTTCATGGCCTGTTGTAAAATGTCCTTCGCTGTAGCCCTCAAGATCCTTCACTATCTGCCTCTGATGTGCTGTTCATTCTTGGGGGTTTGTCGCGTCCGCTCTCGACCAGCAAGAACGACACGACCACCAGTCCTTCTAACAGTAGTTTATTCAGCAAACTTCAGTCTTCCTCTCTCTTATTTCTCTTCATCTATATCTCCCACTAATAATAATCCTCTCTCGAATAATAATCCTCTCTCTAACCCAGGCCTCTCACTCTTATATACTCTCAGCCCTTATCCACTCACAGCAGGCCACGTCACCTCACCAGGTACACAGCTTCAGCTAATCAGGGCAGCAGGAGCATATCTCCACCAAAATGGATTCGCCAGTATCCTGGTACACCTGAGCAGCTCTCATGATGGTTGTGGCTTATATTCAGGTGAGGAAGTCAGGTGCAAGTCATAAGACTTAGCTGCAGTCCCTGGAACCTTCTTGGGACTGCCGCCACACCTGCTCCTCACAGGGGTTCATTCTTCTCTGTGCATCAGACCTTGGCTATTTTGTTCTCCACTCTTGCAAGCTTCTTGCAGTGTGGGGCATTTACAAATTATCATTTGGTGGAGCCTGACTTCTGTATGTTGTACTATTGACCAAACATATAGTGTTTTCCCTTTGCCTCCGACGCTGAAGTCTGCTGACTTAGCCCTGTGGTAGCACAATTAAGGTCATCCAGGCTCTTGTTCTGCATTAAATGTTACATAAGGGCAGATACTACATAAAGTAGAAATGTAAAAGAGAATAAAATGTAAACGAGGGAATCTGAGTTTATGTTCCATCCAACACTGACTTCACAGGACACTACCAACTATGTGCAATTGGCTATCAGAAACATTGCTACATATTAACAGTATGTAATGCCCACAGGTTCCCAAAAAGGTGGGTAAGATGATCCTTTCTGGCATCAACTAAACAGCAGAGATGCAGGACATATATTCCTGTGTATTGTTTTAAAACTCAGCTCACACTTTTCTCTTCCCCTCTGAAGCATTACATTGGACTTGCTTCACCTCTAGGAGCCCTGCAGTTGGTGAGAAGTGCCTGCAATCCAAGGAGAACTTGTTGATATATGACATCACTTTCATCATTATGGGGCAAATTATGGATGGAGAGCATGGAATAGAGACTGCTCCTATGGTTGATCTCCTAGTCTGAAATGTGTAGGAATATGCACCAATAAACTGTTTCTCTCTAAGTAGCTTTATAGGGATACAAAAAGGATTCCAAAGACCCACAGATATCAGAAGATATCCCCACCTTGCTGTCTCAATGTTTTATTCTATCAGTCATTTATGTAATTACAGCTCCCTCTGCCACTGTGTATTCAAGATTATTACATTTTTTAAAGTGATAACACATACCCTGAAGTACTACTTGTGCTTTGAGGTAGTATCTGTTAACTGAGATCCTGGTTAGACATGATTGTCTTTTAAGTACAAATCTCTTGGGGTGGTCCCAAAATTTCAATTTCAACAGGCTTCCCAGGCATCTTTTATGCATGGCAAAGTTTGAGAAAAACCATTCTATTCAAATGTCATGAAGTCTCCCCCATTTCCCCTTTAAAACAATGGGCTTTGTCTATAGTTAGAATTCCTTTTTAAAAAGTTTATATTTGTCCCTTTCCCATAGTATTTATAATATTCTGTCTTATGTGATAACTTGTCATAACACCATGATGAATATATTTGTTTTTATTCCCCCTATAATAGACTTGTGCTTCCCCCAGAGCATCCACACAGAATGTTGCTTCTAGGAGTTGTTAAATTCTTATCTCCAAGACTGCATGAAATGTTACCTCTAGGCCTCTCCCCTCCTCTTCTGTCAGAACCCCATGAACATAAGCTACAGTGTAACTCCAACCCCCTTGTACCATATTAAAATAAATGAAGTCCTTGGAAAACCTCCTGCTTGAACTAAGCTTAGCTCACAGAATTTGGTCCCAGATAAATAGTTGACTCAGGATTTTTTTGTTCTCTGTAAATCTTCTTATCAGCAGAAGGTTTATTTTTGAAACTTGTGGGCTCAGTGTAGTGAAAAGTAGTCACTTGAATCAAGAACTAAAGCAGTATTCATGGTTCGGGTCATAAAAATTACCTCTATGTCTGTCATTGGTGAATCATTTATGATGTCCTCAGTACAGTGTGAATTTTCAAAAGGTTACCCTTGGATGTTCATTTTTAGAATGCAGGTGTATTTGCTTAGAATATGTCAAGCTACACAAGGAACATTAAAGGAAACTCACTGTCCCTCCCCCCACTCTCCACACACACAATCCAAGGGAATAAAGGAAGCAATTCAAATCAAAGACCAGAAACATGACTTGAACCCCAATTGTTCTTGTTTGGATGCAATTACAGTGAAGCATTTCCTTGGTATTTGGTTTGCTGGAAATCAATATTATAAAATCCAACCTTTGCCAATATTTGTGTCTGAGGACTAAAATGATTTACATGACCTTAATAATTAACCATTTTTGTTAACATTGGACAATCACGATGCTATTTGATTTAAAAACACAAGTAAAATCCAGTAACGCATAAACACTGGTGTGTGTATGTGTGTGTGTGTGTGTGTGTGTTTGTGTGTGTGTGTATATATATACATTACCACACATATACATTATATAATAGAACTACTGATTAACAAAGTATAAAGAAGTGAATTTCTCAAGGCTTGCTGAAAATACTACAGAAGTTTAATTAGCATTCAATACTGCATCTAAATAAGACACTAGACATATATTAATGAAATTAATGTTATAATAGAGTTGCTAAATATATCATAAAAAATAGAACATGCACAAATTCACAGAAGTGGGATAGATTTGACATTTGACTACTTGTTGATGTATGTCTTCTCAAGTGAAAGGGGAAGATGGCATTTGGACAAGAGCATTTTAGGTATGAAAATTGTACAAGAGCCTAAGATTCAAATAAAACATAACTGTACTTTTCGTGAAATCAAAAGAAATGTGGCCTATTAGAATGTTATCAAAGAGTGACAAATTGAGAAAAGGAGAGAGAGTGAAAAAAAATAAATTGTCAAATTTTATCAAGAACACATTTATAAAAATAAAATCTTTCCATGATTAGTTATATTTGCTGTGACACTTGACTCTCACAAATCTCAGTACTTTACTCCAAACACCAATATTCTTTACACAAACTCTCCTTGGTCACTTTTATCTCCTATACCAAAATTTCTCTCTCTCTCTCTTTCTCTCTCTCTTCCTCCATCTCCCTCCTCCTCCCTTCCTGCCCCACCCCATCTTTTTCTATTTCTCTGTGTGTCTCCTTTCTTTCTCTCTCTGCCTCTGACTGTCTGTCTTCCCCTGCCTCCTGCCCTCCTCTCTTCCTAACGCTGGCCATGGTTGGACAGTCTGTGGATGTATTGTTTGTGGCTGCCTGTCTATGTAGAAGCATGTAGAGGCTTCAGGCTGACCTTGAGAATTCAATGCTCCACCTGAGCTTCTAAAGATTTATTTGTTTTTGAACCAGTATCCCTCAGCTGGACTTGGAGTTCATCTATTTGTCTAGAGAAGATGGTGACTCTGGGGATCCAACTAGTTCTGCACCTCCAATTCTGGAACTCTAAGCATATGCTACCTTGTAAGGCTTTCTTTCTTTCTTTCTTTCTTTCTTTCTTTCTTTCTTTCTTTCTTTCTTTCTTTCTCTCTTTCTTTTTTAATAATATTTTACAATCTAGAATTTATCCCCCTCCTAGTCCACCCTCTGACTGTTCCACAACACATATCTCCTCCCCCACTTGTCTCTAAGAGGATGAACCTACCACCCACACTTCCACCCCACCACCCTGTGACCTCAAGTCTCTTGAGGGTTAGGTGCATCTTCTCTGACTGAGTCCAGACCTCAGCTGTATATGTGTTGGAGGCCTCATGTCAGACGGTGTATGGTGCCTGGTTGGTGGCTCAGTGTCTGAGAGATCTCGGGGGTTGAGGTTAGTTAAGACTGCTGGTCTTCTTATAGGGTTGCCCTCCTCCTCAGTTTCTTCCAGCTTTTCCCGAATTCAACTACAGGTGTCACCAGCTTCTGTCACATGATCATCTCCTTAGATGCTGAAAAAACATTTGACAAAATACAAACCATTTCTTAAATATTGGAGATACCAGAAATTCAAGGCCCATACCTAAACATAATAAAAGCAATTTACAGCAAATCAATGGGCAATATCAAATTAAATGGAGACATACTTGAAACAATCAAACTAAAATTGGGGATGAGACAAGGGTGCCCAATCTCCCCACATCTATTTGATATAGTACTTGAAGTTCTATAGAGCAATAAGACAACAAAAGGAGATCAAGGGGATACAAAGTGGTAAAGAACAAATAAACATATCACTATTTGCAGATGATATGATAGTATATACAAGTGACCCCAGAGAACTTCCCCAGCTGATAAAACACTTCAGAAAAGTGACTGGATATAAAACTAACTCAAATAGATCTGTTGCTTTTCTTTATACAACTGACAAAAGGGCTGAGAAAGAAATTATGGAAAGAGCACCCTTCACAACAGTCACAAATATAAAATATATTGGGGTAACTATAATTAAATAAGTGAAAGATCTGTATGGCAATAACTACAAGTCTCTCAAGAAAGAAACTGAAGAAGATCTCAGAAAATGGAGAGATCTCATGGATTGGCAGAATTAACATAGTAAAAATGACCATCCTCCCAAAGGCAACACACTCCCCATCAAAATTCCAACAAAATTCTTCAAAGATATGGAAAGGGCAATTCTCAAATTCATCTGGAAAAGCAAAAAAAAAAAAAAAAAAAAAAAAACTGAACACAGTTAAAACAATTCTTAACAATAAAAGAACTTCTGGGGGAATCAGCATCCGGGACCTCAAGCTATACTACAGAGCAATAGTGATAAAAACTGCATGGTATTGGTACAGAGAAAGACATATTGATCAATGCAATAGAACTGAAGGCTCAGAAATAAAACCATATACTTATGGATACTTGATCTTTGACAAGGTAGTAAAAAATTTACAATAAAAAAAGAAAGCATCTTCAATAAATGGTGGTGGTCTAACTGCCAGTCTGTATGTAGAAAAGTGAAAATAGATCCATATTTCTCACCTTGCTCCAAGCTCAAGTCCAAGTGGATCAAGGACCTCAACATAAAACCAGATACACTGAATCTAATAATAGAAGAGAGAGTGGGAAAGGGCCTTGAACTCATTGGCACAGTGGAAAAAAGGAACTCCTGTGTCTCAGGTTCTAAGATCAAGAATTAATAAATGGGACCTCATGAAACTGGAAAGCTTCTGTAAGGCAAAAGACATAGCCAATAGGACAAATTGGCAACCTACAGTTTTGACCCGTCCAGCAGATCCAGTTATTCGAGGATCTCGAGGGGACCTTCTCCTAAGAACCAAATGGGGGGAGAGAAGGATGGACACCAAGTGCGAGAAAGGACAAGTAAACAGTCTGAGAAGCATCAAGGTGTCACTGTATTAGCAAGGCTCAAGGCTTAAATGCACAAGCAAAAGGGGAAGTACTTCTCAGCAGGAGGAATGGGGCAGCAGAAATTTTTCTTTTGTGGACTACACTGGGAAGCAGGAACTTGGTGGTATCAGGGTACATTTTGTGGTCAGGACATCCAGCATTGACTTAGGGCTGGAACATTCTGTGGTTGTTCTCAGAGTGGTGCGTCGGTGGCCCGCTTTTGACCCCCTTTTCTTCTCGGGGAAGAGGCCCAATTCAGAGATCAGGACAATTGTGTTGTCTTAATAGCTCCCAAAACAGATTGGTAAAAAATCTTCACTAATCCCACATCTGATAGAGGATATAATATCCAAAATATATGAAGAGCTAACCACTAATAAACCAAACAACCCAATAAAAAATGGGGTATAGAACTAAACAGAATTCCCAACAGAGGAATCTTGAATGGTTGACAAGCACTTAAATGTTCAAAGTCTTTAGTGAACAGGGAAATGCAAATCAAAACCACACTGAGATTCCACCTTACACCAATGGCTAAGATAAAAAACTCAGGTGACAGCACATACTGGTGAGGATGTGGAGAAAAAGGAATGCTCCTCCATGGCTGATGGGATTGCAAACTGGTACAACTACTCTGAAAACCAATCTGGAAATAGACCAACCTGAAGACACAGCAATACCAGTCTTGGGCAAGGCTTTTTATATGACTGTTAGGGATCTAACTCCAGTTCTTGGGTTTTCAGAGCAAGCGCTTGATTGACTGAACTCTTTGCCTGATGTTCCACACAACATCTCTAAATGCCTCTCTATCCTTGCTATCTTCTCAGTTCTCCTACTTTCAGAACTCATCCGACATAACTCTACCAACATTATTTTTTCAAACATTTTTCCACTGTCACACCAATGAGCATTCACAGTAATTTGCCAAGACTTGTTATATAAAATATTAACTTATTTTATCATCAACTGGATGACTCCCAGTCATTATTGTAAGAAGCATGTTATCTAGTATACTATTTCTGGTTCATATTTTTTATAACTTTGGTAAAGATTACTCCTTCTAATTTTCATGGAGTACTGGAAATCATCTAGAATGTTTTTCAGGAGCTGGGTCATAATGTGTCCAACTTCAAATGCATTTGGCAGCTGTGCTTTGCATCTTTTTAGACATTAGATAGACACCAACTTCTGGAGGACACAGAGCAATGCAGATGCCTCTTCCTACTAAAAGAATGCAATGTATTGCTGTTCTTAGCAGTGAAGACCTGGTCTTGAGAAGATGAGTTGATCTGATTCTTTATGTCTTGCTAGCTCCCTCATTTAGGTAGGATATCTTGTTAGTCTGTGTTAATTCTTTTTTTCTGAGTCACACTTTTATCTTTTGTGAATTATACTGAAAAAAAATGAATGGAGTTAAAATGCCACCATTTTCTTGTAAAGGTCCCGAATTTCACATACATAGCAATACACTCTGTGTGTGTGTGTGTGTGTGTGTGTGTGTGTGTGTGTGTGTGTGTGTGTGTGTGTGTGTGTGTTTATGTGTTTTGTGATGATCTCCAATATAAAGCACATGAACCAATAAAATGATATTTTGAAATGTCTATTTAGGGGGAAAAAACACAAGCAAGATATCTGTGCTGAGTGTTAATTTCTGGTGCAGTACTAGAAAACACCCCTCTGCTAAGGGATATTTAAACATTTAAGACATCGAGTATTTCATTAGTCCATCGAGGCTATGGGGAGCTAGCATCCCAAGGAAATGGAGCACGGAGTACACATGCCTCACTGTATGAACTTCAGAGAACGGGGCTCGATGAACATGAAATGGAATGAGTCCCTGAGATATTAGTTCCAAGAACTATCTTGAGTGAGTGTGGAAGTATGCTGGCATTGGTAAATCATGATGAATTTTTCATCCTTTTCATGATTTGGATTCTTTTCAAGAATAATGGAGTACCACTGGTGGGGTTGTGTTCCACTGTTTTCATTTTATATGGGAAATAATTATAATCTAGTTGATATTAGCTGAATAATTGATGTAGAATATTTTTCCCTGGCAAGGGTAAGACAGTGTCCTCCCCACCATTCTCCCAGGCTTCAGTAACAAACCAAAGTTGGATTTCAACAAATTTCATTCTAGGGAATAAATGAGCTTCAAGGATTACTGACAGAAGCTTAGGTGATCCTAAAGCAATCAGACAGGAAGGTGTGTGCCTTCTCAGGACTGTGGAGGTGGGACACCCTTCTTAGTCTTTCCCAGTTTATTTACTCAAAATTTTCCTCCAGACCTTTGGCCATATGCTATTCAGGCAGAAATGCATATAATTTTCTGGGAGGAGTAGCTGGGTACTCAAGAGAAGGTCTCCCTCTCTACCTGTCCCTATGAGAGAATAGCAGCAATCAACAATCCCAGCTGTGTTAATCTTTTGGAAGGAGGTCCTGCAAGACTTTTTATGATGGTACCAGTTTGGTGAATAGATTTTGTTGTTGTTGTTTTTAACAGTTGTCCAGGGAGACAAGGTAGAGGTTGAATTCTGTTCCCAAAGAGGAATCAGGAGTGGGGCAAGGGAGAGGAAGATATGTTGAAGGTTTTAACTTACTGATACTTTTGAAAATCAGCGAATTTAGAAATAGAGTCTGCGACGATTAATTGTCATTGTCAACTTGATTGCATTGAGAGTCACCTAGGAGAAACACCTCTGGCATATCTGTGAAGGTGTTTTGAGAGAGTTATTAGTGATTTCATGTAATTTAAGGATTATGCTTTTATCATATTTGTGTGCTCAGAGTACATAACTGATCATTAACTATGAATAGCTTTGTGGATGTAAGTTAATTCAACAACTGGCACTAGCATTGAGTATATGGATTTCTGAGGTATTCTACTATCATGTATATAAGCACACACCACACACATACACACACAATATTTTATATATTATTTAGGGTAAATAATATTTGTTTATATTTTATTACAATATACGAAAGGCAGTCATACTTGCATCCAAAAGATTAAGAAGGTAGGAAATATTCCTATTATTTACTGCTATATATTAAACCATTTTAAAATTGAAAGACTTAAAATATTTAGTCCTTTTTTTCTTTTTAGACAGGTTTCTCATTTAGTCAATGCTGACATCGCACTCATTATGCAGTCAAGGAAGACCTTATACTTCTTTTTTTTTAATTTTTAATTTTTTTGAGTGGATTTTTTTTATTTACATTTCAAATGTTTTCCCCTTCCCAGATCTCCCCTTCTGAAACCCCCTATCCCATCCCTGTATGTATGAGGCTGCTCCTCCACCCACCGACTCCAGTCTTTCCACCCTGGCATTTCCCTGCGCTGGGGCATCGAACACCCTCAGGCCCAAGGGCCTCTTCTCCCGTTGATATCGAACAAGACCATCCTCTGCCACATTTGTGGCCAGCGCCATGGGTCCCTCCTTGTGTATTCTTTGATTGGTGGTCCAGTCCCTGGTAAGCTTCTGGGTGCCTGGCCTGTTGACACTGTTGCTTACTCCATGGGACCGCAAACCCCCTCAGCTCCTTTAGTCCCGTCTCCAACTCCCCCATCAGGGACCCCAGCTCAGTCCAATGGTTGGCTGCAAGCATCCTCCTCTGTATTTGTCAGGCTCTGGCAGAACCTCTCAGGAGACAGCCATATCCGGCTCCTGTCAGGAAGCACTTCCCAGCATCCACCATATAAACCTTAAACTTCTAATCCTCTTGTTTCTACATTCACAGTGCTAGGATCATAGATATATAACACCACACTTGATTTATACAGTACTGAGATCAAACCTAGCACCTTTTGCATGTGTTTTAAATGCACACATGTATTCAAGCATGAAGTTCAATGGCAAAGGGATTGGATTGGTAGGGTAATGTAAGAAGTGACCCTTTCTCTATTTCTCATTTCAGTGAATCAAACCACAGCCATTAGGGTTCCCACACTGACTAGAAATAATATGCTCTATCTTTCTCCACCAGAGAGAAAGAACTCAAAGAAGATGGGTTAGCTCAGTTTTCTCCTTGTTCTGCTCAGATTCCTGATAAGGGTTTGTTTGGTTCATAATTGCAACATATAGTTCATCATTGTGGGGAGTCATGGCAGCAGGAATTTGAAGTGGATGGTTGCATTGGCTCACCAACCAGAAAGCAGAGATCCATAAACAACTAGGGCTCAGCTTGCTTTCTGCTTTTTATTCAGTTCAGGACCACGACCCTCAGAATACTTGTAACGGGTCTTTCCACTTTGGTTATCCCAATCTAGAAACTCTTTCAGAAACAGACTAATATTTGTCTATATTCTAGATCCTGTCTAATAGACTATCAATATTACTTACCACAAGTACACTGCTTATGAACATGGCATTTAAAAGTACCATGTCTTAAAAATTATTTCTTTAATTTTTAAGACTATAATATTATTATAACCTTTTCTCTTTGCTCCTTCAAAATCCTTCCATATACTCTTCTTTTCTAATTCATGCCTTGTTTTACCTTAATTATTGTTATATATATGAATAAATTATATATATATATATATATATATATATATATATATATGAATAAATATATGTATATTCCTAAATATATAATTACAACCTGCTCTGTCTGTATAATGTTACTTGTATATACATTTTCAGATCTGACCATTTGTTATTGGATAACTAAGGCATTGATTTTAAGTAATCTTCTACCACTGGTCCTTATAAGTTCATAGACAGATCATAGTGTAAAATGTACTCAGTCTAGCTACAAAAGTCCCCAGTCTTTAGCTGTTCCAACATTTCTCAAGAGTATATATGTGCTCTCCTATCTCTGAGTCCCTATATCATCAGAAAACCAGTTACATAATTCCAATATAGAGTGGAATAATTCTCATTCCAAATTGGAGAATTGTGAGCATATTAAAGAAATATTGGACCAGACCAAGAATAAAACATAGCAAAGAAAACACAAAATCCTACAGAAGTGATGCATAAATTCTGGCACCAACAATTTTGGGTAGCCCCATACTCCATGGTGTCTGGAGCACACATTTTCTTTTCCTTGAACTACATATTACTTCTTGCATGCAAATTTCTTTACTAGACATCTACTCTCCTGGCATTTTCAATATCCTTGGGTATTCACAGCAGCTTAAGCTTCACAGTTACGGCCTCCCACAGTGGTCTCCTGTGACGTCCTTTAAGGGAATATAAATTTGTTGAATACTGACTACCCTCAGCAGATTTGGGAACTTTAGCACAAGCTTCATCACCCGTGCAACTTTCTTGCCTATATAACATTCTACATGAACAACGCTGCTAAATTCTGCTGTCAGTTTAAGATGTGGTCTTCTGTACTAGGACCACGGCTAGTTCAGCCTGTGTGCCTCCCAGGATGACCTCCGGGAATCACGCAGAACCTTAGGAAGTATGATTTCAGCAGAAAATTCCTCCAACATTTTTTTCAGACTCTCTCCTTCCAAAGGAATGTGAATTTTCATAAGAGGAAGCCTTCTATTGGTAGGATCTTTCACCTGGGTGCCTTTCCTATTTTTCCAGTGCAGAGTAAGAGGTTCTTTCTAATGCTACTCATCTCTTATAATTATAGTTTACTTTCTTGGCACAGGCTTTTGTTGCAACACTCAATTTCCTCCTGTCTTTACTAGACAACATTGTTTTGATGTTTCTCTGCTCTGCTTCTTCTCTTTTTCTCACTTTAGACTTATTTAAGATTATGGCACAATGGCTATGTTGAACTCCTACTGCTATCATGTTTTGAGATTTCCCCCACTGAATGTCCTCTACTGAATTTAAATTCTCAGGTCACGGGTAGAATGCAGTCTCTATTTCTATTGCCGTTGTTTCTATCATTCAACATGACTTGACTTTAGCTCAGATCCTGGTAGAGTTCTTATTCTAGTTGCAGCATTCTGGCCTTTCACACACCTACCAGATTAGCTCATTAATCTCTGCTTGCAATGTTCAAATGTCTTTTCTAGTTTCACATCCTAAGTTCTTCTGTAGATTTTTGTTCAAACAAGGTTCAAAAATCTAAGGATTACATAATTAGGTTTATTACAACAATGGGTCCACTTCTTAATGGCATTTTTAAAAAATAAATTACTTTTATAATTTTGATGACCCAATGCCCAACCAGAATTATCTTAAAAACTGAAGGGTTTGGGTTTGGGGGTTTTCTTTTGCTCACAGTTTGGGGAGACACCATTCATTGTGACAGGAAAGTAATTGCAGGAAGAGTTTGAGGCAACTGGACTTATTTTATCTATTTTTAGTAAGGATGGGATTATGTACATGGGCTGGTATTCACCTATATAGCTCTGTTTATTCACTTTAGGACTTCATATTATGGGATGGGATGCTCCAAAATCAGAACGGTCCTTCTACCTAATTTATCCCAATCACCCAGAAAATACACTCAGACGTATCTAGATATTTCAATGTAGAGCCTGTCAAATTGTCAATTACCTTACTACTGACCATTGTCTGTTAAAATAGCTACACAGAATTTCATATAAAGTAGGTGTTTGTTATGGAGCTTAGATAAACACACAGCATCTCAGTTCACTGGACAGAAGAAAGAAGTTATAGAAGGGTGTTGAATTCTGTTAAGATTATGTTTGTAGACTTCTGAGATTTTTTTTTCTCTGTAAATTTACAAAAAGTGACATGTGAGAGACATTTAAATTGGGGTCATAACCAAATAACTCAATTTGCTTCAAAATATACTTTGATTGACTCATTCACTAGGGCATGAACGTTTTCCTTTTCTTCTTTAACACAGTATTGAATTTCAATTGTTTTTAGAGATAAGTTGTCATGTTTTATACAATCCAGACAATCTAGATTGGACAGGGCTCAATTGTAGTTTTTGTACTCAAAAGAAAATATCTTAGATTTTCAATTAGTTATCAAACATAATGAACATGACAAGCCGAAGTTATGACTCAAATAACAGAGAAAACCAAGGAATGATTCTACTATAAGTTTGGTGACTTAGATATATTTTTAAATTCATATACTGTTTTTATTTATAATGACCTTTATTGTGAGGTGGATAATTCCTTGGGGACACAAGTAGAGTGTTTTGAAATCCTAGTGTTTGATGTGAGTATAAGGAAATAATTATGAAGCAGGGTCCAAAATTCCCTAGGATGGATGGAATTCTGATCTAAAGGGTTCGTTAACACATTTCAGTGTTGCCCTCCTTAAAATGTAAGAAAGAGTCCTGCCTTTTGCATATTACATAAGATAGTCATTAAATGTAGATTATCTTTCAAAGACATGTCAGAGATTAATGGGTAAAACTATAGTGATGTATTAAATAAGTCTAATGAGACAGTTGACAAACAGATCCAGCACAAATATCCAGGAAACAAGAATGATTGGAAACTGATTAATGACTAATTGATTTGAAGGGAAAAAAGCTTACCTGAAGAAGTAGACATTGTAGTGAAGATATATTACCATACTACTTAAGCATTGTGCTTTGATAATTTTCCTTGGAATACAAATAGTGAAAATGTTTACATGTTATTTTCCTAACATTTTTGTGTCCACCACCCTTTCTATCAATAGTAAGGTTTAGACTCCAGTTCAAAGAAGAAAAATAAGAAGAGTCGTGCTCCTAGTTCTTCTGCCTACTCCTTTGCATCTGACCTAAATTGAAACTATAAGAAAAGCTCAATGCTAAGGGAAGAAACATTCTAGCATTAGTTCGGTATAGAATTTTTTTTTTCCTCTGTAAGTAAATACTTGGCTCTCCAGGGCTTAAAATCTCACACAAAAAATTAGTCAACCAGTGAATCAGTTAAAAGTTTTAAGAGGAGGGCACTGACCAGCTGTTCCCATCCTCAGGGGACAGGACTGGAAGAAATAGAGTTATATAGGAGATGGAATGTTATAAGGAAGGAAAAGTCCCTAGTGACAAGGTTGATAGAAGCCTAAAGGGCTCAGGCTTCACCAAGTATTAAGAGTGATGCAGTGGATGAGAGCAAGTCTGTAACTTGACACAGATCCTGACTCTTTACCCTCCTCAGCCAATTTTGTGCCCTTGGAGATTTTCAAGTTCCCTAGAATCTCTTACATCAGTTCTATTATTATTATTATTATTATTATTATTATTATTATTATTATTATATATTTTCTTTATATACATTTCAAATGCTAGCCTGAAAGTTCCCTATACTCTCCCCCCATCCTGCTCCCCTACCCACCCACTCCTGCTTCTTGGCCCTGGCATTCCCCTGTACTGGGGCATATAAAGTTTGCAATACCAAGGGGCCTCTCTTCCCAGTGATGGCTGACTAGGCCATCTTCTGCTACATATACAGCTAGAGATATGAGCTCTGGGGTACTGGTTAGTTCATGTTGTTCCACCTATAGGGTTGAAGACCCCCTTCAGCTCCTTGGGTACTTTCTCTAGCTTTTCCATTGGGAGCCCTGTGTTCCATCTTATAGATGACTGTGAGCATCCACTTCTGTATTTGCCAGGTACTGACATAGCCTCATACGAGATAGCTATAACAGGGTCCCTTCAGCAAAATCTTTCTGGCATATGCAATAGTGTCTGGGTTTGGTGGCTGATTATGGGATGGATCCCCGGGTGGGGTAGTCTCTAGATAGTCCAACCTTTCATCTTAGCTCCAAACTTTGTCTCTGTAACTCCTTTCATGGGTATTTTGTTCCCTATTCTAAGGAGGAATGAAGTATCCACCCATAGAGAGAAACTTGAAGCAATCCCACTAAAATCAGGGACTAAACAAGGCTGCCCACTTTCTCCCTACTTCAATATAGTATTTGAAGTTCTAGCCAGAGCAATTCTACAACAAAAGGACATCAAGGGAATTCAAATTGGAAAGAAAGAAGTCAAAATATCACTATCTGCAGATGATATAATAGTATATATAAGTGACCCCAAAAATTCCACCAGAGAACTCCTAAACCTGATAAACAGCTTCAGTGCAGTAGCTGGATATAAAATTAACTCAAATAAATCAATGGCCTTTCTCAACACAAATGATAAACGGACTGAGAAAGAAATTAGGGAAAAATTCTTCACAGTTGTCGCAAATAATATAAAATACCTTGGTGTGACGCTAACTAAGGAAGTGAAAGATCTGTATGATAAGAACTTTTTTTTTAAAGGAAGGCAAGAGGCACAGTATTTAATGCTACTATTTAGAGCTGTTTTGAAGATTGCAAATTACCTCTATGAAATTCTTGACACATAGTTGATGTCAATAATTAGTTGTCATGATTATCATCTCTACCAGTGCCTTAGGAATATTTGAGCTCATATTAATTCAAGGTGATTTTAATAACTATGATATCACCAGCCTTTACTCAAAACTAAGAAAACATTGGTGAGGTAATATAAAAAGTAGTTCTTAAAAATACCACAAATATCCATGTTTCTTTTATCTTTAAAAAAGGAGAGAGAGAATTTGTAATATTTCCTGGAGAAAGAATGTCATTTTTTCTTCATGGCATTTCATAATGTGCTTCTGCCCATATCCTTGCATCCTAATTTACAATCATAACATGCTAATTTTATGCTTGTAATCTTAGATTAGATTAAGTGTCAGGATTTTAGAAATATAAATGACAAAATATATTTTTTCAGAGTATATTTATATAGACATAAATACTTCCACTGATCTTAAATTATATTCATCACACATATCTGAAACTTAATCACGTCTTGCTGTTTGGTCTTTTCATAGTAACATGTTTAAAAAAGAGGATTTTTATTTATTCATTTTAATATTAACTATGGAATTTTTGGAAGAACACTAAAGCATTTTTAGTTCCTTCAGGTTCCCATCTTTTTGCTTGCTTGTATAGGAATGAGAAATAATTCTGTTCTCTGAGTTATGTTTTGTGTATTTCCCCTGCAATTAAGTATACAAATTATACCAGCATATGTCATGTTCAGAATCCAGAAATGTACACTTTGGAAATTATGTAGATGTAGTATGTGTTTTCAAGCCATGGAAATACAAAGCCTAAATTAGATTGATCCAGGAAAGGATCAATGTCACCCAATGGTTTTTCCTAGAAGATGGAAACCTCTTTAATTTTCATATTATGAACAGATTCATCTTAGAATGGACACTCAGAATGCTTCATGTTGGATATTCAGTACTTATCAGGAACAATGAGAGGCAGCGGATCTTCTGCAGACATATATTTTTTGCAGCCTACTTTAATAAGTGTTCAACTTCCCCTCTAAACTACCACCCACCAGAGGTAGCGAAGAAGAAAGGATATTGAGATATGGGGGAAGTGGACCTGTTTAGAAATAGTTCTTTGGGGTGATTTCAGTCTTTGTTGTTTTTAGTCCAGCCCACTAGCAAACACCAAATAGGAACTAGCAGCTCCAGTCCAGTTGACTTGTCAGACTCCACCCAGGAATCCGCAATGGCAGTTCAATCCAAGAGAAATAACCAGGCTCACTCATTGGCCAGAGTCCGCAGAAGTGGCAAGAAGCTACAGGTATCTCACAAGAAGCTCTGTGGTGAGTTTCTCTCTATGAAGTCACCACCAGTGAAGCTCAGCCACACGAGATAAGGTGAACCAATACAGGTGTGTAGCTGGCAAAGACTAGTGAGGCAAAGTAAAGTGAGCCAATGCTCTACCTCTCATTGTCTGTGGGGTTATATTTATATTCTTTCTAAATATTATGTGTTCTTTCACCTGTTTGCTACAGGAAAACATCTTTTCACCTGTGTCTGCTTGAGCAGAACATTCTTTCATGTGTCTATTTAAACATTCTTCCACCTGTCTGCCCCAATAGAGCATCATTATAGCCTAACTGAGTTTCCAAAACAAAACAAAACAAAACAGAAATTTTCACTTTCATCTACTGACTCAACAGTGGTTTTAATTTTCCCTTGTGCAGTTCTCCTTAGCTTCCTATCAGAAATGGTAAATGGTATATATTTTGCATAATGTTAACTAGTAAATAGTATGCATTTTACATAATGCTTACTAGTATTGTTTAGTAGTCATTTCCAGTGTGCTGTGTATGTTGATAAGATTCAAGACAGTATTAGAGAAGAATGAGGCACAGATTTGGTAATGACATAATGGAATATTTCATGGAAAGGTAAAATTTCATTCACAAGAAGTAACTTCTAGGCATCCATAGGATGCCTATGTTTATATATTCCTAGGTCCCTCCCTCGATTTTAGGAGCATCTTCAAGTTAGTCTGTTCAGTGTTGCTGTTCAAATATTGCCTGAAACAAGGTCATTTAAAATGAATGAGGTAGTGCTCCCCCACCCCCTCCTGCACCCCCACCTCATTGTTGCCAGCCAAGGGGTGGGGAGATGGGGTAAAGAACTCAAGGAGGGGGGACCAGGAAGCAGGGAAATATTTGGAATGTAAATAAATAAAATAATTTAATAAAACATAAAAATGAAAATATAATTAATTGTAATAATGAAAAAAATAAAATGAATGTGGTTTATTTTGGCTCATGATTCTACAAATCCAGGAACACGATGCTGGCATCTGTTCAAGATAGTAACTGAAGGCTGTTTTAGCTCAAGATAGAAATTGCAAGGCCAAACACATCAAAAATATTCGTGGAAGAGAAAAAGCAAGAGTCACAACCTTGACAGCTTTTGTGTCCACCTCTCCTTGTGGTTACTAATTTAAACCCATAATTACAAGAGTTCACGAGAAAGGCATTTATTGTCTGTGATAGCTGTGGGGTGGTGACACATCCCATTCAGTCCTACTTCCTACAGTGACTGCAGTGGGGACCAACTGTACTTTGCCCTGTGGTTGAGAAATCCTATTCAAACCAGAGCCACTATCATCTACTGGGAAAGATCAAGTGTTAGTTTTCTTTCCTGATGTTGTGACAATCTACATGACAAGAGCGGCTTAAGAGAAAGTTTATTTGGCCAAACATCACAGGTTACAGTTCTATAATCCAGAGCAGCGAGAATGAATGCATGAACCTCTGTGCTCATCTCGAGCTTTCTCTTTCATTTAGTTCAGGTTCCCAAGCCATGAATACTGCTACTCATACTCAGGATATTTCTTTCCACCTCCGTGAACCTACAGCCATGTCTGCGTGCCAGCCTTATCTCCACAATTCCTCATTACGAATTCCTTCCTAGGTGATTCTATATTGTGTTACATTCAGGAGACATACACATACATACATGAATGTGAGCACGTACCCCTGTTATTTATTTTGTCTTTGTGGTCTACTCTCCACCTCTTTAAGTTTTTGTGGCCATGATAACTTGTATAGATAAATTCCTCTGTGAGAAGCTAATTGACTTTTTAAATTAAGCATGAAATAGTAGACTATTTCCATTTTTTCCATAAATACATTTCTTATTCTTCCTATATTTTTATTAAAATATTTTACAATATATTTTGACATGGCCCCTCTGCCTCTCTATCTGTCCAATTTTATGTTTTCTTTCTCTATCTGAACAATAAAAAAATAAATAAAATCAAACCAAACAAATAACCAATTAAACAAAATCTGACAACATTATATAAACAAGTAACTTTAATGATGGCAACACTCTCTATGTACCTAAGTACTCTCAGCAGACATTCTCCTTCTCCTTATGTTCATGGCCCTAAGTTTCATACAGACAGCATTTCTTTACCTACTTTACAAATGAAAATAATTGAGTCTCAGAGTGGTTAAAGAGTTCTCTCATGTTGGAAACTGTTGATAAATGATGACCCAGACTTGGATCTCAAAAGCCTGTTTCTTTTTTGTTTGTTTGTTTGTTTGTTTTTTTGAGACAGGGTTTCTCTGTGTAGAGCCCTGGCTGTCCTGGAACTCACTCTGTAGACCAGGCTGGCCTCGAACTCAGAAATTTGCCTGCCTCTGCCTCCCAAGTACTGAGATTAAAGGTGTGAACCACCACTGCTCAGCTTCAAAAGCCTGGTTGTAAAGCCTACACTAAGCTATGTTACTTCATTAATATACTGGTTTAGTCAGGGTATGAGTGGGTTCATAAGAGATATACTAAGCTGAGGTCAGTTCATTTTTAGACATTTTGTAAGCAGTGAATGTACTACCTCATGAATAAAGACATGATTTAATGGAAATCATAATAAACATTTCCTGAATGTTACAAATCACATGAGTACAGCTTTGCTAGGGAGACTTCTTCCTGACCTCCTATCTTCTTTCTGGAAAGGGGGGGGGGGATCTGAGGAATTAATGATAGAGTAACTCATGTTAGGTATCCAACATTTGGTTTCAGAATACTGCAAATCAGTGCTCTATCAGTGCTATGATCTCCCCACGATAGCATGGCTGAGGTTTTCACATGTCTGCCTTTCCTTGACTATATAAACACTAGTCTGTTCTGTGTTCTTGGTCTTCCATAGAACTTATTTCATGAACTGATATATTTAAGGAGACGGAGGTCATATGATAATTGTGTAACCAAGGGAAGAGATTTCTCTTCGTTTTACACCATAGGAATGAAAAACCTATACATGTGAAACCCAAAGGCAAAATAATTCAGCTTGAAAATAATTACAAAGGTAAACACAATTAGCCAGAGAAACCATAAACACAGGTTGCTTCTAGCCATGTGTTCCATTTGTCAGCCTCTTTGTAATGTGTCTTTCCTTCTCCTCTTCCCCACAAAAGAAAACATTTCTCCCAACTCCAATGGTAGAACCAGTATAGGTCAGCAGACTAGTGACGTGCTTAAAGTACCCATACCCTTGTTTTACAGAATCTAAGTAGATGATGCAACTTTGAAGATATGCTAAAGATAGAAAACTTGAATTGAGAAGATTCTCCCAGATTCTTTTTCCAGGGGGAGTGGGCAATACAATCTAATCACATGATATTTTATTTTATTTTTCCAACATAATATTTTTTATTGATTATTTAGTAATTTCACATCATGTATCCCAATGACATTCACTTTCCGGTCCTCATGGGTCCTGCCACACCCCTGTGACCCCCTCCCCCAAAAAGAAGAAGGAGGAGGAGGAAAAAGAAAAAAAAAAAGGAAAAAGAAAAAGAAAAAGAAAGGAAGGAAGAAAGCAAGCAAGCAAGGAAAAGAAAGGAAAGGAAAGGAAAGGAAAGGAAAGGAAAGGAAAGGAAAGGAAAGGAAAGGAAAGGAAAGGAAAGGAAAGGAAAGCAAAGCAAAGCAAAGCAAAGCAAAGCAAAGCAAAGCAAAGCAAAGCAAAGCAAAACAAGTGGAATTTGTGCTGCCCATATATTCATTGGAGCATAGTCAAACTCACAGTGCTCCTTAAAGGAAACTGAGTCCTTCCCCACGAGATTTGTCTCTGGCTGGAATACAAAGAAGGTAAAAATAGGAAACAGACATCTCATTGCTCCTGAAGATGGAAGAGGCAATGTGCAGAAGATCATAGGTGATCTACAGGAACAAGAGGGGCTCGAATATGACAGTCAGGACAGACACCAGAAGAATGCCATGGTTACAAAGATAAGATTTGGGCAGCAGATAAAATCCTGAGTGAATGTGTAATGTCGAAACCAACACAGCCATGTTTAGGGCCTCTGTGCCTCGTTTGAGGTATGGGAATGGTAAAGACTGACCTAGGTCAGGCTCAGGGGAATGGAAAGGTTTTCCCTGTTCTGACTATGAGCAGAAGGAATCCTCCACTTCTACTCCCTCCCAGGGAACTGCAGCGGGAGACTGCTCCCCTACAGAGACTCCAGACTGAGAAAAGCTAACTAGCTTCTTCATTCAACTGTATGTTTGTAAATGCGTTGAGTTTCAGGGCTGCTGGTCAGCTTTAATGTATACTGTCTGTATTTTCTTTGTTTTGCCACACGCCAGTCAGGGCAGTCGGAAAACAATATAGTTTGGTGGCAATAAACCCGGGTTCTGCTCATAACCGCATGATAAATGGAGCTGACTTTTCTACTAAGAGTCCTGCAGTTGGGTGACAGACAGTTTCCTTCACACTTCTGTTATTCTTTCTCTGGAAGAATCCTGGAGGCTATAGGTGTGTGTGGTAAATTGCCTCTCTCCCCAGATGCCAAACCTTCTTCTCAAGGCCTTACCTTCCCTCTTTACATCTAGCTAATGCAGCTAATTCCCCAGCCAATGCAGAAATAGCGAGTGTCCCCTTAGAATTGTGGGTAAAAGATGACAACTGATTCTGTTGGGTGCGCTTGTCTCCTGCTTTGGGGCAACTAAGTACAGTTCTGTCGAAGAGTAAACGGTCTTGTCTAGATTTCATAATTTTAGTACACATCTCTCGATATGGGAGATTCTAATCCCGACTCAGATACGGGCTTCTCTGAATAACCCACGGCTTTCAGATACTGCTATTTCATGTGTATTTGTGGTGCTCAAAGCCGAAAAAAATCACCTGAGCTGCTTTGAGCCTGGACTTCTGTCCCACGGAAAATTTGAGATAATAGATTGGGATTTTAAGCTACTAAATTTTTGGTAATTTATTATGGCAATAAAAGGTGCTACTACACAAGTCCCCATTCCCACCCACTCATTTGTCTTGCAAAATGACATTTTAGGCTTTGGCTGCATATTAATGGAATTAATTAAGGTCTATTGGCCCCAAAGGGCAAGTAAAACAAAGAGAATTCTGGACTTGTGGCTGACTGGAATACTACAATAATGCATACGGAATAGTATGTTTTCTCTCTGTATGCTATATCAGGGAAAAACTCGTTATGAAGAATACCACAAGTGTGAGAAGGGAGATGAAGAAGGGAACACTTGTGGCCAGAATATTGTGTGTGGGGGAAAAAAAACTACTTTTAATAGAGAAAAACAAACAAACAAACAAAAAAAAACCAAAACACACACACACACACGATTCATTTAATGCATGCTTTCTTCTTTGGTGCCTCAATTAATTTTTTTTTTCAGTTGACAAGTAATATTGTTTTCCAGATGATAAAATTTTCAGAAGATTCCAAACAAGTAATTTGAATATATTACTTGAGAGTCAAATCCTAGTCTTTTGGATGCTAGGTAAAAATGGGAGCGGGGTAAGGTATTCACTTACAAGGCATTAGGAAGCAGAGGTGGAGAGAAGTGGTTTGAGCTCAGGTATGATGCCTCTTTGCCACCCGAGTATGTAATCCTTTTACTCTTTTCATAAAGAAGTGATCTCACCAAAGCATCCTTAACTAGATTTCATACTGTCGATTGAAAATTCAGAGCAAGAGAACAATGGCTTAATTTCTACAGGGCATTTGTTATTTTATCAAAGTTTCTGTAATTCAAAAGCCATGTCTTCATCTTACGAGCAGCAAAATGCTTTGACATAGTTCCGTAAACTGTCTATAATACAAGGATGTTGCTTTAGCTGAGCTAACTCTCCTACATTCCCACTGTAAGACCCCAACTCAATGTGTTTCTTAGACCCCCTAGAAACAAAGCCCAGCATGGAGTTCTTTGCTGTATTTCACCATCCCCATTTTTACGATATTTACTCAACTTCCCTATTCTTTGTATTCCTATCCTCCTCTTACTTTATAATTTATTCTTTAAAAACCCTTGACTGCAACTGCTGGGGTTTGATCTCCTCTGCCCCTGTATGGGTTACAAGCTCAGCCTCACCATGCTGATTTCTGAATAAACCTCATGCGATATTGCATCAAGAACATTTTCTCTCTAGTTATTGGGGCATGGCTCATCCCAGGATTTGAGCGAGGGTTTCCCCAGAAATAAGGGTCTTTTACCACCTCCAGCTTCCATTATTTCAAACACACTTATTGTTACTTATTGAGGCAAGATCACTGGGTTTTGTAGTATTATAATATTCAGAAGAAAAAAAAATTCCCATATTCCCTGGATTGCTTCCTAAAGCATATGGAGCTGAAACTCACTAAATATCTATAGAAGTTAATAACAAGATCCTACCATTAAAAAAAACAAACAAAAAACAACAAAAACAAAAAAGCAAATCAACAACAACAAGAACAACAACACAAAATAAAGCACCTAAGGAGGGAGTAGAACCGGAAGGCTACAGGCAGGCTGGTTAATGGGCATGGAGCATGAGGAACCATAGCTTCTAGAGATTCCAAGCAGCAAGACAATTACGATGGGCAAAAATCAGTCTGATATTTCAAGATATATAGTGCAGTGTATTTAAGCGTTTTCAACACAGATAAATGTCATATGCTTGAGATGATAGATAACTGTGACACATTGTTTACAGGTACTAAGACATTATGCTGTACCCATAAATATAAACAATCATGATGTTTCAAATAGAATGTATTTAAGATTTTTAAATACTATAATAACAGCATTCCATTTTTTTATTGGAAGTCTTTCTTACTCTGAGCATAGCTTAGACAAAGAGAATATGACTGAAAGGCATAAGATAGCACCGTGAGATTTACCTGTGTCATCGGACTCTAAGGCACCCTGGTCTATGTGTATTGAAACCAGGACTTCCCTTGGGCACATGAGACCTGAAGAGGTGTCTCCACATATTGTCTGTCACGTCATGCACTGTCAAAATTGCACAGTTACACAGTGACCCTGCATAGCTGGACTTAATTATAGATAACACCTTAATAAGCACTTAAGCCAATTAAATGAAATATCATTTGGCTTTTATAAAAACCCAACTTTTCTTTATCTTATACTTACTTCCAAGCTCATAATTGCTTCTTATAGTCACGAATTGGGTGGTGATCAGAGTCATCTCTTTTCATTTTAAACTGGGGACATTATTCCCTGGCTTTGGCTCTGTTCTCTTCTTTGGTTCTCACGACCCTGGTCTCTAAGAGCATAGTTCTTATTTTGACTTTTGTCTTAGCTGAGGAGAATCATCTTGGGCCACTCTGCTACAAGCCACACAACCCTCTTCCACCCCCAAACATACCTTAGGGAAGAAGAAAGAAGTAAGCCTTCGTTTAAGTGACCTAAATAAGCAGACCATGTTTGGTATGCATCCAAATCAGAAGCATGAAGCAAAAGCAGATTTCATATGATTTTCTAAATGGCCACAGATACAACTACATACAATACAGGGCAAGTTTGGCTAAATGTTGTTTCTGAGGAAAAAAAAAGTCTGATCTAACTGAAATGTAAAATTATGGGGAGATTTTGGAGGCTGCTAGGCAGGAATCTGACATTGGCTATGACAAGGAAGTGAGCAAAGGCAGGGATCTAATCTTAGGATAGAACAGGGAAGTAAGTTCAGGCAGGAATCTTAATTTTAGGATGGAACAAAAGAAGTAGGCTTCAGGCAAGAATCTGATTTTGGGCTTGGACAGGGAAGTAGGCTCAGATATTTTGGTCATCCTGACAAGCCCTTAGAAACAATGATTACAGGAGTGATCACAGGACTTTGTTTATTGCTTTGCTTGTTCCTTGACTATTTGTGTTTATGGTACTGCTCGCCCTTATTGCTTATATGTAATTAAATTGGTATAAAGGCAGATTGGGAAAAAAATAATAAACCTGCCTTCTGTCTCAGACTTGACTGGAATCCCGCTGCAGTATTGTCTAATCGTCTCTTTCTTTTCCATCCGCGATCCTGTTCCGGAGGACCTGTTGACTGACTGAGAGGGCTTGGTCGCAAACATTATCACAGCATTAAACAATTCGTCTTGTGAACTAAAAGTGTGCCTAGGCAAAACGTCATATGTGAGTACATATTATACAGAAACTGTACATTATCAGAAGTTCCTTGTTTACAGAAAGTGGAAAAGCAGATGTAGCAGTACACCCACTACACTTAAATACTTTTATTAAAAGTAATGTAGGAATTGCATTATTATTTAATAAAAATATCTTATTCCTAGACAGGTAGTTTTTTTTTTAAATAACTGTGATTTTTTGTTTGTTTGTTTGTTTTTTAATGTAAACATTTTGGGGAAGTATGACTAAGCCTTTGTTCTAGCTCTGGCAATTGCTGCTATAAATTCCTTCAATCATAAGGATTTCTTTTCCCCAACATTAATGCTCCCGAAGTTCTCTTTGCACAACCCATCACGATCATGATGTTTTCATTAGGTGATCCTCATGTTCTGTTGCTGCCTCTGACTCAAAGTTCCAGAGGTGAGCCGACTCCTCAGTGGGTGATGGGATGCCTGTTAGTTTGTAACTGTGTTGTTCTGAGTGGCTGGCAGTCAGTTAGTCAGGACTGATGGGTAACGTGGGAATGCTCTTCTTTGCCCATATTGATGAAACTCTGTCAGGTCATAGCCCAGTGATTCCATTAACTGGTGGGGACAGGCGTCTGCAGTGAGCACAAAGGACTTTTAGAAAGTTCCTGGTTTTACTTTCATGATTAGAATGTGTAGCTAAGTGCATTTGACATTTTAGTCCGATGAACTTATTTTTGTCTTTAAATGCATTCTTTAGATATGTGTGAGAAATAGAACAATGTAGTAAAACACTCAAAAAACTCAAATGATTGTTCTAATCCATATTTATGTCCAGCAGTTTTAGACAAGTCTGTCAAGATAATTATTATGGCCGATCTTTTGTTTTTAAAAATAATTGTAAGTATGAAATAGCATATTTGTGTATATTAATCTTTTAATTTGTTCTGGCATGATTATACTAAATACACTTATAAATAGTATCATCTATTAATATATTTTAGAAATTATTTCATATTAGCCAGTCAAGTTCTACTGAGTCCTTTCTATTTTCAAAATATAGTCAAAGAAATAGTGAAATTTAAAATTTAATTCTACTTCATTGACATTTAAAAGTCATTATTTTGGAAACTACATATTTTTGGTATTTTGCCAATGTTTCTCTAAAAATGAGTTTTTAAATGAAATAAAACTCTAGTACTTTCCCTCCTCCTTCTATCCTGTTCCTGCCCAGCTACTGTCCCTCAAAGCCCTCTATCGTGAAAGTGGTTTATTGCTTATATTATGTTAACTGGGTTCTCAAATTACACTGGAATTTGCACATCTGCATGTAAGATGCTGCTGCCCTCCAGCAGGTGGTTCTAATTGGTAAGTAAAGTTGCCTGTGGCCAATGATTGGGCAGGGACACAGTGGCAGGACTTTAGATTTCCCAGGCAAGAGAACCACCCAGCAAAGAAGGATTTAGAGCCGCCATGACCTGGAAGCATAAAGATCAGGCCTAAGAAGTGCAGGACAGAGAGACTGCCAACATGTAAGAGTTGGGGATAGTGGTCCTGGAGGGCTACAGGCCTGGTCTGGGACTGCCAGGATGGAATATAGGTGTTAGTAAGAAATAATCCAGGGATATTGAAGGGAAGAGTGTGTTAGCTGCAAGGAGGTTGCCCAGCCATTGTGCTTTTTAAGGAATATTAAATACAAGGTTGTGTGTGTGTGTGTGTGTGTGTGTGTGTGTGTGTGTGTGTGTGTGTGTGTGTGTGTATGTGTGTGTGTGTTTCAGAAATCCAGAATATCAGGCAGATATTGAGGAATGTGCACCACCACCACCTGCTGGGCGATTCAAGTAGCAATATTAATTAATGCAACACCCCTCCTATACCTTCACTCTATGAAATTGATAACCTCTTTCTTTGATTATTATTTGTTACACACATATGTACTTATGAGCAAATATGTGTGCATAAATATTTATAAACATGAAATGCTGAGTTTTTTGTTGTTTTTTTTTTTATATGATCAGAAGGCTGACCACTCTCCATTGGACAATGTAAAAGGAGCTCACCACTGGTACAGCCTAATTCTCCTTCTCTTCTCACTTCAGTCATTAGTTGCTTGTGTTTCTTTGCCTAGGCATAGGACCATGTGAAATTTGCCCCCTTACACATTAACATGTCCACTGATATCGACATTGGTCTCACTTGTACACAATATTCCCAATGGTCTTGTTTGAACAGCCTTTTCTTGGGAAGGGTGTCACACATCAATCTGCCCGGCATTCTAGCTCTTCCAAATTTTCCAACCCCTCTTCTATGTGGTTCCTTGAGCCACAGATATAGGAGCTGTGATGTAAATGCATCTATCTGGTCTGGGCTTACCAGAACCTGTTAATCTCTAGTTTGTGTCTTGCTGTGATGTTCTACATTTGTTCCAAAGAGAGACTTCTTTAAGGGGCATCAACTTCATATATCTGTGAAGAATTTTGTGGGTGTTTTGATTAGAATTTCATTCAGTGTTTAAATTGCTTTTGGTAGAATGGGCACTTCCCAGAAATCCATGAGCATAGGTGTCTTTCCATTTTCTAGTCTCATCATTCTCTCTTTAGGAATTTGAAGTGATCATTATCGAAGCTTTCCATGTCTTTAATTAGGTTAATTCCAAGATATCATCGACATTGATGCTATTGTAGATGGTATGGTCTCTTTCTCCCAGTACTTGGTGGTAATTTATAGAAAAGCCAGTGGTTTTTTTGTTTTTGTTTTTGTTTTTTGGTTTTTGCTTTTGTTTTTTTAGTTTATTTTGTGCCCTGCCATTTTGCTTAAATTGTTAACTTATTTTCTGATGGGACTTTCTGGGACCTTTTATTTATATCTGCAAATAGGTATAGTTATGGCTTTTTCATTTTCTATTTGTATCTCTTTAACTCTCCTGTCTTTTGTTCTATTGTAAATGTTGCTTTTATTTCCTTAGATGAATGAATGAGAGGAGAGCCATACCCAAACTGCTTGGGTTAAGCCCAGAGCATTTCTTTCTCTGGTAGACCTAGGGCTGGAAGCTTCTAGCCTTCCTAAAATCTAAAGTCCCAATCTGAGTGATTCAATCCAGCTTCTCTCGGCTTTTAACTGAATTGCTCTGCTTGGACTCATACTAACTTTACAATATGTTCTAATCTTTCAGCTCCTTCTCAGTCTCTGACTTGTTCTGTCTTTACCTGTGTCTAAATAGGTCTCTTTTCTGATTTGTTAATTTGAAGTCTATTTTGTCAGCTTCTTGCTTATTGATATCATTTGTGAGGATTAATTGTTTTCTGTCCCTTTCCTTTAAGGTATTGTATCTTTCAAGCTAAATGTATTGTAAGCCATAGATTTTCTTTTCTAAGCCACTGAGCAAGACTGTGTCTTTTGATTAGAGACTTGAGACCATTACTATTTGGAGATATGACTGAAAGGTATGTGTAGATTGCAGTCATTTTGATTTTTTTCTGCTTGTTTTCTTAGTTGTGGTTTGCTTTTCATTAAATGATAACTTCATTGGCTTTCTAGAGTCTTTGACTATGCTTATTACTCTATTCAATTCAGAGGATTGTTTCCAATTATCTGTTTAGTATTGTTTTGTTGGATATAAATTTTTTTAGGTGGTTTGGATCATGGAAAGCTTTTTATTTTCCTCTCCTTCAGCTATGGAAGATACTTTCTCTCAGTCCACCAGTCTAGGCTTCATTCATGGTACTTCAGAACTTGTAGTGTTTTACTCCATTCTCTTTGGCTTTCAGAGTTATCTTGGGAAATCAGGTGTTATTCTAGAGGGGTTTCTTTTGTATGTGACTTCTATTTTTCTCTCCCTTCTATCAAGAATTTTTCTTGGTTCTATATATTTGGAGTTTGAATTCTGATATGCCTTGTAACTTTTTTTTTCTTTTGGTTTATTTACTTAGTGTTTGGTGTACTTATTGCATCGATATAGACATCCTTAGTTTGGAAAAGTTTTCTCGGATGATTATGTTAAAGACTTATCTATGACATTGACATGGATATTTTTCTCAACTTTCCTTTATTTTGTTGTTCTATGCTTTAATAAGTTTAGTTTCTTTTGCTTATGCTGTGTAAATTCTCCATGTTATCTTTGAGTCCTAATATTGCCTTCTACTTGATTTATTTTCTTCATAAAGCTTCATCCCTAATTTGGAGATTGAGTGTTTCAAGTCCATCTTCATTTTAGCTTGTATGCCCCGAAGTATTTCTATGTCTTTATTGAATTAAATTTTCAAACCCTGAACTATATTCATCATTTAATTCATTATTTATGTCATAATCAATCCATTATTTAAAACAGTAGAGCAGGATATGTATAACCTAAGCTAGGCCACGTGAAACTGGTGGATGGGTTGTTTATTTGATGGACGCTAAACTATGCATCTAGAGCCAGTCCAAACAAATGGAGTTCACAGATAAAACAGTTTGTATTTTCTCTTGAACATCACTCAAGCATTTATTTTGGTACTCTTGGGGTTCAATGAAATGTATTTTATTTGTTTGTTGTGTGTATGCTCTTTAAATTCTCTTAATTATTTGGTAAACTTTATAGTCAGTCTTTAAATTCTGAGTCCTAGGGTTCATCTAGGCAGTTATCTTTAGAGAACAATTCTATAGAAGTAATAAATTTGATGGAAAACAGGCTATTTTAGCCATTCATACTATTTTGCAATTTGACATACGAATGTAGACTTCTTTGTGTGTCTAATATGAAAACCCCAACTTTCCTTAGATTGAGCCAGAACAGGATATATAGGACCTATGCTAGGCCAAGTGAAGGCTTATATAGAACCAGTCCAAGAGAAGGGAGCTCACAGATAAAGGTTCATGGCCACAGGTCTGGAACTAGGCTTTGTGTCCACAGATGAAGGCATGCTACTTTAACAGAAGGGAAATGGAAAAAGTGGTTTAACTGGGAAATCTGGCTTCACACAAGAGAGTTTACAGACTCCTCGTATAGAGCCAGGTTTGTAGGTTTGCAGATGCAAAAATTACATAATTTTGTTTTATGTCTCATTTATCAGTAGTTTCATCAATGCTCAATATCATGATTTAAGAGCTTGTTATCAATAAACCTCAGATATTGACTTTTGAGAATCACTACTGATACCATTTCATGAGACATCATTAGTTGAGTAACTTGAAATACTTACCTCTTTTTAGGAACCTTTGATAGTTACAATTATTATCTTTTTAATAGTATATTTGTAACTAATTTGTCTCTTGTAAGGTTTTTTTGTTGTTGTTTTTGTTTGTTTGTTTGATTTTATTTTTTTGAGATGCTACAGCAGAGATTACACTAAATTTCATTCTACTTTTTTTTCTACAGAAGTTGGTACATGGCTGGTCAGGTAAAGGTTACAATGACAAGAGAATTTTGTAATCATGTGATTAAAAAATGCCTATTTAACAGGATTTTTAAATGATGTCTGCAAACCTTAAGTGTCCTTCCTTAACATGAAATAAGGACCTTGTACCTATTATAAATAAGGCTGCTATGAACATAGTGGAGCATGTGTCCTTCTTACCGGTTGGAACATCTTCAGGGTATATGCCCAGGAGAGGTATTGTTGGATATTCTGGTAGTACCAAGTCCAGTTTTCTGAGGAACTGCCAGACTGATTTGCAGAGTGGTTGTATAAGCTTGCAATCCCACCAGCTAATGGAGGAGTGTTCCACTTTCTCCACATCCTTGCCAGCATCTGCTGTCACCTGAATGTTTGATCTTAGCCATTCTGACTGGTGTGAGGTGGAATCTCAGGGTTGTTTTGATTTGCATTTCGCTTTTGATTAAGGATGTTGAACATTTTTTCAAGTGCTTCTCAGCCCTTTGGTATTCCTCAGGTGAGAATTCTTTGTTTACCTCTGTACCCCATTTTAATGGGGTTATTTGAATTTATGGAGTCCAGTTTCTTGAGTTCTTTGTATATATTGGATATTAGTCACCTATCAGATTTCGGTTTGGTAAAAATCTTTTCCCAATATGTTGGTGGCCTTTTTGTCTTATTGACAGTGTCTTTTGCCTTACAGAAGCTTTGCAATTTTATGAGGTCCCATTTGTCGATTCTCGATCTTACAGCACAAGCCATTGCTATTCTATTCAGGAATTTTTCCCCTGTGCCCATATCTTCGCGGCTTTTCCTTACTTTCTTCTCTACAAGTTTCAGTTTCTCTGGTTTTAAGTGGAGTTCTTTGATCTACTTAGACTTATAGCCAGAAGCTGGAAAGAACCCAGATGTCCCTCAAAAGAGGAGTGGATACAGAAAATGTGATACATTTATACAATGGAATACTACTCAGCTATTAAAAACAATGAATTTATGAAATTCTTAGGCAAATGGATAGATCTGGAGGGTATCATCCTGAGTGAGGTAACTGAGTCACAAAATAACTCACATGATTTGTACGCACTGATAAGTGGATATTAGCCCAGAAACTTAGAATACCCAAGATACAATTTGCAAAACACATGAAAATCAAGAAGAAGGAAGACCAAAGTGTGGATACTTCATTCCTCCTTAGAAGAGTGGACAAAGTACGCATGGAAGGAGCTACAGAGACAAAGTTTGGAGCTGAGATGGAAGGATGGACCATCCAGAGACTGCCCCACCTGGAGATCCATCCCATAATTATCCACCAAACACAGACACTATTGCATATGCCACCAAGATTTTGCTGGCAGGACCCTGATATAACTGTGTCTTGTGAGGCTATGTCAGTGCCTGGCACAGGGTCCCCAATGAAGGATCTAGAGAAAGTACCCAAGGAGCTGAAGGTGTCTGCAACCCTATAGGAGGAACAACAATATGAACTAACCAGTACCCTCAGAGCTCATGTCTCTAGCTGCATATGTAGCAGAAGAGGGCCTTGTCGGCCATCATTGGGAAGAGAGGCCCCTTGGTCTTGCAATCTTGATATGCCCCAATACAGGGGAACGTCAGGGCCAGGAAATGGGGGTGGGTGGGTTTGGGAGCAGGGTGGGGGGAGGGTATAGGAGACTTTCAGGATAGCATTTGAAATGTAAATGAAAATATCTAATAAAAATTGGTAATAAATAACTAAATATTTGGAATAACACTCAAAAAGAAAGAAAGAAAGAAAGAAAGAAAGAAAGAAAGAAAGAAAGAAAGAAAGAAAGGAAGGAAGGAAGGAAGAAAGAAAGAAAGGAAGGAAGGAAGAAAGGAAGAAAGAGAAAAAGAAAAGAAATAAGGACCTTGGTTTTCTGTTCTTTTACCCTAGATGAAAGTCAGAGACCAGGAGGCCACGTACTAAATGCTGCAGAACTGTCAAAACCTTGTGAGGAGAGAACTTTCCTTCCAGTAATTTGGGTTCAGCATGAGACAAACAAGCTTCTTACCCTTTGATCTGTAGTTTTTATAGTATGTTTTTATTAGGTTTTTATCTGTAAACTGAAATAAAGCTGGTCCTTTATTCCATCATGTTACCCTTCTTTCCTTCTTTCCTCCCTCCCTTCCTTCCTTCCTTCCCTCCCTCCTTCCCTCCTTCCCTCCCTCCCTCCCTTCCTTCCTTCCTTCCTTCCTTCCCTCCCTCCCTCCCTTCTTCCTTCCTTCCTTCCTTCCTTCCTTCCTTCCTTCCTTCCTCTCTCTCTCTTTCTTTTCTTCCTTTCTTCCTCTCTCTCTTTTCCTTCCTTCCTTCCTCCCTCCCTCCTTTCTTTACTCCTCCCTTCTTCCTTTCTTGTTTGCTCTCTTCTCTTCTTCCTTCCTTTCTTCATTTTTCCCTTTCTTTTCTTGTCCCTTTCTTACTCATTTCCTCTTTCCCTCTTTTCTTCTCTCATTTTCCTTCTTTGTCCCTTTATCTCTTTATTTTGTTCTCTCTCTTTCTTTGACTTTTTGTGTGAAGAGTTCAATTAAGATGGGATAAGAAATTGGAAAGGGAAGCTGGTTTTAGATATGGAATACTGGAATTTGAGGGCTTTCTACTCAGACTATTGTAAGAATATGCCACCAACTATCTGTCAGATCCATGATACTCTCTTGGAGTAATCGCTAAGGGACATTAATAGAGAACTAAAACACATCATCCTACATCACATGAAACTTTCATCAAAATTTGTTACAAACAAACAAACAGAACCAAAATCCAGCCAACCAAACAATCAACCAATCAACCACCCAAACAAATGAAACTCAGGACAATTACTGTACTCTTGCCATTCAAAGTATACTATGATATCATAATAAAGAGAATCACAAACTACTCAGGGCATAGTATCTGCTGGAAATAATAAGTTCTTGACTTTAATATAGTGTGTTTTCACAAAATATTGAATTCATGCCTCTTACATAAAAACAGCAGAGTTAATGATTGATATCTCTAAATATAGATGAAGACGTTTAGGTGAAGGAGATCAAGAAATCTGGATTGTCATATCTTCCAAGTATTCCATGTCCGTATAAGTTCCCCACCTGCAAAGAGAAGAGCATCTTCCCTTTGTTTGCATCTTTGCCTACTTAAGGTCTTCCTCTGCCTCTCTTTGTTACCTTTCAATCTTAATTAGAATTCTCTCTGTGTGGCTCACATAGTGACGCCCCATATCCAAATATGGGGAAAAGTGGTGACTAACTTAAAGAATCTGGATCGGGTCAATTACTATAAAGGGAATTGAGAGGATTTACCGCAGAGTGAACAGTGAAAAGATCTATTGAAGATGAGGAGTGAAAAAGAGGCTGACACAGAGGGCTAGATAGATGGGTAATGAGGGCAGTTACCTCTAAGTTAACACTATATCTTGGGAATTTGAGCTTTTGGGCTAATATCCACCTATCAGTGAGTGTATACCATGTGTGTTCTTTTTAGAATGGATTACTTCACTCAGGATGATAGTTTCTAGTTGCATCCACTTGCGTAAGAATTTCATGAATTCATTGTTTTAAATAGCCGAGCAGTACTCCATTGTGTAAATGTACAGCATTTTCTGTAACCATTCCTCTGTTGAAGGACTTCTGGTGTCTTTCCAGCTTCTGGCTATTATAAATAAGGCTGCTATGAACATAGTGGAGCATATTCGGTTGTTATATGTTAGGGAATGGTATAGCTGGGTCCTCGGGTAGTATGTCTAATTTTCTGAGGAACTGCCAGACTAATTTCCAGAGTGGTAATACCAGCTTGCAATCCAATCAACAATGGAGGAGTGTTCCTCTTTCTCCAGATCTTCTCCAGCGTCTTCTCTCACCTGAGTTTTTGATCTTAGCCATTCTGATTGGTGTGAGGTGAAATCTTAGGGTTGACTTTATTTGCATTTCCCTGATGACTGAGGATATTGAACATTTCTTTAGGTGCTTCCTGGTCTTTCAATATTCCTCAGTTGAAAATTCTTTGTTTAGCTCTGTACCCCATTTTAATAGGTTTTTTTTTTTTTTGGTTCTCTGGAGTCTAACTTCTTGAGTTCTTTGTATATATTGGATATTAGCCCTCTATCAGATGCAAGATTAGTGAAGTTCTTTTCCCAATCTGTTGGTTGCAGTTTTGTCCAAAAGCTTGGTATAGTCAAGATAAATTCACAGAACACATGAAGCTCAAGAAGAGGGAAGACCAAAGTGTGGGTGCTTCAGTCCTTCTTAAAAGGGGGAACAAAATATTCAAGGGAGGAAATACAGAGACAAAGTGTGAAGCAAAGACTGAAGAAAAGGCCATCCAGAGACTGCCCCACCTGGACATCCATCCCATATACAGTTACCAAATGCAGACACTATTGTGGATACCAAGAAGTGCATCCTGATAGGAGCCTGCTATAGCTGTCATCTGAGAGACTCTGCCAGAGCCTGACAAATATAGAGGAGGATACTCACAGCCAACCACTGGGCTGAGCATTCGGTCCCCAATGGAGAAGTTAGAGATTGGAATGAAGGAGCTGAAGGGGTTTGCAACCCTATAGGAAGAACAACAATATCAACCAACCAGAATCCTCAGAGCTTACCAGGGACTAAACCACCAAACAAGGTGTATACATGGAGGGACCCATGGCTCTAGCTACATATGTAGTAGAAGATGGCCTTGCTCAGCCTCAATGGTCCTTGATCCTTTGAAGGCTCGATGCCCCAGTGTAGGGGAATGCAAGGGCAGGAGTGGGTGGATGAGTGGGGGAACCTTCATAGAAGCAGGAGAGGGGGGATGGATTAGGCAGTTTCTAGGGGTGGGGGCAGTAAACCAGGAAAGGGGATAACATCTGAAATATAAATAAAGAATATATCCAATAAAAATATAAATAAGAAAAAAAGATTAACGCTGTAGAAATGTGTTCATTAGTGAGTCACAGTGTGGTATGAAGTGACTACTTCAGGCTTTGAGTGACAGTTTAGTACACTTTCTGGAATTGCTAGAACTTCCTTAGCAGCTCATTATAGATGAGGCCACATTCAAGCTCATATGAGTTTCTTAGAGATGTCTTGTAAAGTTATCTTGTTTTGTTTTCTAAAAGCACCCAGAGGATGTTCCCCTTTTAAAATGGATAAGAAATTCAACACTAATGAAAGTGCCAACACTGGTTAAAACAGTAGTAGTGGCTGTGTCTGTCATCCTGGATTGATGATTGAAGATGTTTATGTGGATCTTGACTTTACGGTGTCAGTATGGATAAGGATGACATATTTACCATCAGTATAGGTATCTAACCTTCAGCAGCAATAATGATGTCAGCATTACTTGAAGGGACTTACTCTTGGAGATTTGTCTTACTTAATGGGCCATAGAGCTGGCCATAAGATAGATGGAAAGACACAAAGAATGTTAGTTGACATGTATTGGGGTCAGTTAACTACAGCCTGTGGGCCAAATGTAGTCTTTTGTCTGTGGAACAGAGTCAAAATCTATTTATTTACCTATTGTTTATGGCTGTTTTGTGCCACAATGACAAAGTTAAGTAAGTGCAATGGAAACTGTATGACCTGAAAAAAAAATATGAAGTATTTACTATCTAGACCTTTACAGAAGTTTGCTGACTTCTAACCCAAATAATCAAAGAAGGTCAAACACTGTGAGGAGAAGATTGATGTCAGGCTCTATAATAGAAAAACACAATCCTTTTTCCTCAAACCTTCCCCTGCTTTAAACTCAGTTATTGATTGAAAGAAAAAGTTCCCTACAGAAGAAATACATAAAAACACATGTTCAGTGACAATCCTTTCCCCCATTGCTCCATTCCTCTTCCTTTAGTGGAATAGCAGATAATGGGGGAAAGATTAAAGAATCTGGATCATTTGAGATTACTTTGATATGGGTTCTGAATTCACAAATACTAGAAGAACCCACAGCTCTATGCACCAAATGCTCTAGGAGAAACACTCAGGTCAAAATAAACGAAGTTCAGGTCCATACTCACTTCATGAGACTGACATTTCAGTCCTATATATGATCCCTGAGGCTTTGTGTAGGCTGGACAAATACATTAAATGGGAGGTACCCCACATCTTCTCCTGGGAATGTGATCATCTGTCACATTGCAGTGATGGTTCCTCAAAGCTTGGTTGACAGTGTTGTAGGAACTAAAGTCAGCTTCATAGAACTGGCTTAGCAGAACATCATAGAGGGAGAGAAAGACTCAGAGAAATGAGCATGTTACAATGAATTTACTATGTATGTGTGGGGAAAATGGCATTCATATTTCCTAGAACTATGTAGGAAAAGCTATGCCCTTACTGATATGAAAACTCTTGACTATCCCCAAGGCCCTGAAATTAACAGGAACCATAGTAAGGGTTAAGTCAATGGTGCAGGGTTTATGACATTAGGTTATTTGGGATTAGTTTACAAAAGATTTATGATGAGCCTCAGAATTTTCAAGACATGGAAGGTTCATGTGGAATGTTTGAAGTATTATAAGTGAGAGGAAGACATTATCAAAGACTTTTAAGAGATTACTGAAATTAAGGGGTAGAGAATGTTGGGGAGACAAACAAGAATGAAATGAAGGTAAATGAAGTTGTTCCTAGGAGAAAGAAAATGGAAACATTTGTGAATATTACAGTAGTATTAGTATTAGTTCAGTTTAGTTCAAGTGTGAAGGGTTTGAAATTGAGGCAGGTGTCAAGAATAAGTCCTAGAGTCTAATCTAGAAAACCTACATAAATAGTCAGCTGTGGTGCTACATGTTTGTATTTCCAGCCTTAAGGAGGCAAAGGCAGGAGGAACAATAACATTTGAGGATAGCCTTGTCCTAAGCAAGTTCTAGGGAAGCCAGAGATATTCAGGGAGACTCAACCATGATTACCTGGCATTCAGTATAATATGCATGAATTATAGAAGGGAAGGCTATAAGTGCTTTATTGATAATAATGAAAGTAGGCAATATCAAAAAACTACCTCCTGAGGAGATCGAAGAAACATCTTGAACAGCAGCACTCATGGCACTGAGCAAAGAAAGAGGGTGTAGTGAGAGGAGAAGGGTAAAGCCAGAAGTGTTGATGTGGATTCCAGCAGAGGAAAATGGCAGGCAAGATAAAGAGCAGTGGGATCAATCATCTCAGGGAAATGAGATAACAATGGCCAGGGACATTATAGCTATTGGACACCTATTAATTTTAGGAAATTTCCATGGCTTAATGAGTGACATTTGTGTGTGTTGAAGTGGAGAGTGTCTTGGAGGAATTAACATTGTTACAGAAGAGAGAGAATGTGTTGATTCCAGGAGAAAATATAGGACTCAAGTCTCCTGTTGGGTTAGTTATCATCACCCACTTCAGGCAGCTCATAGATTTCAGTTACAATGGATCTGCCATCCTCTTTGGTGTCTATGGGCACACATTACCATGTGTACAAGCACTGATTTTTCTGCATATATTAGTTACTAGGCAAACTATTTTCCTTTGTAAAATTTTTGTTGCTGTACCTTACGTGAATGAATGTTTTACCTGCTTTTGTCTGTGAACCATTTGCATGCCTGGTGCATAAGGGGGTGTAAGATTCTCTGCGACGAGAGGTAGGTACACATGGTTTTGAGCATGTATGTGTGTGCTGGGAACTGATCACAGGTCATGGAAAAAAGCAGCAACTGCTCTTAAGCACTGAGCAATCTTCCCAGGACCCATTTTTTTTCCCAAAAAATGTTACCACCACTCAAGATTCAAAGAAGTAAACAATTATTATTATTATTATTATTATTATTATATTTTAAGTTACCTTTTCATTTTCATGTCTACTAGTACATTGGGCCTTCTGTTGATCTTTTTTTTTTTTTACTACCTCTTAACTGTTTTTGCATCTTCTGTATACTTCTTAACGTTTCCCAGTGAATGTGGTTGGAAATAACACATTTGAATGGTTTAAATGGTGCGGTTTCCCAGAGATGGCCCATTGCCTTTAGAACATTACACATCGAAAATGTGGAATTCAAGCTAGAGACTTTTCTCCTGCTTCTGAAATTTACATCAACTGGTTCAATGGAATCTGATTGCGGAATCCCCACAGTAAACCCGAAAAGTGCAAACCTATGAGATTCTTTTTTTATAAGAGCAATTACAAGGTTGAGGAAAGCCCCAGTGGGCAGTTTATCGCTCTATATGGATGTAGTGTAAAATGATCCAATTCTTTGACAAAAGAAAAATACAAAAAGAAAGACTTCTTTCAGTTTGCCATGGGTGGTACAGCATTTTGTCAGCTACTGAAATGTGTTCCTCCGTTGTAGGTGACACCTTTATATGCTGCCACATTCTTACACAGCTTAGAGCAGCCTAGGAAGCCACTGTCCTTCCCTTCTCCCAGCAAACAAACAGCAAACAAAGCCAAACATTCTTTTGTTCGTTTTGCTTTTTTATTTTTGCTGATATTGTTCTAAGATAAGGTCTCAAGTATCTCAGAATGACCTCCAACTTTTCCGGTGCTCTGTCGGCAGAATGACTTTGAATTTTTGATTCCTTCTTCACCTTTCAAGTACTGAAACTTTAGATATGATTTCAAGCAGGGGGCTATCCCTAAAGCTGTTGCCTATATGGAATTCAACCCCATAATTCTGTTGTCTTGTCTGGCTCCAGGAGAAGAAGTGCCTAGCCTCTTGATGCTCCAGGGTAGGGGGATACCCAGGGGCGGCCTCCACTCTCTCAGAGGAGAAGGAGATGGGGGATAGGGAAGGACTGTGGGAGGGGAAACTGGTAGGGGCACAGCAATTGGGATGTAAAGTGAAAACACACACACACACACACAAACAAAAAAGTTTTAATACTATCAGCATATTGAGTAGTTGAGAAATATAATTAAGAAGCTAAACCAAATTACTATACATTCGAGAAGTATTTACAAATTTAGTGCCTTAAAAAAAACCCGAATATAGTGCCTTATTATTAAACTGTTTTTCCCTCTCTCTGAGCGTGTGTGAATGCATGCTTCCTGGATGTTTAATGGATCAGGAAACAGAAATGTTAATCAATATGTACACCTGCTGGGAAACACAGTGACTATAAAAACAGGCTCTCCTTGGATTTGCCTCTTTTCTGTTATGAAGTCTCAACTCTGTGGTAAGATTAAGACCAAATATAACTTTGGGGTATTATTCCCTGCTAAATAGATAATATACTTGTGATTATTAATTTTGAAAGATACCTTGATGAGATTTAGAATGACCATGGAAGCAAATGTCTTGTAATGTCTGTGTTGTACATTAGGTAAATTGATGTGCGAAGAACCACTCTAAATGCAGGCAGTACTATTCTGGGTTCTGGGTTCCAATTAAAGAAAGAGGAGCAGGAGGGGGGGAGAGGAGGAGGAGGAGTAAGAAGAGATGAAAGAGGAGATGGAAGATGGGGGATGGACAGGAGAAAAAAGAGAAAAGAAATTAGGTTTAGCATAAACATTCATGACTCTTTCTTCTGAGGCAATGTGAGCATCTGTCTGCTGGTGTTGGACTCAGAACAGGAAGTTTCAGAAGAGAACAAAAAGTCTATCAGTACCTGGAGTAGTGGCCACTTTGTGTGTTATTCTGGAAAACACATGGCAGTTGCATTTTTGCCATGTCCTAAAACTTGAGGTTGAATTTAAAGAAACTTTAATCTGTTCAGTGGAAGAAATTTCAAGACAGAACATTTACACTGTATTTTAGTTACTGTTCATAGGTCTCATGTAAGTCTACTGTGAGACAGAACAAAAAGTGGGCAGAAAGATAAAGTATGAAGCTTAAAAAGGGAAAGCATCCAAGCAAGTGTAAGGTTTCAGACAAGGAGACTGTAGCATCTGTAACCGATATAGTGACTAGTACCATCAAAGAAACTAGATGCACTTTGCTAGGAGAACAAACAAGATGTCTTAAGGACAAGATGAATTGAAGGAGCCATGTAGTGAAGTTACAAACTATCCTATAAAGAGAAAGTCTAAAATAAGAATACCCTTCAAGTGGTTTCCTGCATCTCAAATACCTGCATCTGGAACTGTTTCTCCAGGGTTTGTACACACAACCTGATTTGACTGTGGAACAAGAGGTCTGACTTCATTCTGAGAAGAGAACATCTTCCATATTGTCCTGGTGAACTTAAAAGATAAAAGATTGAGGGAGCTATGAATTGTTCATTATGTTTCCAGAGAGCCACTGAGGCAGTGTCTAGGAGGGTTGGTGCTTCTAAAAGGAGGTCTCAAGAAGCCACTGTTTAAATCTGTAAAGACAAAACATGACTTGTAAGGGAGGCTACAGATGTTGGCAAAGTCTTAACCATGGGACATCATCTATGGGGTACAGATGAATGTAAGGAGGCTAATAAAGAGAAATGATGTGTATTCCAAATGTGGCAGAGCTGGAGGGATGGGGCTCCCTAAGCCATTGGGATTTCAGATCATTTCAACATGACCAACAGATGTCAATCATAGAATTACAGGAATTGTGTTACTAGGATTCAGCCTAGCTTCAGTCAATAATGTCTTGTTTTCTAGTGTTTCTCCTTTATAGCATGAGAATATTGACTCTGTGTAATTATATTTCAGAAGTATATAATTTGAAGCTGACAGTTATATAATTCAGAGCTGACAGACTACTTTGATTTCAGAAAGTACTTGACCTTCAAAAAACAAATAAACAAATAAACAATACAAACAAAACCCACAATACGGTAACTATTAAAGGTTATGGGAACCTTTGAAGTGGACTGAATAGTTATCACATGATAGTATGCCCATTAGCCAATGGAAACTAGATATGGAGCTGTTTTGTTAGTTTGTTTGTTTGTTTGTTTTTGAAGACATCTTTGGTTGTCAAAAGAAATACTTCACTTCCTCAGAGTTGAAACATTTTATTGTGGCATCTTGGCAAAACTTAGAAACTTTGGAATTGAAACATTTCATCTTGAAAGCAGGCATTTTAAAACTCAGGGAGTAATGGACAAGTTTCAGAATGTTCCTGAAATTTACCAGATTTGAAAAGACATTCTCTCCCCATGATTATATAAATGGTAAGGATTGTTGCAAAGATGGATTCTCTGACCTGTTGAGTTGTCTGAATGTTGAGAGAGAACTTCAAGGATGTAGGTTTCATTAGTCTTCACCTATACTGAGGTGGTCTTAGGAATGTAGGTGCCTTTGACTCTTTCATGCTCTTGTCTGGTAGAGTGCAAATGAGTAGGCATTTGTTCACTTCTCCCCAGAAAATTTCATACAATAAAGGGAAAAAAATTAAAAGAACATACAAACACTTGTGGATTGGAAAACCAAACCAAACTAACCAACCAACCAACCAACCAACCAACCAAACCAAACCAAGTCAAACCAAACAAAAACATGTGAATGATCAGTTGGTCTTTGAAGAAATTAGGTAGTAAATTAAAAAGAGAAAAAGTTTATCCAAATGAAAATAAAGTCACAACTTACCAGAATCTTTAGAAGGCAACAAGGGGATAGTCAAGATTTTGTAGCTAAGCACAATCACTTAAAAAGTTCAGACAGTTCAGACAGGTTTCTAAGCATTACATCACATTGCACTTCAAGAGTTTAGCCAAAACAAACAAACAAACAAACAAAAAACAAAAAAAGAAAACAAAAAAAAAACAAAAAAACAAAAACAAAAAACAAAAAAACAAAAACAAAAACAAAAAAACAAAAACAAAAAGAAGAAGCAAAGCAAAAATCTAGTAGATAGGAAAAAAAATTAATGATCAAGGAAGATATTGCTGAATTGAGATGGAGAGGGCAACACAGAGAGTAACTAAAATGAAGAATTGAAAAAATTGAAGAATTGAATTGAAGAAATAAAACATCCAAATTAATGAAATTAGAAATGAAAAAGAATATCAGGAGATTCCAATGAATTCAGCTTAATTATCAGAAAAACATTTGAGAAACATTACATCATAAAAACCTGCAGATTGTAGAAGAACTAGTTATGTCTCTAGACACTTACCAACTATGGTTAACACACATATATAAACATACACATACCTGTAGGCACACACACACACACACACACACACACACACACACTATCTGTAATGAGCAGTTAAGTTAAAACAATAGAGTGCATCCAACAAGCAAACTCCACCAGACTTACAAATTTCATTTTATCAGACCTTTAAGGAAGAATTAACATAATTCTTTTAATTAGGTATTTTCCTCATTTACATTTCCAATGCTATCCCAAAAGTCCCCCATACCCTTCCACCCACCCACCACCACTTTTTGGCCCTGGTGTTCCCCTGTACTAGGGCATATAAAGTTTGCAAGTCCAGTGGACCTCTCTTTCCATTGATGGCAGACTAGGCCATCTTTTGATACATATGTAGCTAGGGTCAAGAGCTCTGGGGTACTGGTTAGTTCATAATGTTGTTCCACCTATAGGGTTGCAGTTCCCTTTAGCTCCTTGGCTACTTTCTCTAGCTCCTCCATTGGGGGCCCTGTGGTCCATTCAATAGCTGACTGTGAGCATCCACTTCTGTGTTTGCTAGGCCGCGGCATAGTCTCACAAGAGACAGCTATATCTGGGTCCTTTCAGCAAAATCTTGCTAGTGTATGCAATGGTGTCAGCGTTTGGAAGCTGATTATGGGATGGATCCCTGGATAAGGCAGTCTCTAGATGGTCCATCCTTTCGTCACAGCTCCAAACTTTGTCTCTGTAACTCCTTCCATGAGTGTTTTGTTCCCAATTCTAAGAAAGGGCACAGTGTCCACACTTTGGTCTTCGTTCTTCTTGAGTTTCATGAGTTTAGCAAATTGTATCTTATATCTTGGGTATCCTAAGTTTTGGGGCTAATATCCACTTATCAGTGAGTACATATTGTGTGAGTTCCTTTGTGATTGTGTTACCTCAATCAGGATGATGCCCTTCAGGTCCATCCATTTGCCTAGGAATTTCATAAATTTATTCTTTTTAATAGCTGAGTAGTACTCCATTGTGTAAATGTACCACATTTTCTGTATCCATTCCTCTGTTGAGGGGCATCTGGGTTCTTTCCAGCTTCTGGCTATTATAAATAAATAATTTTTATTTAAACTATTCCATAATACATAAAGGGAAAAATACCATCGTACTTATTCCTTGCAGCCAATATTATTCCAATACACAACAACATATGACACGGCAATAGTGACACAATACTCAACAAATAAACAACAAATAAAGAAAACTCTTTTTCAGTTTCCCTGATAAATGTTTAATATCCTTAGTAAGATATTGGCAAACTCTGTTAAGTGATGCATTTAAAATACCATACACCATATTCTAGAGGGTTTCATTTACAAGGACATAAGGAGACTTTAATATTTAAAAAATATTTAAAAATCAGTGGATCCTATAGAGTACATGAATCAATTCCTAAATGGAAACCTGAAATCATCCCAATCCATTCAGAAAAGAACCAAGAAAAAGCTTAACATCCTATAGTATTAAAACTTCCAAAATATGCCAGGCAGTGGTGGTGCACGCCTTTAATCCCAGCACTTGGGAGTTAGAGGCAGGTGGATTTCTGTGTTCAAGGCCAACCTGGTCTACAGAGTGAGTTCTAGGACAGCCAGAGCTACACAGAGAAACCCTGTGGTGAAAAAACAAACAAACACACAAACAAACAAACAAAAATTTCCAAATGTAGTTTGAACGATCAATACAACAAAGCTTATATATGACTCTTAAATTCAGTATTACAGTAAGTATGGAAATACTGGGCCATTTCAAATAAGGTTATGAATGAGATGTGAGTGTTCGTTCTCTTCCATTCTTATTCACTATGATTATTGAATTGTTGGCTAGAATAATAAGTAAAGTGTAGAAAGAGCTTGCCAAAGAGAAAAGAAGCCAAGTCAACACTATTTGCTGTGGATATGATACACTTCTGACACCTTAACAGCTCCACCACAAAATTCAAAGATGTGACAAAGACTTTCAGCAACTAGCCAGGCACGAAAATCATTATGACAATAAGTTTCCTATGTGCCAGTGATCAAACATACAATGAAAGAAATTGGCGCAACACTCATATTTGCATTATCTTCATAAATAACCAATGGGTTCAGCCAGTGACATCACTTGCAGCCAAGCTGGGCAGCCTGCGTTCTATGACCGAAGCTCACATAGTAAAAAGCGAGAACTGCCTGAGCAAGATGTACTCTGAGCTACACACCCATTTCTTGATAGACAAATAAATGAATGGATAAATAAGTACATAGCGCTAAAGTACAAATGAACAAAAATAGGAATAAATTTAATCAAGAACGTCTAAGACCTCTATAGTGAAAATTTTAATTCACCCCAAAATTGTAGACAAGAAGTTGTAGGAAATAGAAAGCTCTCAAATAAATTTTCAAAATTGATATTGCACAAATGACTATTATTGAAGGTTATGTACATACTTAATGTAGTTCCCATTAAAATACTAATGGTATTTTTCAATAAATAAGAAAAAATGACTAAAATTCGCATGGAAGCAGAAAACATTCCCCCCCAAAATAAAAACCAAAATCATCTGGAACAGAAAGTACAATTCTTGAAATGCTACAGCATGTGACTCCACATTGTACTTCAGTTTCATAAAAGGAAAAGAGATTACAAATACACTACACACTTGCGCATGTGCATGCACACATGTGTGCGCGCACACACACACACACACACACACTCGCACACACATGCACGCACACTAGCAAGTGAACACATAGATCCACACAATGGAACTAAGGATCAAGATTCTTACATGAATAACCACCTGATGCTGAAGAAAACCAAAATGCATTGGAGAAACAAGCCTCTTCATCAATGATGCAGGGAGAATTGGATGTCTACCTATAGAAGAGTGAAATTACATCCCTATTTCTCATAAAATCAATTACAAGTGGATCAAAGGCTTTCATGTAAGACCTTAAGCTATGAAACTAATAACGGGAAACATGCCAATGTTCATGCATAAGGCATGGCTTTATGATTCTGACACCAGTTGCCCAGATAATAAAAGCATGCATTGGTTAATGTAATTGGATAAAATTTAAATGGTTTTTAAGCAGGAAAGCAAACAGATAGTCAGAGGATGGGAGAAATTATTGACAGCTAACGTATAGAATTTATAAATAACTGAAAAAAAAACCTAAACACTGAAAAATAATCTTATCAATAAATAGTACAAGCAGTTTCAAAAGATGCACATAGAGCAAATGAATATGTGAAAGATTATTCAACATTCACAGCTTTTGCAGAGATGAAAATCTAAACTTCTTTGATATCCCACTTCAATATAGTCAGAATGTCTACTATAATGAAAACAAAAAACAAAAAGCAAAAGACAAAATCCCAGAACTCTGAACTACTATATGATCTAACTATATCACTTTTGGGTACATACCTAATAATATTGACATCAGAGAATGATAGCTGCACATTCATGATCATTGTGACACCTCACAACTGCTGTATATAAAAACAGTTTCGATGCCTATCAACATGCTATGTGTAAAGTAAACATGGCTCCTATCCAAATCTTTAGTCATAACATGAAAACAATGACATTTGCAGGAAGTGGATGGAATTTTACAGCATCGTGTTAAGCAAAATAAGCCAGATTTGAAAGACAAATGCCAAATGATTTCTATCCTATGCCGTATGATTTATTGCATATGTATACACATTGCTCATGATAGTAGAATGGAAATTGTTTCAGGGATGAAAATGTTATGACTTGAGAGAAGGAATGAGAGAAAATCATTTGGAGGATGAATATAAGCATAGTGGTTGATATGCACATGTGACAATACCATAATGAAGCATTACTTTATACATGTAATCAAATTTACTTTAAAATTATTAGGATTAAAATTAAAAATGCAGACATTAATAAGTTTTTCTCTCTGATGTGTTTTAATTAATTTTCTCTTTTCAAAACCCACATATTCTTTTTTAAAAAAATATATGATTTTACTTTTACTCTTTGTGTGTGTGTGTGTGTGTGTGTGTGTGTGTGTACACATATGCTTGTGTGGCAGCATGTTAGTAGGTGTGTTTGTGTTCAGGTTCCTATGGAGGTGAGAAGAAACATTGGGTCCTGTGGACCTGTAGTTGTAGGAAGTTGTGAGCTTCCCAAGCATGTTACTAAATCCACTCTTCTACCATGTTCAGTGGAAGCTACCATTCTATTTTACAGAATGAAGGTGACTCCAATTCATAACTCTAAAATTGGATGGATTTTTAATCAAATTTGTAATAACTATGGCTTTTGATAATCCATAACCTTAGAGTAGCTGCATGCTTCATTTTTATAAGAAGCTTGAATAAATATATTACAGAGCAATATGATTTAATGAATGCTTTGAGTAAAAGACTAAAATTTTATTCTCCTGGCTTGTTTAATATGTGAGTGTTCAGAAGGTTACACCTATTCTTTGTGCCCACACTTGTCACCACCATCGTGGCCATTATTTGTGTCCCTTTGTATTGCTAGCAATTTTGTGTGTAGGTACTGCGGAAGAGGAGAAAAATGAAGGGGAAATATTCACTTTTCCTACTTTATAATAATCTGTTTTACAAGTTATATTATCCCAAGGACACAGATTATTCATGACTCTTAGACTCAACTTCTTAATTTTTCTCTGACTTACTAGAACTGCAAGCCCTTAAATTTATTTTCCATCTTTTTTTATGGTTTTATTCATGTTAAGCACTTGACCAGATGGATATATATACATATATGTGTGTGTGTTAAATTTTCCCTCCAGTATGAGCATTATAAACATATACTTTTTTAATTAAACAAGCCCAGTGTAGCTAGAGTTAAGAATAAGTGAGATGCTCATATGGTTAAATAGCTTCAGATCACTAGGCAGAGACCAAACTTTCACATGTCACCTTATGAGAATCTATAATATCTTTTGTTTTAGTCAAGATATGATGGGAATTCAGTAAATTTGGAGCAGAATGTTGGAGTTTTGTGAACAACGAGCTTCTGTGTTAACAAGTGTGTCTACAATTGCTTATGAATAAAACAGATAGGTCTGTTGTCAACAACAGTGGTTACCTGGCCTCATATGAATGAAAACTAAACTATACCTTGATGTTTTATGGACTAAAACAAGTTAAATGGCCACAGTGAATATCACATGGTAAAAGATGAGAAAGGTTTGGTTTTGTTCCCCAAAAGGAATCAGATATTTGTTAACAAAATTAACTCCTTTTACAGAGCTTATTTCTACATTTTTGGAGAAAGGTGATTCTAGAAACAGTTGGAATTGATAGGAAAGAGTCAGATTTATAATGTTTTGAGGATGTTTTTTTGGTATTGGATTTCAAGGACATGCTGATAAATTAAAGGTGGGGTTTTGATATTAATGAATAATATCAAATAATAGTACATAGAATGGCTTGATGGTAAGTGCACAATACAATACTAGACAGTTACATGAATCGAGAAGCCTTTCAAAATGTTAAGAAAGCCCAACGAGTTACAAATTTAGGTAAACCAGTAATGTAGAAAAGCCTACAATAATAATAATAATAAAATCCAGTTAAGTGATAGCTTATGAAGCAGCAATTGGGCGGGGCATTGTTGTTGTTATTGTTGTTTGTTGTTGCTAGTGGTGGTGATGGTAGGTAACAGTATCAAAATCAGCCAAGTTGAATGTATATAGATAGATACTTATAGACTTTGGGTTATCTGATAATTCATTGGTTTGGGATATCAACACATACTGTTCCAACCCTTCCAACTTCAATCCATGTCAAATCAAGATAATCTTTATGTCTTCTAAGGACCTTTGTGGTTCTTGAACTTCTTAGGATAAAAATTGAGTGGAAATGGAGAGAAACAAATTATTTTCCCCCTCAGGTATAGAAAAATATTCATTGAATGATAAAACCAATTTATGATATTATTATGGATCAGGCTCACTGTATATTATTTTCAAGCATATATGAGTGCATTGAGATAGAATACTCCTGTGCTGGGTAATTTATGTCAAGATGACACAAGCTAATGTCATTGGAGAGGAGGAATCCTCACTTAAGAAATCGTCATGTAAAGGACAGAGCCTGCATGTTTTCTAGCTTGGGCCTTTTGTTGGGATTTACAGTGAGTGTGGAAGTGTTTCTGACTCTTTTCCTGCACATGAGACCCTTTTTATTCTACTGCTCTGCCTTGTCCAGCTTTGATCTGAGGATTTATGTCTCATTTTGTTGAATCTTGTTCTGTCATGTTTGGTTGATATCACTGGGAGGTCTGATTTTTTCTGATGGGAAAAGCAAGAGTAATGGATCTTATAGAGAGGTTCTAGCAGGAGAGGGGAGCCTTCAGTAGAGATGCAATGTGTGAATGAGGAGTAAGAAGAGAAAAATATTTAGAGAGAGGAAAAGAAATTGAGAGAAAAAGAAGAGAAGAGAAAAGAAGGGAAAAGAAAAGAAGAAAAGAAAAGAAGAAAATGAAAGAAAATAAAAAAGAAAGGAAAATAAAGAAAAGAAAGGAAAAAAGAAAATAAAAGAAAAGAAAGGGAAAGAAGAGAAAAAAAGAGAAAAGAAAAGGCCTCCATAAGATCAGGGTGTAGACAAACGTTTAGGGCATTTTTTACAATTAGTGATTGGTCGAGGAAAGCCTAATATATATAGTTATATATAGCTATATATAGTTATATAGTTGGTGGCTGGTGGTCTTGGATCTAAAAATAAGCAGAATGAGAAAGCTATGTGAAGCAAGCCAGTGAGCAGCACCCCTCCTCACCTTTGCACTAGCTCCTGCCTCCAAGTTCCTGCTCTGTTTGTATTCCTGCCACGACTTCCTTCAGTGATGACCAGTGGTGGGGAATCATAAGCCAAATATGCCTAAGTTATTTATGATCATGTGTTTTATCACAGTGTTAGAAACCCTAAGGCAGTACGCAGATACAATGAATTAAATGTGAATATACTACTTATAAATAGAAAGGGACAAAAGAAAAGTGCTGCCTATTTTTAGCTTCCACCACTTTCACGGTGATGGCTAATGAAGGGAGCCCAGGACAGACAAGTCTTAACTGTGTTTGCTACTCTTGCACTAGAGATGACAAACACCAACAGGTAGTCTACCCCAAGTTCCATGCCTCAACGGAAGCAGAGGTTGTTGGGTAAAGGTTCGAAGGCTATCTTACTTTCAGGGGAGGGAGGAGCAAAGTCTGAGCTGTTCTATGAAGTTCATACATCTTGGGATGTTACATTGCCTAGGTGGGACAAGCAGCTGTGAACAATCATCCTTCTATCAGGGCAGCATGCCTATCACACTGCCCAGTTATTCTGAGACCAGCATATGAGGGAAAATAAAGAAAGGTCAGTGGACGGAATCTAATCTACTGACACTTAGAAACCACCCTAGGATTCTCTATTCTGTGTGTTCTGTATGTATGTTCTTATGCATGATTCACAATGGTATCTGATTCAAAAGCAACAGCAAAGAGAGAAACCTCTGTAATGTACATGTTTTCCTCTAGTACTGTTATTTTCTATTCTTTCCTTTGTAGAAGAATTCCCTGAAAAGTTTGGCAAGCCTTCTCTCTAATTCTTTCTTTTGATCTCCATAGTACTTTCCTTTTTGTGATTTATAGGGAAAAAAATTCTCTCATCGGTGTTCACAAGCATCAGCACGGTCATGGTTTGACTCTTAAATGTCTCCGATGGTTCCTGTGTTTAAACACTTTTTCTTCACCTGATTATCGTCTTTCCAAGGTTGTGTGGACTTTAGAAGATGGAGTACAGGTGTGGCAAATGGCTCACAGTCACTGGATAACTAATTAACTAATTTTATGTCTGAGTGCTCTATCTGCATATATGCCTACATGCAAGAAGAGGGCGTTAGATGCCATTATAGAGGGTGTGAATCACCAAGTGGTTTTTCTGGGAATTGAACTGAGAGCCTGTGGAGAGCAGACAGTGCTCTTAGCCATGGGACCATCTCTCCATTCCTAAGGGAGATGCTTTTTTTAGCACAGCATATTTGGGAGAGGCTTTTGTTGTTTGTTTGTTTGTTTGAGGTATGGTTTCTTTTTGTAGCTCTGGCTGTAAAGGAACTCACTCTGTAGATCAGGCTGGCCTTGATTGCAGAGATCTGCCCATCTTTGTTTATTGAGTTTTGGAAATAAAGGCATATACCACCACCACCCATGAAGTGCAAACTTTAAAATTACAACTATTGCAGGTTCCAGTATATGTTCTGAGTGTCCTATCCATTGCTATGTGAAGACCAGACCTCTTGTATAAATAGGTGGTACTATTTCTGTCATAAGGCCTTCCCAGACATGGTAGACTACTATCTCTCTGAAACTCTGAGCCACAATAAATCTCTTTATCCTGCTATTGCTTTTTAAGGCATCTGGTTATTACAATGTGGTAAATAACTAGTATAGAAAATTAACATCAGGATTGAGTCTTTCTGCTGGATGATAGACATGAAGCTTCAGGATTTCATGTTTGCCCTTCCGGGTTTTGATCTATATTTTGCCAATTTTTTTCTTGTTATCCTTTAATCCCTTCTTTTGGGATGCTTCCTCTCAGCCATTGTACATTGGAAGTATACAAGTTGGCTTTTTATTTCAAAGGTCTCACAGTAAAGAGTTTGCCCTTAATCTCAGAAAAGACTAAAGCCTTCGGACTTTTGAACGGTGTTTGAAACAGGGTCACAGGAGTCTTGAACTCAGACTGAATGGATTTTGCCTTATTAAATGGTCATGAGTCTTTGTGGTTCAGAGGCACAACACTATAGTTTCAGTTTGAAGTTTCCCCAAAGGGTCACCTTTGAATACATCTTCTTATCTGGTGGCATCATTTAGGGAAACTGTGGAATCTACAACCTGAAGCCAGGCTACCAGAACTGAATCACTGTTTTTGGATATATGATCTGATTCTAGTTTTGGTCTTTGTTTTTTATATACTGTGTGTATTCACTGTTATTGTCTGATGGCCATTAATTATGACTGCAACGAGTTATGTCACTCATTGTACCATGCTGTCCCTGCTATGACGAACAAAATACATCTGAAACCATGACCCCAAAGTACATACTTTTTCCAATAAGTCATTCTGTCTGACATTTTAGTATAGCAGCAAGAATGTAAGTCATGCAGCCACACTGCCATTGTCATAATTAGTTGCTATCATTTCTGTATTGATAGAATTTTAATTGAATTAATTTGATTTGATTTCTCCTTAGAAGATTAACTTTCTTAATCTTCTGGATTTCCCCCTATGTATTACTCATTCACTAACTATCTTCTTTTCAAAATCTTTGTTAGCTTCGTCTACCTTATCAAATGCCAAATGATGTAATGCTTTGAAGCCACTTCTGAGACACTTTATTTATCTACATTTATCCTATGATGTCAATGCATTTCTTGATTACAGCTAGTATACATGCATACATAGAGTTGTTGATTGTTACTGAACTTCAGGGTTCTCTTATGTTTAAGGGTTCTTAAGGTATTTTAATATAACATTTCCCAAATTTCGTGGCTCCATCATAACAACTTTGTCCAGTCACTTTCATTCACTCCATTCCCTCTTTGCTCTTTCTCTCTTGCTGCCCTTTAAAGCACACTTAGCAGGGCTATTTCATAAGCCAGAGTGTGTCAGTGCTCTAAACAAGATCATTAGGTGGCTTCAAGCTTCTACTATCATTCTCATCATGGCTCTGGACTCTGTGTAGGATGCTACCTCCTCACCTACTGTCTTCTGACCATCACGTCTTTCTCGCCCCCTTTACTAGATTCTCCTTGATATCTTTCTAATTTGTATGCACCACTTCTCTTCTTGCCATAGGGTATCTACTATTTATTTCTTATGTGTAATGGTATTCCTCCAGAGATCTATAAGGCTTCCTATTTTAATCTGGTCCCATATTCTTGTGACATCTTAGTATCTCTTCTAACATATTAATATTTTAATTATTTAATTGCTAAAGTTAAATAATTTAAGTATTTAATTATTAAATCCTTGCTTCCTGCACTTGTATTAGTCTATGTCACTTTGATCACATAACCCCTTGACAAATTCTATTTTTATTTATTCCCATCTCCCATGTGAATTATATAAAGGTGGATACAACTCTATAATCCCGATACACATACAAGTTCATAGTATCCATAAAACAGAGTCTCACATTGTCTTACTCATTATGTTCAGAGATTTTGAAAACCCTTGATTATTATATAATAGATTAATTTAACCTATGGTAATGTTAAATTCCAAGTCCACATTTCATTCAGTGTTCTGAATTTTCCCAGACACTTAATCTTCTACCTAGTTCTCCAAAAATGTCCAATGCAATTTGGAAGATTGTATTTCCCTTCATATCTCTGATGATGGTCATTTTCGTCTAATTCATTTATACAGACACATTCATGGCAGCAAGGAAAACAGAGATTTGCTTTCTTTTTTTTTTCCATTTTTTATTAGGTATTTAGCTCATTTACATTTCCAATGCTATACCAAAAGTCCCCCATACCCACACACCCCCAATCCCCTACCCACCCATTCCCCCTTTTTGGCCCTGGCGTTCCCCTGTACTGGGGCATATAAAGTTTGCGTGTCCAATGGGACTCTCTTTCCAGTGATGGCCGACTAGGCCATCTTTTGATACATATGCAGCTAGAGTCAAGAGCTCCGGGGTACTGGTTAGTTCATAATGTTGTTCTGCCTATAGGGTTGCAGATCCCTTTAGCTCCTTGGCTACTTTATCTAGCTCCTCCATTGGGAGCCCTGTGATCCATCCATTAGCTGACTGTGAGCATCCACTTCTGTGTTTGCTAGGCCCCGGCATAGTCTCACAAGAGACAGCTACATCTGGGTCCTTTCCATAAAATCTTGCTAGTGTATGCAATGGTGTCAGCATTTGGATGCTGATTATGGGGTGGATCCCTGGATATGGAAGTCTCTACATGGACCCTCCTTTCATCTCAGCTCCAAACTTTGTCTCTGTAACTCCTTCCAAGGGTGTTTTGTTCCCACTTCATAGGAGGGGCATAGTGTCCACACTTCAGTCTTCATTTTTCTTGAGTTTCATGTGTTTAGGAAATCGTATCTTATATCTTGGGTATCCTAGGTTTTGGGCTAATATCCACTTATCAGTGAGTACATATTGTGTGAGTTCCTTTGTGAATGTGTTACCTCACTCGGGATGATGCCCTCCAGGTCCATCCATTTGGCTAGGAATTTCATAAATTCATTTTTTAATAGCTGAGTAGTACTCCATTGTGTAGATGTACCACATTTTCTGTATCCATTCCTCTGTTGAGGGGCATCTGGGTTCTTTCCAGCTTCTGGCTATTATAAATAAGGCTGCTATGAACATAGTGGAGCATGTGTCCTTCTTACCAGTTGGGGCATCTTCTGGATATATGCCCAGGAGAGGTATTGCTGGATCCTCCGGTAGTACTATGTCCAATTTTCTGAGGAACCGCCAAACTGATTTCCAGAGTGGTTGTACAAGCCTGCACTCCCACCAACAATGGAGGAGTGTTCCTCTTTCTCCACATCCCCGCTAGCATCTGCTGTCACCTGAATTTTTGATCTTAGCCATTCTGACTGGTGTGAGGTGGAATCTCAGGGTTGTTTTGATTTGAATTTCCCTGATGATTAAGGATGTTGAACATTTTTTCAGGTGCTTCTCTGCCATTCGGTATTCCTCAGGTGAGAATTCTTTGTTCAGTTCTGAGCCCCATTTTTTAATGGGGTTATTTGATTTTCTGAAGTCCACCTTCTTGAGTTCTTTATATATGTTGGATATTAGTCCCCTATCTGATTTAGGATAGGTAAAGATCCTTTCCCAATCTGTTGGTGGTCTTTTTGTCTTATTGACGGTGTCTTTTGCCTTGCAGAAACTTTGGAGTTTCATTAGGTCCCATTTGTCAATTCTCAATCTTACAGCACAAGCCATTGCTGTTCTGTTCAGGAATTTTTCCCCTGTGCCCATATCTTCAAGGCTTTTCCCCACTTTCTCCTCTATAAGTTTCAGTGTCTCTGGTTTTATGTGAAGTTCCTTGATCCACTTAGATTTGACCTTAGTACAAGGAGATAAGTATGGATCTCTTACACGCGTTCTCTCGACCGGCCAGGAAAGACGCAACAAACCAGAATCTTCTGCGGCAAAAGCTTTATTGCTTACATCTTCAGGAGCCAGAGAGCAAGAGAGAGAAAAAGAATGGCAAAACCCCGTCCCTTTTAAGGAGAATTATCCTCCGCCTAGGACGTATTACTCCCTGATTGGCTGCAGCCCATCGGCCCAGTTGTCATCACGAGAAAGGCAGAACACATGGCGGGAAAACTGCCCCTGCACGTTTGCAGATTATGTTTACCACTTAGAACACAGCTGTCAGCGCCATCTTATAATGGCAAATGTGAGGGCGGCTCCCAACATGGATCGATAAACATTCTTATACATGATAACAACCAGTTGTGCCAGCACCAATTGTTGAAAATGCTGTCTTTCTTCCACTGGATGGTTTTAGCTCCCTTGTCGAAGATCAAGTGACCATAGGTGTGTGGGTTCATTTCTGGGTCTTCAATTCTATTCCATTGGTCTACTAGTCTGTCTCTATACCAGTACCATGCAGTTTTTATCACAATTGCTCTGTAGTAAAGCTTTAGGTCAGGCATGGTGATTCCACCAGAAGTTCTTTTATCCTTGAGAAGACTTTTTGCTATCCTAGGTTTTTTGTTATTCCAGATGAATTTGCAAATTCCTCCTTCTAATTCGTTGAAGAATTGAGTTGGAATTTTGATGGGGATTGCATTGAATCTGTAGATTGCTTTTGGCAAGATAGCCATTTTTACAATGTTGATCCTGCCAATCCATGAGCATGGGAGATCTTTCCATCTTCTGAGATCTTCTTTAATTTCTTTCTTCAGAGATTTGAAGTTTTTATCATATAGATCTTTCACTTCCTTAGTTAGAGTCACGCCAAGATATTTGTGACTATTGAGAAGGGTGTTGTTTCCCTAATTTCTTTCTCAGCCTGTTTATTCTTTGTATAGAGAAAGGCCATTGACTTGTTTGAGTTTATTTTATATCCAGCTACTTCACCGAAGCTGTTTATCAGGTTTAGGAGTTCTCTGGTAGAATTTTTAGGGTCACTTATATATACTATCATATCATCTACAAAAAAGTGATATTTTGACTTCCTCTTTTCCAATTTGTATCCCCTTGATCTCTATTTGTTGTCAAATTGCTCTGGCTAATACTTCAAGTACTATGTTGAAAAGGTAGGGAGAAAGTGGGCAGCCTTGTCTAGTCCCTGATTTTAGTGGGATTGCTTCCAGCTTCTCTCCATTTACTTTGATGTTGGCTACTGGTTTGCTGTAGATTGCTTTTATCATGTTTAGGTATGGGCCTTGAATTCCTGATCTTTCCAACACTTTTATCATGAATGGGTGTTGGATCTTGTCAAATGCTTTTTCTGCATCTAACGAGATGATCATGTGGTTTTTGTCTTTGAGTTTGTTTATATAATGGATTACATTGATGGATTTTCATATATTAAACCATCCCTGCATCCCTGGAATAAAACCTACTTGGTCAGGATGGATGATTGCTTTAATGTGTTCTTGGATTGGGTTAGCAAGAATTTTATTGAGGATTTTTGCAGCGATATTCATAAGAGAAATTGGTCTGAAGTTCTCTATCTTTGTTGGGTCTTTCTGTGGTTTAGGTATCAGAGTAATAGTGGCTTCATAAAATGAGTTGGGTAGAGTACCTTCTACTTCTATTTTGTGAAATAGTTTGTGCAGAACTAGAATTAGATCTTCTTTGAAGGTCTGATAGAACTCTGCACTAAACCCGTCTGGTCCTGGGCTTTTTTTGGCTGGGAGACTATTGATAACTGCTTCTATTTCTTTAGGTGATATGGGACTGTTTAGATGGTCAACTTGATCCTGATTCAACTTTGGTACCTGGTATCTGTCCAGAAATTTTTCCATTTCGTCCAGGTTTTCCAGTTTTGTTGAGTATAGCCTTTTGTAGAAGGATCTGATGGTGTTTTGGATTTCTTCAGGATCTGTTGTTATGTCTCCCTTTTCATTTCTGATTTTGTTAATTAGGATTTTGTCCCTGTGCCCTTTAGTGAGTCTAGCTAAGGGTTTATCTATCTTGTTGATTTTCTCAAAGAACCAACTCCTCGTTTGGTTAATTCTTTGAATAGTTCTTCTTGTTTCCACTTGGTTGATTTCACCCCTGAGTTTGATTATTTCCTGCCGTCTACTCCTCTTGGGTGAATTTGCTTCCTTTTTTTCTAGAGCTTTTAGATGTGTTGTCAAGCTGCTAGTATGTGCTCTCTCCCGTTTCTTCTTGGAGGCACTCAGAGCTATGAGTTTCCCTCTTAGAAATGCTTTCATTGTGTCCCATAGGTTTGGGTATGTTGTGGCTTCATTTTCATTAAACTCTAAAAAGTCTTTAATTTCTTTCTTTATTCCTTCCTTGACCAAGGTATCATTGAGAAGAGTGTTGTTCAGTTTCCATGTGAAAGTTGGCTTTCCATTATTTATGTTGTTATTGAAGATCAGTCTTAGGCCATGGTGGTCTGATAGGATACATGGGACAATTTCAATATTTTTGTATCTGTTGAGGCCTGTTTTGTGACCAATTATATGGTCAATTTTGGAGAAGGTCCCATGAGGTGCTGAGAAGAAGGTATATCCTCTTCTTTTAGGATAAAATGTTCTGTAGATATCTGTCAGGTCCATTTGTTTCATAACTTCTGTTAGTTTCACTGTGTCCCTGTTTAGTTTCTGTTTCCACGATCTGTCCATTGATGAAAGTGCTATGTTGAAGTCTCCCACTATTATTGTGTGAGGTGCAACGTGTGCTTTGAGCTTTACTAAAGTGTCTTTAATGAATGTGGCTGCCCTTGCATTTGGAGCGTAGATATTCAGAATTGAGAGTTCCTCTTGGAGGATTTTACCTTTGATGAGTATGAAGTGTCCCTCCTTGTCTTTTTTAATAACTTTGGGTTGGAAGTCGATTTTATCCGATATTAAAATGGCTACTCCAGCTTGTTTCTTCAGACCATTTGCTTGGAAAATTGTTTTCCAGCCTTTCACTCTGAGGTAGTGTCTGTCTTTTTCCCTGAGATGGGTTTCCTGTAAGCAGCAGAATGTTGGGTCCTGTTTGTGTAGCCAGTCCGTTAGTCTATGTCTTTTTATTGGGGAGTTGAGACCATTGATATTAGGAGATATTAAGGAAAAGTAATTGTTGCTTCCTGTTGTTTTTGTTGTTAAAGTTGGCATTCTGTTCTTGTGGCTGTCTTCTTTTAGTTTTGTTGAGGGATTATCTTCTTGTTTTTTCTAGGGCATGGTTCCCGTCCTTGTATCGGTTTTTTTCTGTTATTATCCTTTGAAGGGCTGGATTCGTGGAGAGATAATGGGTGAATTTAGTTTTGTCGTGGAATACTTTGGTTTCTCCATCTATGGTAATAGAGAGTTTGGCTGGGTATAGTAGCCTGGGCTGGAATTTGTGTTCTCTTAGTGTCTGTATAACATCTGTCCAGGCTCTTCTGGCTTTCATAGTCTCTGGTGAAAAATCTGGTGTAATTCTGATAGGCTTGCCTTTATATGTTACTTGACCTTTTTCCCTTACTGCTTTTAGTATTCTATCTTTATTTAGTGCATTTGTTGTTCTGATTATTATGTGTTGGGAGGAATTTCTTTTCTGGTCCAGTCTATTTGGAGTTCTGTAGGCTTCTTGTATGTTCATGGGTATCTCTTTCTTTAGATTTGGGAAGTTTTCTTCAATAATCTTGTTGAAGATGTTTGCTGGTCCTTTGAGTTGAAAATCTTCATTCTCATCCACTCCTATTATCCGTAGGTTCGGTCTTCTCATTGTGTCCTGGATTTCCTGGATGTTTTGAGTTAGGATCTTTTTGCATTTTCCATTTTCTTTGATTGTTGTGCCGATGTTCTCTATGGAATCTTCTGCACCTGAGATTCTCTCTTCCATTTCTTGTATTCTTTTGCTGATGCTCGAATCTATGGTTCCAGATTTCTTTCCTAGGGTTTCTATCTCCACTGTTGCCTCACTTTGGGTTTTCTTTATTGTGTCTACTTCCCTTTTTAGGTCTTGGATGGTTTTATTCAATTCCATCACCTGTTTGGTTGTGTTTTCCTGCAATTCTTTAAGGGATTTTTGTGTTTCCTTTTTAATGTCTTCTACCTGTTTGGTTATGTTTTCCTGTAATTCTTTAAGGGATTTTTGTGTTTCCTCTTTAATGTCTTCTACTTGTTTAGCAGTGTTCTCCTGTATTCTTTAAGTGAGTTATTTAAGTCCTTCTTGATGTCCTCTACCATCATCATGAGATATGCTTTTAAATCCAGGTCTAGCTTTTCAGGTGTGTTGGGGTGCCCTGGACTGGGCGAAGTGGGAGTGCTGGGTTCTGATGATGGTGAGTAGTCCTGGTTTCTGTTAGTAAGATTCTTAAGTTTACCTTTTGCCATCTGGTAATCTCTGGAGTTAGTTGTTATAGTTGTCTCTGTTTAGAGATTGTTCCTCTGGTGATTTTGTTACACTATATCAGCAGACCAGGGAGACTAGCTCTCTTCCCTGAGTTTCAGTGGTCAGAGCAATCTCTGCAGGCAAGCTCTCCTCTTTCAGGGAGGTGCACAATTATCTGGTGTTTGGACCTCCTCCTGGCCGAAGATGAAGGCCCAAAACAGGATTTTTCCCAGAAGCTGTGTTGCTCTGGCCTGCAGACTGCCCGCTGCGGAGTCCCAGAATCAAGGTGGCCCCCGCGGAACGTGAGGCAGAAGCCTCATGGGCTGTGTGGACACCTGTGCTCTGACCAGGAAGGTGGCAGGTTGTCTGGAGCCGAAAATGGCGCCGCCTCAGAGGCTCTGTGGCTCTCGCCCGTTCCAGAGATTTGCTTTCTTGTCTCCAGAACACCTTCACCCATCTTCAAACAGAATTTCTTTGCCCATATGAAACGTTGGTTCCTATGTCAACAATGAAAAGGTGAAAAATTCCAATACACCACTGAACTGATTAATATCATACTTTAATATAAGCAGTAATTATATTACTGGAAATGAGTATAATGTATAGTGGTATCAAGGGCTTCAGTGAAAATAAATATAATTAAGTGAATACAAACTAGAAAAACTGATGAAACTCTTGACACTCAAGCTATGATTTTCACAAGAAGAAAGTGGTTCACAAAAGAGCTGAAAATGTGTTCAATTGTCTCTTTAACTATAATTTTACTTAGCTAGACTTCTTATTTTTATACAAAAATCATCCCCCAAAGGGCCACATTCTACAAAATAGTTAACACATTTTATGTATCAACTTTCTTAGAGAATTTAAATTGTTGCATAAGAAAATGCCATTATTATGTACTTTAATAAATGCTAAATAGTAACTTTTACGTATGTGTGTATGTATACAAACAAATAGCCAAATTCATAATCAAGTCACTATGTACCACCAAATCAATATTATTCAAGAAAAAGACAGTTATTTAAATGCTATGTCCACATTGATGAAACTGTCAAACTGAAACCGAACAGCATTTGAATCAACCAAACAAAAAAAGTTACTTCTGTGATAATATGATTAATTACAGTTTAATTGTGTTTAATTTACATATGTTGTAACTTGATGACATGATGAATATGATTAATCAGGCTTTTCAAGAAAAACAGAACTTGTGTGTGTATGTGTGTTTAAAGAATTTGCTAAATCAGTGCACGTTGAAATAGTAACAAGAGCTGTCTCACATTTGAAAAGATGAATTGTAGATACATGCTCAGTCCTTGAGGTTGGCTATGTAGCAGGCAGGCAGTGTGGTTCCACAGTGGCTTTCTCACACTTGAGATGCCTGAGAACCTAGTAGCTGTTTGGTTCATGAAGCTGAATGTCTCTGTAGTCTCAATATGTACGCCAAACACAAAGAGTTCCTGGAGAGTAGACAGCCCGTAGTCAACAATGGAATCCTGGAACCACTGGGTCTCAAACCAGTGAAAAACTCAACAGCAGTAGCAACAGGCAGACAAACTCAATCACAGGGACTAGGGCTGGAGACACTGAGACACCAAAGGTCAAGGAATAGTTCTCTGCTACTCTCCTCCATATAGACTGTTATCAGAAGACAGCATACATGCCAAGTGAAGACCTTTCTATATCAATTAAAGACATCAGATCAGCAGCCGTTTAACTCTTTATTTTAGTGATACTAAATTGTGACATGTTGACATTCAAACCGACCACCATACACAATACATTAATGTGGACCAGAGAACATTTTACCTATGCTATCATGTATTTTTTCTTTGCTTGAATGCATATTTTCAAGATATTAACCTTTAAAAGTACCTAATTAACAATGTCTCTGTAATATATACTTGACTTGGAATACCTTTGACAATTCGTTTGCTCACCCAAATAGAAGCAAAACAAAAAACATTGCAAATCCTTTCCATTTGTGACATATTTACCATCTTTTTAATGTAGCTATTTTTATGCTTTAAGAAATAAAACAACATGACAAATTCATTCCAAGATAAGCTCAGTTCATAGAATTCAGGGAGAGGACTTTGAATAGACTCATAAGAAAAAAAATTCAAAATTGTTACTGACATTAGTTATGAAACAGTTATCTTTCAAAATTATTTTATAGTCAGAAGTTAATGTACTTTAAACTCATTTGCAAATTCTAAGATATCACTGAAAGTTCCCGTGATTTTAAAAAGAATTTCATAGGATGGGACTGCCCTAGCCCTCTCTGTTCATCCTTATGTGCAAAAACCTAATAATGCAAAATTATACTAGAAAAGTTCAGCTTCAAAGTGTCTATTTCATTACACTTGGAGGGCACAGTAGGGTCTCAAGAGCTATCATCAATGGGGTCAGTACAATTGCTCATATACATAATACATAATTTCTGGGATAGAAGGTGTCTGAATACATTTACTTCAGAAAACCATTTCTATCTTATTGTGTTCTATCCTGTATCTATTAGAAGATTAGCCACAAGCTGTTTAAGGAGCATACATTGCCATTCTACTCCATATGCACTATTCAATTGCAACTGAATAAACAAACAATCACAGAACACAAAGAAGGGCAATTTGGCAGAGCAGATTAGAGGTAGATACATTACGGAAAGATTCAAGCCATCTGTGAACGTGACTCTTGACTTCCTCTGAATTATTCTTTTTACATCAGTACAAGTGCTAGTCAAATCCAGACAATATATAACAAAAACATTGTTTAACAATTTTAGTATCATGATCAGAGACACACCATTTAAAAGACACTAGGATCTCTTGGATTAGAAATACAAATAGTACTTCTTTCTGATTACGAAAGTTACAAACAGTATTATACAAAAGATAAATTCCATTTCATTTGACTTTCTGTAACTATTTCTAAGGCTGTTTTAATGAACATCAGGTTGAAATTACATGTCTAATTGTATTAAATACCATTTTAATTAAGCATTATACATCTCTGCCCTCTACAAAAGTTTTCTGGCATCTCCAAAATAAATTTAAAAAATTGTTTTTATATACTATAATCATTTCCTAATGTAGTGATCATTTGATCCATGTTTCACCATCTAGGAGGCTTCTAGTAAGCAAACAAGCTCAAAGATATTTTAAGCTGGGCATGAAACAGTTGTTTCTGTATTCTGACCTTGGCATGTGTTGCCAAAACAGGGGATTGAGAAAAAAAAATCACAGATAAGCCTATGTTACTCAAGGATGCCATACTAGGAAGACTTTGCTAGGGTGACATGGACTTGGGAGCATTATCACACAGTCTGTGAGTGTTCATTAGTTAAACCATTAGTTAGAGTTTAAAGAATAAGAACACTCAAAAGTACTGAGTTCGAGGCCAGCCTGGTCTACAGAGTGAGTTCCAGGACACCAGGACAGCCGGGGCTATACAGAGAAACTCTGTCTCGAAAAAAATACCAAAAACAAACAAAAAACAAACAAAGAAACAAACAAAAATAACAAAGAATACATAAATCTATCCTCAAGTTCAAATCCACTCAATGTGTAGACTTGGAGTCTGGATTTCATGAGTTGAATAACCTATAGACTTGTGTTTTGTTTTGTTTTGTTTTGTTTTGTTTTGTTTTGTTTTGTTTTTCTCTGAAAACTAGGCTGAGTGTTATACTCGAGTCTAAGGCTCATCTCCCTGATTGCTTTTAGTAGCCTGTATTAAGCAACCTACATGGAAAACACTGAATGAATATGTGCATTAGCCATTATTAGCATATTGTAAATACAAATATCATGAGTAACATCATGCAATGAAAACACAGGCCAAGAAATAGATTTGTGAGGGAGAAAATTTTATAGAAACAAAATCAGAAATATAGCTAGAGACTCTACGCTGGTGAACCCTGGGCACTAAGCAGCTGTTTCTGTGTGCTGACCTCAGCATGCATTGTAAGAGCCAAAGAGAGCCTTCTAGGTTCTGCTACAGGCTAACAATGCATCAAAAAGTCCACACACAGCTCCTAGCTGTCATCATATCTACAAGCTAAAGCTGCTTCTCAAATGCAAACCCCTTTAAGTCATGTGCTATCCTGTGTTAGAAATGTTTGAGTGATTTAGATCTTAAAACTGTGACATCATCTAAGCGCTGTACAATTGGAATAGGTTTATAAATAGTAGATAAACAAAAACCAGAGATTTTTGTTTTTAGGTTTATGTGGCTATCCCAGTCTACTTCATCTTTTATAGCTGATGACCCTAGGTTTCATGGGCTTTCCAGCATCTCTAATAATTACAAACATAAGGATTAACTACAAAGGTACCTCATTAACATGTGTAGAAATACAGCAAGGACTAAATCATAAGAATTGCCTTAACATTTCTTAACTGTGTTGAGTCAGGGATGAACTAGATAGCATAGTGACAGCTGGAATTGGTCCACTTGAAGACCATATAAAACATAGCTCCTGACACTGCTCAAGGATGGTTAGTTGCTGAAGGTTAAATGTAGCATAGACCACAGTGATATTTTTTTGTCATAAATAAAGTCATGCCATCACCTGTCTACTCAATATCCCTCAAATCATTCCTCTATCACTTAAAGTGTTTTACTCTTTACAAGGTCTCCAGTACTCTCAAATAAACTGATTTAGCTTCCTTTTCTGATTGTGCCTCTCACAGATGTTTTGTGGTTGATTCTATTTAAGTCTTTATATCCCAGCTGAAATTTCACTATGTTCAGATCTTCTACCCCTGCCAATAACTTCCTGCCAGCTTGCTTATCCAGGAATCATGCCATAGTAATTTTAATATGTTCAGTCTCACCTATTAGATTGTATGCTTTAGTTTTTATGCTAATATAATGTATACAGAACATGCCAAAATAACTCATATTATAGGGTTAATGAGTAGAGTAGCATGCATAAAATAATGTAGCATAAGGGATTGTCTTCACACTTGGCAATGGGAAACATGACAGATGTGGACTTATCCTGCTTACTGTTATGGTGTTGTCATCATTGTCGTTGTCATCATCGGTGTTCTCTTCCACCTCAGCATCATTATGATCATCACTGTCATCACCACCCCCACCACAACCACTTTTATCATCATGAGCCAAAAATCCCAGAAGGCAATACAACAAAACAAAACAAAACACCTTGATGGAAAAGCATCAGCAAACTCTAGCCATGAATCACGTTTCTGTTGTTAGGATTCTATCTTTCTCCTTATTGCCATTGATCACTACCAAAGATCATCTTTAACTTGATATTCTATTTTTGTCTCTTCTACAACTCATTGGTAAGCCTAAATGGGAGGCACATTTTAGTGTTGTTTTCCATACTATTTTTACAAGTCTATGAAGCATATAATGCAAGATAATACAATACAATAATTAAGAGATACTTCATAAGGGCTGTGACGGATCACAGATTAGTCAGAAGGGAAGCTGTCATATTAATAAGGCTGGTTTCTGAGGCACTGCTGATCCAGTATTAACCCTTTAGTTGTAGAAGGTTCATAAATCCAAGAACAGTGAGATCCTGAGACTGTGCTGAGGTTGATGGGATGGCTGGCAGCATAGGCTGAGATCTTCTCTTTAGTAGAAATTGTGCTGTACTCACAGCTAGAGCATACATGTTAAAAATCACCACATGAAAGACTACCTGACCCAAAGCAATATAAGGAAAGAAGACTTAATTTGGCTTACATTTTGAAGGGATACAACCTATCTTGGTGTGAAAGACAGTGGAGGGAGCATGAAACAGGTCACATTGTATCTACAACCAGGATGCAGAGAACAAACAGAAAGTGCGGCTAGCTAGGAAACTTGAAGTTCTGTCCCTGCGGATCCACTCTCATCATCAAGACCTTATTTCAAGGCTTTCTTTATGTGATGACTACCAAGTCCAGTACATAAGACTAGGGGAGCAGATTTACATTCAATACCATTTAAAAGAATATTTGTGTCATTTCATAGATTCCGAGTCAGATATCCATACAAGTTACAGCCTCACAAAAATAAAATTAAAGGACTGATGGAGACAGTGTTCTGTTCTGGATATTATTTCTAGCCTTACAGTTCAGTTTCTTGGAGGTAGGAGATCTAATGTTCATGTTAACGTGATAGCTTTCATCCAGGAGCAAACCTCAGGCATCAGCTGTCTTTTACAATTCTGTAAGGCTTGAGTCTCACACATTCACTTAGAGTTGACAAACTCCTCCAGTATTATAGGGGCATCTAATCTCAGAGAAATTTAAGGTCTCTTTAAATGGCTCAGCCAACACTGCCTACCGTAGCTAATGAAAAGACTCCATTGATGTAGACATCAAATGCTTTGGTCGTAAGACATAGATCAATCTTAAAATGACCAGCAAAATTTCTCCCTGCTGGCTTGTGCCAGAAGATGTTTAGGCTGCTGAGGAGTAAAGAAATCAATGGTCTTATTCAGAATTGGATCTTGGCTGCTATACTGCCTGCCAGGTAAGATATGTTCATTGGTACAAAAGTGGTATCAGTATTATAGGAATAACCCATTACTTTCTTATTAGATTTGAGAGTTGTGCACATGAGGAAATATCATTTTTGATTGTGTAATTCCATGCAAAATCTCATAGGCCTAATCAGGGGACCTTCAGGGAAAACCCTGCCAACTAAGGTGGAAGTCATCCGTTGTTCAAATATCAGTCTAGCCTTGGGACAAAATGGAGCGTTCCCTTTACTAGCAGGGTTGCTCCTTCTCTGAGTTTAACCTATACACACCTCTACCTCTGCAAAATGTAAAATTACAGGTTTAACTTCCTTTCTTCCCATAAGAATCCATACATTTTAAGGCACCTGAGATTTCTGGGATGCCTCTATGCTAATGAGATATGTTGGTACCTTAAGCCTTCAACCAATGACCTTTACCCATCTTAGATATTCCACTCTCCACATCCCACCTGTCACTAAAACTATATAACATTCGAATAACAGGTAAATTTGATCTGTCTCCCTAAAGCTGGTCCTAGTGTATCTTCATTACCATATGTATTCACTAGCCTTCTGAACCCCCTGTCCTTCAGTCTCTGCTCCATTTTTTTCTCATGGGCCCACATCAGCTGAAGATCTCTGAGGGCAGGGATGGTCACACAGACATTGTTTTACTAAACTTATGTCATGTCATCACACAGCCTTCTAAGTATTTATGTTTATAGCTATAGATTTGTACTGCTCTCAGCTTTGGTGAGAGAGGCTACATTTTCAATGGGCAGCAGCAGTTAACGTGGAAAATCATTCACTGATCAAAGAGCTGAGAGTTGGTGAATGGATGCTTAGCCTTATTAGGGCATGCATATCAACTCAGAGGCTCAGGGAAGACTGTAGAAGAGGTGGAAAGGTTGTAAGAGCGAGAGTGTGAAGAATAACACAAGAAGCCTGTCTTCTGCTTGTGACATGGTTGTCATACTTCTGAATGCATAGCAACTGTGTTTTTTTTTTCTATGCAAGACCTGCACAAGATAAAGCTAGTTCAAATTCTAGCATGGGTCGTGTAATGCTTCTTCCTGAAACATTTTTAGTTGAAGAGCAGCAGGCCACTGATGGCTACAAGGGAAGAGAGTTGTTTTTTCCTGGGTTTGTGGCCACTGGTGACTTGCTCCATTGGGTGGCTCCACCCTCTTGTGATTATGGCAGCACCAATTCTACTCACTGATTAGAAAACAAAGAAGGGATGAAGATAAGAAGTTGAGATGGGGATACGGTGTTGGGCACCTGGGAGAGTTAAGGAGAAGTTATAAATATGACAAAAATGTGTTACACACTATGATGAAATTCTCATGGAATCAAAATATCATATTAAAGAAAGAAGAATAAAAGGCAAAAGTAAATGAATCATCTGATCTTATTTTCATTGACTCAACATAAAATCAATTATTAATCTAATTACATCTATATGATTCATCCATGACCACATAAACTAATCTCAGGGTTGGTGTCACCCATGTTTGTAGCCCCCAAACAGTCTCAAAGAGAATACGTGGTGATACTAGTCATAGGCCAGCAGATAATAGGAAGTTAGGGAAACCATACTTTTCATGTTTGCTGGTGACAACAATAGCCTTACCAAAAAGAACAAAGGAAGCACTCACTCTCCTCACACAGTAACTTTTCTCTTTCTTCTAGGTTTTCAGGTGTAAATTGCAGTCCGAGTGCAATTTTTCTCTTTGAGCCACAGGATTTGGCAGTTCAATAGACAATGGGAATGGATTTGAGGTCAGGAAACATAAATGTAAGAGAATGAACGAGGCTTTCGTTTGATGTGTTCAGAGCTTTAATACTCTGTGAAAATTTTACAGTGATTCAATTTGCATTCTTACATTATTTGTTTAATTTTGGAATTTGAAAGACAGCTAAAAATTGCCCATAAACAGACAAATATTTTAAAAATACTTCATGCACCATCGGCCTAAACATAATCTCCAAAGTACACATCATGTCTTTGAGAGAAATTCATAAAAATATTTGCGTGCCATTCTAGTTCGTGGTAAGTCAGTTCAAGCAATTGACCAGCTGTGTATTTAGGCACTGATGTAGGAAACGTATGTTTTTCAATGAAAACAAGAGGACACTTTACATAAGCACATAAGGATATTGGGAATTCTAATGAGCTCTTTTTTGGCAGAGCACTTTGTGTCTGTGATAAAACTGCCATTCTTTAAGTGTGTAATATTTTAAGACAGCCACTTCTGTCTCCCCAGTAAAGAATATAGTACTTGACCAATCACTGTAAGAATACAAAAAGGAAAAACATTGAGGTGCAAACAAATCTGAAGCAATGACTTAAGATAGTCAATAACTAACTTGAAGGAGAAGGTGGTCCTGATAAAAGGAAAACCAATACTGTGGGTCCTACTATAACTCTGGCTTTCTGCCTGGAGCTGATTTTCACAGATGGAGAGAAGACTTAGATTGAGTTTTGTTTTGTTGAAAGATCAGCAATTCAAGAAGAGAAATGTAGAAAAATTTTTATATAGCAACACCCTGTAGATAAGAACTCCATGGACGAAGGGCTCTAGACTGCCCTGAGATCCCCCTGTCTTTAGCTGTGCACTCATGTACATTAGTTAACTAAAGTCCTAGGCCAGTGGTCCAGCTCTTTAAGTCCCTACATATCAGGATTGCCCTTTCCAAAAAATACAAACAAAAGTAAGAGTAAAAATAATAGGCAGAAAAGAGATACAATTAAAATAGTCATTTTCACAAGATGAAAACTAAGTATTTTAGCTGAGAGAGAAGATACTGACATGTACTTTAAAATTAAAATAGAGAAATATTTGGAAAATGGAGGAGAGAGATATGAGTGGTTAATGAGTGTTGGCTGACATGGTCTAGTTAACCAAAAACCCAAGTTTTGCTTTTGCAAGATGTCCCTGGAGTAACTCTTATTCCTCAAGATTATTGAACTCCCATGGCCTGTCTGTGAAGGTCTGCTTCTATAGGAAGCCAAGGTAACTGAATGTTTAAGACAATGGACAATGACTGGAGACGTTCAAGTACGTTTTAGGGTTAAAGAAAAGGAATCATTTAATCTTATAGACATTATAGCTACTACTATATTACTTCAGCCTTAAAAGACCATAAGTCACTTTCCTCCAATGATTAACATGCCTACATGCAGAGTAATTCAGCTAGCTGATCAAAACAAAAGAGGTAAATACACAACCGAGGCAAAAAGTCAGCATTTTCGTCTTTCCCTCGTATTATAGACTGAGAGAAAGGAATCCATGACTTTGTAGGGAAAACAGGTTCTATCATATGTGAAGATTGGCCATGGCTAAAGAATGAATGCCCTAATGTTATAAGTTTTATAATAATCTATCACTCACACAAGTTAGAGAGAAGATACATTTACAACTAGTTAAATTGGTATCATTACATTGTACAAAACAAAGCCATTCAATGAAACCACTGAAGAAATTACTATATCCTGATTATAGGGTTAACAAATCATTATCAGCAATTCTGTTTATTAAATACTCTAACGAAATTCAAAAAATGTTCACATAAGCAACAACCTGATGAGCTGTTACTTTGATCTCTAAAGTTAAATATATATATATATAGTACTAGACTGGTTAAATGAGCAAGAAGTCTTTGTTTAGATCTTCTGAAAGAGGAGACAGAGACTAAAATCAACTTCGCAGAAATAATAAAAAGTAGGCCACACACACACACACACACACACACACACACACACACACACACACACTTATAATCTGTTCAATTTATTTTGTGTTTCTCATTTGAACATATTAGTATTAAATAAATATTATGTATTCCTAGTTTAGGATTTTAAGTGTTTACTTTTGATGTCTATATATTTCACACTTAGCATGCATGTATAAAAGGAATATAATTTGACTATTGTTTAGTATTAGCAGAACAATCTGAATTATTAAGTGATAGAACTGATCATGTTTACTGCAATAAAAAGGTAAAAACCATTAACATATGATCCCTGTAAAGGAACTATTTTTTCAGCCTTTCATAGTTTTGAATAAATTAAGCTCATAATAAAAAGCAAAACTTTTTCAAAGTATTAGAATCAGATATTTGAAGGAGTTAGGGAAAAGTGCTGGAAGACATTAATGGAAATGTTGGTTGTCATGACTATGCCGTTTGTGTATGCTATTTTCCATTCATGGAAATGAGACACATACTTTCCCAGAGATAAGAGAAAGAGCAGCTATATTCTTTTAAAATATATACTACTATCATGATTGTGTGTGTGGAAGGATATATGCCACAGACTATCTATGGAGAGCAGAGGACAACTTTGTCCTACCTGTTCCACTCATGCATGGGTTCTGAGGATCAAATTCAGGGCCCCTGGCTTGAGAAACGTACTCCTTTAAAATTTGTGTCATCTCATTGGCCTTGGATCTGATATTTTTCATGATTACATTTCAGTGAAAGAACTTTCAGGTTCTTGAGCAAGACATTGCTAGGACTGTAAAGTATTTGTGTCTCAAAGGGATAGAGAAAGAATTAAGCTACCTAAAATAAGTGCTTTAATAAAAAAAGGATGACAGTGGCCAGTACTGAAGGAGAAACCTGCCTGACGTTTAGCCCAAGGGAAATGTAAAGGTACTCTTGGCCAGTGGCCAAAATATATTATATCACACTATGTAAAGAAAACCTGCTATGCCTTGTGGATTTCTGTCCTAAGTCACCAGCTCCTACGATCATGTAAGTCAATTTCTTGAACTAAATCTTTTTCATGCTTTCTCCCCTCACCCCACTGTCCACATTTTGCTGCTCATTCTTGATGGAAACTGGCTATTCTGTTCCCTGTCTTGTCTGCCCATGATGGCCCCCTCATGCTTTCACACCATTTTTGTGGTTTATTGAGTGGTGAATTAAAGGGAGTTGCAACTTACTTTTGCCACTGTTTCCATCAAGAGCTGCTTTATTTCTGTTCTTGAATCAGAGCTGTTACTGTGACATTTTAAAAACTGACAGAAGGTGCTTGGAGTGAGGTTTCGACAGTTCTAGGGTAGAATGACTACTAATGAGCCAGGTCCTCTGCAAGAACAGCAAGTGCTTTTAACTGCTGATCTCACAGTCCAGCCACCTGGTTCAGTTCCCAGAACCCACATGGTGGCTTTTTCTAACAGCAGATCCACTCCTGGCCACCCTGTACCCAAGACACATATGTGGTAAGCATAATGACTCATACAAATAAAATAAAAGTAAAAACTTAAAAGATTAAGAGGACTGGCTACCACTTGTAGGGTAAAAAGTCAGAGTCCACTGAAGGGTTTGAAAACTCACTAAATGCCACCAGTCTCTGAGTCTGAAAACCTACCAGTCCCTGATCCACAAACGCCATCAGTCCTTGAGCTCAAAATCCCACCAATTCCTGGGCTTGCCTTGAAATACCACCAATTCTTACCCTGGAAAGCTCCACCCCTGAGGAACCCTATATAACACCTGCCTCTTGCTCAGTTCCTTGATGTTTCTCTCCTCAGCAGAGGCAGCCACCCTCTTGTGTCTCTCCCAAGAAGTCTTCTGTGTAAAGCGTGTTATGTTGTATGACTTTGTAATATCACTTGGCTCCCAACTGCCAGAATGCTTTTCTCCTAAGAGCTGAAACACCTTCATTGGGGAAGTCCCCTCATAACTGTGACACTTACAACATTGGTATGAGTGTATTCCATATGATATCCAGTCACCATGTTAGGAAAAATATATAACCCAGAGAGAAGCCAAGTAGAAGTGACCTGGTCAAAATCCATAAGGAGCAACTAACTAAGAAATACAGTCAAGAATTACATTACTGCAGAAGAAAAACTAAAATGTATTTTCTTGCTTCCTTTATTGTTAGTTTCCTATAAAGCTACTGATTAGGGAGTAAGAGGACACCATTGCATACAAGCAAGATTTTGCTGAAAGGACCCCGATATAGCTGTCTCTTGTGAGACTATGCTGGGGCCTAGCAAACACAGAAGTGGATGCTCACAGTCAGCTATTGGATGGGTCACACGGCCCCTAATGGAGGACCTAGAGAAATTACCCAAGGAGCTAAAGGGAACTGCAACCCTATAGGTGGAACAACAATATGAACTAACCAGTACCCGGGAGCTCTTGTCTTTAGCTGCATATGTATCAAAAGATGGCCTAGTCGGCCATCACTGCAAAAAGAGGCCCATTGGACTTGCAAACTTTATATGCCCCAGTACAGGGGAATGCCAGGGCCAAAAAGGGGGAGTGAGTGGGTAGGGAATTGGGGGTGGGTGGGTATGGGGAACCTTTGGGATAACACTGAAAATGTAAAGGAGGAAAATACCTAATTAAAAAAAAAGATTCTCACATTTTGATGTTATTTTTCTCTTCTTTGAACCTATCAGTCTTATTTTTATTCTCGATCCACTCAGGTGAAGTAAAGTTAAATGCCTATAGAAACAAGTCATAAATGTCCATCAGCAAAGCACAATAAAATCTTCCTTTAACACTAGTTACCATCAAGGTCAGTAGACAGCTCACCATCATAGTATAACCCTGGGACCTTGGAAGCTATGAGCCAGTGCTCTGTTGTTTTATCAACTGCCTTTATACTTTTTGTAGCTAAACACTGCATATATAAAGATCATATTTGACAAATAAAAAGTGGCACTTCTAAGTTTACTCATAGTTCTCTAGGATTCAGTGGTATGAGGTCTAAGGGAGGTTTATGGTTATAGTGTAGCTACATACTCATAGAAAAGATACCAGGGATTTAGAGGATTCTAAGAAGCCATTTTCAAACCAGAGCACTAGTTTTATTTCCAAGAAAAGAGTTGATGCAGATAGATCCCATATCCAGAAAAAGAAAATCAATTCATAGTATAAGAAAGACATTGAATGAAAATGAAAATTAAATTGTTTTGTCAATGACATGCAGCTTTTGTAACATTTCCTCTATGGTCAGTGAGAAAAGTAACATTAGATTTGAAGTTACCATGATTTGATATTTCAAAAAATATTTTTTAAAAATTATGATTTTTTTCGGAGTTGCTGGACTATTTTGTTTCTGGATTATACATTGAGGACTGATATTTCCTCATCTTTCAGATGAAGTTGTTTAGAGTACTCAGAGATATTTGGGGACACACATCCTCCAGTTAAGATAACATAAGTATAGTTTGTTTTGATATTGGTTTGTGGCTCTATAACTGTGACAAACACATATGACTAAGTGTTTGGATCTCGGAAAGCCTCTGAAGTTCATATGTAGGTGAGGAACCAATAACGATTGTCTATTTTACTTTGGTAATGTCTTCTGTTGTCCTCTGTCTCACCTTGATTTCTGCTATATACAGAACCTCGGCATCTACCATCTTCTCTTTCCAAGGCATTCAACACCCTGTAGCCTCTGCTATGACAGTAACACTTTGTTCACTCATAGGATGTCAGAATCCTATGTCCACCCATCCATGTGGCATCAAAACCAAGTGTGGATTAAATGCTACCATTAAGGACCTTCTGTTACTTAGATCTGTCAGTGACACTGGTGTTGGTAGTAGTTGATGAGATGGTCTCCTCATGACTTCTAATGCCACAGTAGAAATACTTCCCACCCTCCTCTTTGATGGGTTTAAGGTAGGAAGATATATTGATTTATGGAAGTTGTAGATATCTGCCAAAAATTATACAATCTCTGTAGAAACTGATATGAATTCCTCCATGTTATATCTTCTTCAACAACAAAAAAAGTTTTATTGTTAATTATAAGTGGTCATAAAATAAATGTCCACACAGCCATTTTCCTTCAATGGGCTCTGCATAGCTTTTGTTCAATACAGGATAGAGAGATTTGAATACGGAACATTTTCTATTTGTCTTTGCTCTGAGCATTTTGAGCAACTTCTACCAGAAAATACAGTATTCTCAGTAAAATAAACAAGAACAAAAGTCCCTGGGCTTTCTCGGGAAGGTAGTGTTCTTTACTGTGCTAGGAAGAGGAGCTCTATATGTCTTTTGATTTTGTATAATGAGGTAAATGTAAACATGGGGTACGGATCGAGCAAATAAATTCTTTCTCAAGAGACACTAGCACTGCCAGCTCAGTACACAACGCTGAGTTACATATTGGAGGTCAAATATTACAATGTTATTCAACCATGAATCTCACAATGTAAATCCCATATTGCTTATGACCTCTCAAGACACTATTTATATGTTGGGCCAGGGAGAAAGAAGTCTTTTAGTGGGCCAATAGAAGTTCCTTTTTCAGGAATGCAAAAGGGGCAACTCATAGCACTGAAAACATTACTTCTTTATATGTATCTTCATATTACTCTAGTTATTTCTTTCAGACAAACTGTATTTTTCTTCACTAAATAAAATAACCAACTATTTCAATTTTGCTGAGACTTGGGTTTTGGGGGGTGGGGTATGAAATTATTATATATTCAGTGTTAAAACTGGGTCAGTTCTGAGGATACTTGGACAATTGTTATGCTACTGCCTTCGAACACTGAACAAATTTGAGTTTAGTACTTTTACACTAACATGTTCCTTAAGTGTGTGATTTTCAGTTGTTTGTTTTATTTTGTTTTTATTTGCAACAGTATCACACTTCATAGCACTTGTTAGCTTGAAACTCATTGTATAAACAAGGCTGGCCTTAAATTCATAGAAATCCACTGGTTTTTCTCAAAGTCTGGGGTTAAAGTCTGACCTGATTTAAGTTCTGATATTTTTAACTTCACACATCCCGCATTCCTACAAAGGTGAAGGTGGTCTCTATTCCTACAAAGAGAAGATGGTCTTTATTTATTATTATTGTAGTCACTCAAATCTGGTCAATGGCTGAATGCCATAGAGTTGTTAAATGGAACCCACTCTCACTTAGCCAGATTTTTGTAAGTATATTGCTAGTTTAGGTTCTTAGTCCTATTTCAAAGCAGTTTTTCCAAACTCATTTAGCCAATACAAAGTTCCCACCATGATTGGTACATTTGCATATTTAATTAGACATTTCACTTTTCAATTGTCCTAAGATGTTTTTGCTATCTATTATATCTTGAACGTCTCCCCACCACCACCACCCCAGGCTTGTCTGTTGCAGTGATGGGACATTTAAGAGGTAGGCCTAATGGTAAGTATGCTCTTTAAGAGATTTGGTGTTTAGTTGTACTATCTCTCTTTGCGCCATAAAAGGACCACCTACCACTCCCAAGGACTGCCCCACTTTGGTGAACTGACTTATCAAACCCCCAAAATAAGTGGCTAGGCAAGTATGAAATAAACCAAACATTTTCCTCCTTTTAGGCTTATCGTTTCATGTATTTTTAACATAGTGGTAGCAAAGAGACTAACAAAATTTTGTATTTCATTTTGGCAATAGTTTATGCCTATAGTTTCTCAAACAATGGTAAATTTAAATGGCAGTCAGCAGTTAAAATTACCTTTTCTTAAATAATCAACACTAATTTTTCATTTAGAAATAATTATAATAATATAAAATAATAATTATGTATATAATCATTTCACATTGTGTAGTATATCTCATTCTTTTTATTCTTTTTTTTTGTCTTTTAAACTGAAACTAGAATAGCTACATGACTTAGCAGGCATCAAAAAAATACTAATCAAAACCTTTACATTTCTGTACTTTATTCCACACTAAAGGATGAGTATTTTCATGATAGATCAATTTTAACAACCATCTTATATATCTTAATGTTGTAGAAACACTGGGCTTCTATATAAGTTACTAGGGCAACAGCAGCAACAATATGTGTGTGTGTGTGTGTGGGGGGGGGGGTACATGGGGAAGTGAAGGGGTGGGAGACCCGAGTCCCACCAGAGATCAGATAAACTGCCACGGGACCCCATGGAACCTCCTGGGAGGTGCACACTGGGCCAGGGACAATAGGTCCTCACCTTCAGACATCCCAGACATCGCTGTATGTAGAGAAAGAGCTGAGCACGGAACCTTGGATGGACTCTGGCCCAGGGGCAGAAGGGGAAGGTAGGAGCAGAGCTCTGGCAGGTTACCACGGAGACAAGAGAGTCTGGCTAGCTCAGGCTACTAGATAAGAGGGCAGTTCTGGTTGGCTAGCAGTAGGTCTTGGCTAGAGTGCAGGGAAGGCCTCCCAGTGAGAGATAGAGGGAAGCCTGCTCTATTGCTCCAGTAGGATGGATCTCAGTGAGCAGAGGTCTATGGTTTAGAGCTTTATTGTGGAGAGAGAGAGAGAGAGAGAGAGAGAGAGAGAGAGAGAGAGAGAGAGAGAGAGAGGAAGGACCTAGCATCCCCTTTTATAGTGGGCTGGGCTACCTTGCTGTTGCCAGGTAACTGTGGGAAGGAGATTACCTGGCTGTAGCCAGAATACCAGGAGCTTGGGATATTGTCTATGTGACTGGTAGTCACAGGATTGTGGAGTTGAGGAGTTGATGTGGTGTCAGGCACTTGTGTCTGGGAGCATAGCTTAAGGTTTGGTCCCTTGTACATTTTTCTACTGAGTCTCCCGAGTAAGCCTCGCTTGACCAGAACATAGACTGACTTTCATGGTCCAACATGGTGTGTGTGTGTGTGTGTGTGTGTGTGTGTGTGTGTGTGTGTCTAATCATAGAAGCTTGAAAATGTCTAGGTTGGCTGGGCATGGTGGCGCATGCCTTTAATCCCAGCACTCAGGAGGCAGAGGCAGGCAGATTTCTGAGTTCAAGGCAAGCCTGGTCTACAAAGTGAGTTCCAGGCCAGCCAGGGCGATACAGAGAAACCCTGTCTCAGGAAAAAACAAAACAAACAAACAAACAAACAAACAACCCCCCAAAACGAAAATGTATAGGTTATTCTTGTATTACATGAAAATAAAGTCTGTTTGATGTCCTCCATAAGAGATAGAAAATATATTAGAAGAACAAATATTTCCACAAACCACAATATATTTTTCACAACTGGATCTCCCTTCCTTTTTAATCTTTAGTTTCATCCAGTTTCAGATCCCACACCTAATTAATTGTAAGAAATTTAAACAAGCTGAAGGGCCCAAGTGAGGACACCTCAGTCCTACTTGGGAGAGAGAAGAAAGCAATCACAAGAGGGGAGGGAGGAGAGGACCTGGAGGGAAAGTGGATGGGGGCAAGGAGTTGGGGGGACAGTGGGTAGATGGGAACCTGATCTGGTATTGGATGAGGGAAAAGGACTGAATCCCCTAGGGCCAGCAGAAAGAATGGAAACAGGCAACTTCAGGAAATAGGATGTTGAGGGGACTCTCCAGAATGCACCAGAGACCTGGGAGGTAAGAGACTATCAGGACTCAAAAGGAGGGACCTTTGATGAAATCCCCAATAGTAGAGAGAAGGAACTTATAGAGCCCACCTCCAGCAGGAAGATAGGGCATCAAATGACAGATGGGGTTGCCACCCCACATCTCTGACCCATAATTGTTCCTGTCAGAAAGAATTATAGGGATGGAAATTGAGAAGAGCCTGAGGAAAAGAAGGTCCAGCGACAGGCCCAAAGTAGGATCCAGCTCAAGGGGAGGTCCCAAGGCCTGACACTATTACTGAGAGTTTGGAGTGCTCATAAAAATGGACCTATCATGACTGTCCCTGAAAGGCCCAACAAGCAGCTGAAAGAGTCAGTTGCAGATATTTGCACCAAACCAATGGACAGAAGCAGCTGACCTCTGTGTTGAATTATGGTAGGCTGAAAGAAGCTGAGGAGAAGGGCGATCCTGTAGGAGCACCAGCAGTCTCAATTAATTTGGAACTCCTGAGATTTCTCAAACATTGGACCACCAAACAGACAGCATACACTAGCTGATATGAGGCCACCAACACACATACAGTAGAAGACTCCTGGGTCTCTGTTTATTCAGAGATGATTCACCTAACCCTCAAGAGACTGAAGGCCCTAGGGAATTTAGAGGTCAGGTGGGGTAAGGGGTGGAAGCATCTACATGGAGACAGGAGGGTGGGGAGGAGGTGTTGGATGTGAAGCAGAGAGCAGAGGGAGGGAAACGGAAATGGAATATGGTGTATAAAAATAAATAAGTTTCAAAAAAAGAAATTTAAACATTTGTAATAGATTTAAGGTTAAAGTATAATGTTAGGGATTTGCTTTCCTTTACTTCTTTATTCTTGGAGTGTATCCTTAGTGATGTGGTCCATAGCATCTACCCAAAGAAACACCCTAATCCTTGTTCTCCAGTGGGGTTTATTTCAGTGATACCTTTCAAGGAACTGGTCATGACTCAGGTGAATCAAAGACCATTTTCCTTAGTTCACTAAGACAGGAAATTCATAAATCTTAATTGGTTGGTAATTTATTTTTCTCATAATGTAATGATAATTCTATTTCTAATAAGTGTGGTTTCCTATTTCATACCCAAGTTGAGGAGAGTCCTGGGCATTAATCACGTGTAGGCTGAATAGGGACTGTACAGGGGGTATTTAGCACCCCTCCGATTTTCAGTTTTATTGTTATTTTTCCTTCTGCACACAATGAGAGCAAAATACTAACTGGTGGTAGCTATAATAATGTGTTTGAATAGAAAGCTGAACATCTATATTTTAAACTGTATGCAAAACTCTGTGTTTGTTAGGTATTATAATCACCATTATTATTATGAGAAAACTGAGTAAGTTTAATTAAAAGATTTACCCAAGGACAGGCAGTCAACAAATGATGGAGCTAAGTGGAGCAGCAATCCATTTTATAATTTAGTCCTTCTCAACTACATCATCTTCCCATTATTACCTTTTCTGTGTCCTTTCTCATACCTGAGTTGGCTTAGCACATTTTAACATTTACTATAACAAGCAGTAGCAGAGCAATGTAGATGTCCATGCATGTCTGTGAGATGCTGATGCGAGCGTTATTAAGAAGCTGTAGCCTGCCACTAAGGAGATTACCTAGGGTAGAGCCTTCTGACCTTGATGGCTCTATTTGCTCTTCTCCAAGACTCTGCTTCCCCGTGAAAGGTCCTTGAGACTTCCGGAATCACACCCTGTAGATCACCTGCGGGCTGGCTCCCGTCACCAAGAACGGGCTGGCGGGAGATGGGCCTACCCTCTTTATAAGCACGGACTCTCAGTAAACTTCAGAGGCTTTGAACAGAAAGGTTTGTCTTGGCCTCATTCTTTTCTCACTGTCTGATCTCTTTCAGCCCCAGCCTGCCTTTCAAGGGAACCTAGTTCACGTGGCCGCAGGCGGCTACAGTAAGGCTTATGTAGTGGCTGGTTTTGTGTGCCAATTTGACACAGGCTGGAGTTATCACAGAGAAAGGAGTCCCCCCTGCCCCCCCCCCTTGAGGAAATGCAATCAATTCTCAATTAGTGATCAAGTGAGGAGGGCCCTTTGTGGGTGGTGCCATCCCTAGGCTGGTAGTCCTGGGTTCTATAAGAAAGCAAGCTGAGCAAGCCAGGGGAAGTAAGCCAGTAAGTAACATCCCTCCATAGCCTCTGCATCAGCTCCTGCTTCCTGACGTGGTTGAGTTCCAGTCCTGACTTCCTTTGGTGATGAACAGCAACATGGAAGTGTAAGCTGAATAAATCCTTTCCTCCACAGCATGCTTCTTAGAAACTCTAAGACAGCTTCTCCAGTGGAACCAAAGTGATAGAACATGTATGTATGCATGTATCTTTTACTCTCTTTATTTATCTATATCTACCTAACATCTATCTATCTAGCATCTATCTATCTATCTATCTATCTATCTATCTATCTATCTATCTATCATCTATCTCATCTATATCTATTTATGTATGTACCTACCCATATCTCTATACCTATCTATATGTATGTATGTATGTATCTATCTATCTACGCATGTATCTATATATCTATAAATCTATATATCTACCTATCATCTATATCTATATGTCTATGTGGCTATATATTATCTATTATCTCTATCTCTATTTATCCCTACATCTCTATACACGCATACCTAGACCTATATCTATTTTTACATCTATTAATTATAGTGGCTTAAAGGCTATATGGTACAGGTAGTTCTACAAAGGCTAATGGCTTTCTTCCAAGAAAAAGTCAAAGAATGCTGCAGTTGTTCAGTGCAGAAGGCTAGATGTCTCAACAGTTTCAATCTTGTGTTGGTGTTTCAGAAGATTCATAGAGAGCTATTGGTCTTCAATATACATTAGAATCTCAAAGAAATCGGCTCTAACACCAGCCAAGAAATGTCTCAGTGAGAGGACAGATGAACTTACTAATGATACTGAGTACATGCTGGCAAAAGCAAAGGCTTCCTTTTTTCATATGTTTTTATGTTGGATGATATCAGAAGATGTTGTACAGTTTTAGGGTCAGTCTTCCCACCTTAAATGATAAGCAAGGAAATTCCTCATGGACTTGTCTAGTTATATCATGTTTAGTTGATTACAGACATATTCATGTGTATAACCAAGATTAGCCATCATTCAGTCATGTAGACAAATACAGAATGTGTGTGTGTGTGTGTGTGTGTGTGTGTGTGTGTGTGTGTGTGTGTAATTTGTCATCTCCATTTGGTCCTGGGAACCTCTTGCTTTCCTTTCCTGGCATCTGGGACTTTCTACTTTCTAATGGCTAGCCCCAGTTCCCCATCCCCCACTGAGACACACCTCCATTCAATTTTCTGACCCTCTGTACTTCTCCTCCATTTCCTACCATACATGATCCTGCCAACTTTTATACTCCCTCTCCTCTTTTAACCCAGAATTGTTTCTTTCTAAAGAAAATATAGGGACTGAGTGGAGGAGAGAATGAAGGAAAGGCCATCCAAACTGCCCTACCTAGGGATCCATCCAATATACAGACAACAAACCCAGACACTATTGCTGATGCCAAAAAGTGCTTGCTGACAGAAACCAGGTTTAGTAGTCCCCTGAGAGGTTCTGCTAGACCCTGACCAATACTGGTGGGGATGCTCTCAGCCAACCATTGGATTGACTATGGGACCCTAAGGAAAGAGGTAGAGAAGAACTGAAGGAGTTGAAGGAGATTGTAACCCCATAGGAAGAACAATAATATCAACTGAGCAGATTCCCCTCAGAGCTCCCAGGGACTAAACCACCAAATAAAGAAAACAAATGGAAGGACCCCTTGGCTCCAGCTGCAGATGTAGCATAGTATTGCCTTATTTGGCATCAATGGGAGGGTAGGCCCTTGGACATGTGGACAATTAGTGTGCCCCAGCATATGGGGATGCTAGGACAGGGCAGTGAATTGGGACTTGGTTGGTTGGTTGGTTGGAGGAGCACCCTCATAGAGGCACGGGTAGAGGGGATGAGATAGTGGACTTTCAAAGGGGAAACCAGAAAGGGGGACAACGTTTGAATTGTAAACAAATAACCAATAAAGTGTGTGTGTGTGTGTGTATGTGTGTGTGTGTGTGTGTGTGTGTGTGTGTTATGTTTCTGTAGTTACTAGAATCACAAATGTTCTTAATTCGTCATTATGGTGTTTATCATCAATGATGCTTCTTGATTTTCTATCTGAGAAAATGTCTTAGCATAATTAGTTTTAGGATTTTCTTGTGTAATTTCTGATGGGCTTGCTGCTTTATCTTCACATTTGCATTAAATGTCAACCTTTTAACTTTTTTTTTCTAACTTGATCAATGTGTGTTCCACTGAGATACTTGATCATTCATCTTGTCTCTTTGAAGAAGTCAACTGGAGTTTTAAGAACATCTCATCTTTCCCTGACTACCTGTTAGTTTGAGAGAACTAGTTTGATCTCAACAGAACTAATTTAGTCTGCATTATTTTACTTTGTTTTTGATTCAGTATTATTTGGCAAGTGATGAGTGAAAAAATCTGAGTTTAATCTTTAAAGCATTATAACTTGGCACAGGTTTGGAAAGATGCTACCTACATTGTAGCATGGAGTTTCTGGTAACATTTTATGTCTTTGTATTCAAAATACTTAAAAAAATGAAATGAAAGCAAGTAATAAAGGAAACTTTGAGATTTAGAGAAATTAAATGTACGAATAGAGATCAGGATTTTTAGTTAAATATTTGTAGAAGTTTCAATATTTTTAAAAACTGTAAATTTATACATATACATGCATAAACACACACACACACACACACACACATATATATATATACCATATGTATATATATTCAGATACTCACACATACACACACACATATATATATATTTTCACACATAGTCACCATCACCTGAAAGTTGTTAATTACAAAACAAAAACAAAATAATGAGCCATATTAAGGATATTATTTACATTTGCATCAATCATGCACCAACTCTGTCATATGAATGTTTAACAGCATTTATGATTAGAGTAATATTTTTAGGATGCAGTAATAAGATATTATATAAACCCTAATTTAAAGCTGATATGGGTTGGGGAGTCTTTAAATACCACCTGGACAATAATGATGATATGAGTGCAAATCTTACACACCTGAACCATAGCCCTTGTAGTAAGGCTTAGGGGCAGAGACAGGTGGATCTTCCAAGCCTGGCAGTAAGGTCTGGATTCAGTGAGAGAGCCTATCTCAAAAGATAAATTGGAAATACAATAGTATAAGTCATTGGATGTCAACCTCTGTCCTCAATCTGTGTATGGATATACAATACACTACACAATACACTACACTACACACTACGCTACTCTACACTACACTATACACTACACTAGAGTACACCATGCACTATACTACACTACACTGCATTCTTGATACTTTCTTGTGATGAAGGGGACTAGAGCCAATTACAGTTTATCTAGCTGTTTAACAGTGACTTTTCTAAACCTGTAATTTAGTATATTTTAAACCTATCTTGTCTAGTGTCATTAGGTCAGAAAATAGTTTTATCTAGGCTTTGTGCTCTTTTGTGCCTTTCTGTGGGGTGATGGAGAATTTGAACAGTCGCTTGCTCAGAGAAACTCTTCCTTGATTTGCATTGTGATATTGTAGGGTTCGTTGCGAGCCCTGTCAGTACAAGTGACAGTCTTGGAAAACTCACTTGGGCTTTGTGAGGATTCTGCTGGTTTGAAGCACTGAGGAGAGCTGTAATCAGGCAAATAATGACTTTTATAAAGATATTTCACACTCTTAACTTCTCTCTAGAAATAGATTCTCAGAATGTTTGGTTTGTACCCTGAGAAGTAGTAAATTCCCATATGGTTTGTGTGACATTTGACACAAAATAATGAAGTCTGCGACAAAACTGACGTTTACTTCCATGTGTTATTTAAATATGTGCACTTTCTTCATGGATCAATCTTTCTTCTGTACCCTTAATAAAAGCAATTTCCCTAGGAGCTGGAAGACATGCATCTTTTGAGTCAGGCAAAAACCTAAAATGGCAAAATTTACTGAACAATATATTTCAACTGCGTTTTCCATGGGGAAGAAAGTTATAGGTAATTGTACAATTCCAGTTTCTCCAGGCACTAGGTTTATAAGAACATGTCTGGAGCAACCAGAGACCAAAATCATATTTCTGCAGTACTTCAAGGCAAAGCAACCTTCCCTCTTCTCACTACTGCAAAAAGAGGACTTCATCTTAAGGGAGAGATTTAAAATGTCACAGGAGGCTTTTGAAATAGTGGAGACTGTGCGAAGGTTGTGTTACCACCACATCTTTAAACACAGGTCTTCAGTGGTGAAGGCAGTATATAAATGGAAGATAGAGAATTAATTCATCGTACAGTGAAGCAGAAAACTCACATCTGTTCTCTCTACAACCCAATACACCCCATTTATTAATGCTGTTCTCTGCACTGTCGGGTCTAAGCAATTAACTTGCACAGACTGGCTTCTCTGGGGCTAGACAGTCAGTGTTTATCAGCTTATACCTTTTTAAGCATTTTTTTCCATAGGAGAAAGATAAGACAAAAAAATAAGCAGTGTTTCTAGTGCTCAGACAGGGCTGAGGATACCATTCACATCCAGCCATGGGCTAATTTTCATGTCTGAGTAATATTCACCAATTTTAATAATAGAAATTTGTACTATATCATTTAGCCAATTACAAGTAGATGATCTTGAGTGAAATATTATGCAAGTAGGTTATCTTCCTGGTGAATGATTCATTTCTAAATGTATTGCTAACCCACACATCTGGGTTCATGGGAGAGAAGAAATAAATTAATTGTTCTGGTAAATAGAAAAATAGAAAATATACATTTGCGTGGGTGCTGGTATTCTGCACTACAGTGATATTGTAAATAAATTGCCATATTTTTTGTGAAAACATGCCTCATAATTTTTACAAATTTCTTAATCAATACCTCATTTGGATATGTAAATGGATTCAACATAACTTTCTTGAGTATTTCTTTGTCTTTGTCCACTTGCCCACTATAGCCTCCCTTCCTTCTCTGAGTACCCAGATTCTGAGAGTGGCCGAGCCATTCACTCTGGTTACCTAGTTTCATAAGGACATACATTCCTTTCTTTCTCTTGAATCCAATCTACTCACAGAATTTTTGTTTTGTTTTGTTTTGTTTTTAAGTCAATTGCTACCATTTATTATTTTCTTGTCCTCACCTTAAATTCTCCAACTTGGACCTATGTCATATCTTTATAGCTAGTATATTTTGTTACCCTCCTTTTTCTTCATCTTATATAAATTTTACTGAGTTTCTTCTTTGACAATATCATACATATATAAAATGGATTCTACTATTATAAAGCCTAACCTTGTCCAATCTCCCCACACCATACAGTTTTATCATTTCCCCCTTAGAAGTCCCTTTCCAATATTAATGTTTCCCCCTCTCTCTGCCTCCCTTTTGTGCTCTCTCTCTCTCGACCAGGACTACTTTTCAACAGGAGTTTAACATCACCTACTTGAAACTAAGTTCTAAGATCTCCTCAGTAAATACTAAACTTAAGAAAAATGATTGTCCCTTTATAGACTTAGTTACTCCTTCATTACTATGACAAAGTACAATGAGCAAAATAAATTTAAGGAAGAAGTTTATGTTGGCTTATAGGTCTAAAGAAAATCAAGCATGGTGGGAATGCCTGGCATGCCAATGCAATCGGGAAGCTAGCTGATCAATATTTTGTCTTAATCCACACACAGGAATCAGAATGAGAGAGGAGGAAGTATGATGAGATTATGAGCCTTCAAAGTCTTCCCTGTGACATACTTTCTCAAGAAAGACTGCATACAAAGGATCCAATAACCTTCCCCCAAACACTATCACTAACAGGAACCAACTATTTCAAACATAAGCCTATGGGGACATCTCTTACTAAAAGCACCACATTCTGTCTCTAAGCCCTCAAAGACTCAACATCACGCTATAATGTAAAATGCATTTAGTTCAGCTTCCACAATTGAAAGACAAACATCTCTTCTGAGACTCAATAGAATCTCAAGCCTATGTAGAGTGAAATAGTGAGCCATGTGTGCCATGGCACAGAGTACACACGGCCATGTCAAATGGAGAAGTGAAAGAACAGCAGGGAAGATTAAACCAAGCTAAGACCAAAACTCAGCAGGGAAAACATCATATGCAGGATCTGGAGATTAGTTTCAAAGGGATTAGAAGGTCCCACCCCTCTGTACTGGCCGGTTTTGTGTGTCAACTTGACACAAGTTGGAATTATTCCTGAGAAAGGAGCTTCAGTTGGGAAAATGCCTCCGTGAGATCCAGCTGTGGGGCATTTTCTCAATTAGTGATTAAGGGAGGAGGGCCCATTGTGGTTGGTAGTGGCCCATCTCTGGGCTGGTAGTCTTGGGTTCTATAAGAGAGCAAGCTGAGCAAGCCAGGGAAATCAAGCCAGTAAGGAACATCCCTTCATGATCTCTGCATCAGTTTCTGCTTCCTGACCTGCTTGAGTTCCAGTCCTGATTTTTTTGGTGATGAACAGCACCAAACATGGTAAACATGTTGTGTAAGAACAAGGCAGTGTAAGCTGAATAAACTGTTTCCTCCCCACCCTGCTTCTTGGTCATGATGTTTTGTGCAGGAATAGAAACTCTGACAATGACACCCTCTCACTTTGACTTTTATAACATGTACGTCTCCCATGGTCAGGTTCCACCTCCTGTAGGCAGCTTTCATTGATGTCTTGTGGGTTTTTAATCTTTAACAACTTGTAGGCTCGGCCATGATCCAGGTTTTACCTTCAGAGCATCATATAATGGTTTCTCAAGGCTTCCTCCTAGGAATGTCAACCCAGCCTAGACTAGTTCTCTGAAACTACAGAGAAAAATGACAATAACTGTTTCAGTTTTGTAGTTTTAATATATCTAAAGCCAGTAGCAAGTGGGTGACCCTGCAACATTTCAGCGCCATCTTGGGATACACTCCCTCTCCATTGGATCGTGGTTGCAAGTGTCTTTCATATTATAAGACAATTACTTTGTAGGAGCAAGTAATCCCCTAGACACTCTTTCACAAGAGGCTTATCTAGCTATGGTATTGCTCAGATTTTTCCTATTATTCCAGAGAAGGGCAGGAGGCTTTTAATTTTATTTTTATAAGGTATTTTCTTCATTTACATTTCCAATGCTATCCCAAAAGTTCCCCCCATACCCTCCCTCCCTCTCCACTACCCACCCACTCCCACTTCTTGGCCCTGGCGCTCCCCTGTACTGAGGCATATAAAGTTTGCAAGACTGATGGGCCTCTCTTTCCAATGATGGCCGACTAGGTCATCTTCTGATACATATGCAGCTAGAGACATGAGCTCTGGGGGGTACTGGTTAGTTCATGTTGTTGTTCTACCTATAAGGTTGCAGATCCATTTAGCTTCTTGGGTGCTTTCTCTAACTCCTCCATTGTGGGCCCTGTGATCCATCCAATAGCTGACTGTGAGCATCCACTTCTGTGTTTGCTAGGCCCTGGCATAGCCTCACAAGCAATATCTGGGTCCTTTCAGTAAAATCTTGCTAGTGTATGCAATAGTATCAGCGTTTGGAGGCTGATTATGGGATGGATCCCCGGATATGGCAGTTTCTAGATGGTCCATCCTTTCATCTCAGCTCTAAACTTTGTTTCTACGACACTGATTTCTTTAACAATCATTGCTTCATTTTCAGTACACAACCTGCCTGCAAGCTTAATCTTTTGTTTCCTGTCCAAACTGAACATTTTTAATTTCTTCCTAACTCACTTGTTGATCTTATTTATTACATACCTGCTTAAAGGGGATCAGCAATAACCACCCCATAGCCTCAATGTTATACAGTCTTGAAATGTCCTACTTCAATTGAACAAGTCTATTACTTTTAAATTTTGCTTCAGGCAAACATTTTCAAACTATGTACTGAAGGATGTTTGGCTTCTTTGATAATAGAATCCTTCCTTTCTGAAACCCCATAAGCTATAAGATATGCCTCTAATGTCCTGTTTAATGTTGGAACTATTGTCTTCCAGATTCTTGATAGAATGCTATATGAAGTTCTGCTTAGTGTTCTATGGCTTTTCTAGTCCAAAGATCCAAACATTTTCTATGTTCATGTTTTTAATAGCAACTAGCCCTCCTTTCTTGGTACTTTTATGTTGCTGTTATAAACTACAATAACCAAGGAAACTTAAAGAGAGAAAGAACACTTTGGCTTACAGTTCTGGAGGGATGTACTGCCTAGTTTCTTTCTCATCTTGACACAAGCTAGTTTTCTGAGTTGAGGGAATCACATTTGAAGACATATCTCTTTAAGACTGGCATACTGACAAGCTTAGGGGCTATTTTATTAGTTAGTGGTTAGTGTGAGAGGAACTACTACGGGTTGTATGACCCTTTGGTAGGTGGTTCTCTGGCATAAGAAAGAAGACTGAATAAACCATGGGGAATAAAACTTTGCATTCGTTCCTGCTTTCACATTTATGCCTTGTTTGAGTTCCGGCCCTGACTCCTAGCTCTCCAAGCTGTTTTTTATCCTGGTGTTTGTTTTACAGCAGTAACAACCATAAATAATATAAAGATATTTTTGATCATAGTAGAGAAGGTATAGAATGGCAGTGGGGATGGGGAACTGGCTGTATTTTGATTGTTCATTTTATCCATACATAGCACATAGAAAAGAACAGAAAGGGATGCGAGACTATCAACCTTCAAAGTCCTCCCTCAGTTCTATATTTACTCCAACAAAGCTTCACCTCCTAAGGGTTCTATAACATCACCCAAAAAGGAACCACCATTTTTGAACCAATATGCACCCATAGAAGGACATTTCTCAATCAAAGCATCATATCAAGAAGTCATTCTTCATGGAGATTTAAAGCTCCACAAGACTCCTCCTATTCCATTATTGACTTTTGATGGGTCCAAGTTTGTAGATGTTCATTGTGAGCATCTACAGCTGCAGGGGAATTAGGAATGTATTGGCTGTTTCTTGCATGTGATGGATATGACTTCCCTAGTTCAATCTTTTTCATTCATTATTTTTTTCTCTACCATTTGTGTTCATGCCCACAGAATCTGTCCTCTTTTCTGCCTTGCAACTAGAAAGATGTTTTCAATGGCTATATCAATTGATCTCATGCCCCACCTCTAAGTCTCTAACCAAGTTCAGCCCCAGCAAGGATTCTTACCTTCTCATAACTCCAGATATTTAATGTTCATCTCTCATAACTGTCTCTTATCTTTCCTGCCTAAGGACATGCTTTTCCTGTGAGATACTACCTCAGGTCTTTTGCACCATCTTTTCCTGAGAAATATATTAGGTAACTGCAGGGCTTATTCACATGTATTCTGTTAAAATAATATCTCCTTAGTGAATCTTTTTTTGGTCATCCTTCAAAAGTATTTCTCAGATGTGAGATGATAGACCAGTAGTTACTGCACAGGAATGGAAACCTGAGTTTGCCACCCTAGCATCCACTTAAAAAGTAGGGGTGGTGTAATTCCACTACCTGGTATGAGTGTGGGTGTGTACATGGATGGCAATAATCCAATCCAGAGGGAGGGTTGGTCACATAGTCTAGCAGAAATGGTGAGCTCAAGGATTAGTAAAGGAACCTATCTTAAGGAATAAGATCATGTGAAATTCAGAAAGATATACCACTTTGACCTCTGCCTTCCACTCAAAATGAAGAGCACACCTGTTCCCCCTTCACATACTTGAGTACACTCACAAAGGAAAAGCATACTTGGGTCATTTAAACATTTTAGCCTGATGGTTGATTTTTCAAGTGTATTTGCATTCGAGTATCAAAGTAAATTATTTTATTGTGTTCTTTTTCTATTTTAAATTCCAGAAATACATGAAATGTAATAAAAGCACAGTTAAGCATCTTTCGATGAAAGACCATTTAATAAACTTATCTCTGCACAAATTTTATTCAGGGTAAGCTCTGTAATAAATCTACTCTTGTGCTTGTCATATGGCATCATTAGCTGTCCAATTCCATTGATATTCAACTACTAGAATCATAATCAATTAACAAAATAGACTTATAAAATATTCCAAACTAAGAAGAGTGAAAATAGTTATAAAAGAGAGTAAGGACATATTTTATTTTACCTGGTATCATATAAAAACCACTGTTCTAAGTGTCCTACTTGGTAACTCAAAGTAGTTAGAGCACTGTGAATCTCGCTGTGTAGATATAGCCGGAAACTGATATTTGCCAAGAGTTATGAAGCTTTATTGCTTGGCCAGATAGAGATCCAAACTCCTGGGGATATAACTCTCCAGGTTGTCACTGAGGTTTTCCAAACAATAAGTAGAACACTATATGTATGGCAGAGAGGAATCTTTATATGATGAAAAATAACTATTATTCAGAGAAGTTTGTGAATTCCATAGTGTGTTTATTCACCCTTCTCTTTCTGGGTATATTCTAGGTTCTCATACTTGAGTATATAATTTATCTATTTTTCTAAGCAATCTGTTTCTAGTCATGCTTCCCTAGCTAGACCTTGGTTATGCATGGCATAGTCAGTTTGTGTAGACAAATGTCCAAAGAAAACACAACACAGACCAGACAGACCTCTCCAGAATTACCTTGGTAATACATACTGCTTCTTGCTTCTTACTCTGTCATTCATAATTTACTAGGATTCAATTTGTAAAATGAATTCCATCCTAACAAGGAAACTACATTTCTTTCTGGATGGTTTGACAAAATATTCAACTCTATACTTATTTTTATGAATTCTTTTTAAGGAAAATAACTCCCCTAAGTCCTATTTCTGTAACTTTATTCTTGTAATTCTTATATTTAAACATTGATTGAATATTCTAACTATTTTAAAATAGCACCCTCAAAACCATGAGATTAAAAAAAAGTAACAGATGCCTGTGCCCTCCAGATACATTCCATCCTGTGTGGAAAGACTGTCACCTTAGCTCAAGGTTCCCAGAAGTTAAAGCCACTCAGCACAAACTCAGGTCCAAACTCATCTCCCTTTTACTTCCTCATAGAACCTCAGTGCTATCATCTAAATTGGGTGCCATGAGATCCTGAAGGTATCATGCTCTAGCACCATTCCCCTTAATCTTTAAAGTTGTGAAAATAGAAAGTAGTATATCTATTTCCAAAGCAGGAAGGCAAGAAAGACATTCAACTATTCAACTGCAAGCCCATTTAAACACCCCCCAAAAAATTTAAGAGAGAGGGAGAGGGAGGGGGAGGGGGAGGGGAGGGGGAGGGGAAGGATAGGGGACGGGTAGGGGGAGGGGGAGAGAAACAGAGGGGGAAGAAAGAGGGAGAGAGATAGAAACAAAGGCAGACAGAGACCCATTCCAAAGTGAAAAAAATATAAAAAGAGAAAAAAATTAAATAGAACAACATAAAAGCAATCAGTATTTAGTCACAAGCAGTTCTGAGATCTCAGCAGAAAGCTCAGCAGAAAGAACCAAGTCTTGAAAGTGTCAAGGTTGGTCAGAGCTCTCTTGGGCTTGCACCTCTAGTCTCTGAAGTCACTAGTCACTCCTTGGAGTCATGTTTCCTTTATTTTGAAGACTAGCAAATGTTCTCAGCTGAATGATTTCAGAAGTCTCTGTTCTGACTATCAAATTGGCTCCATAAGCCTCTCATCCTCTGTGTATCTTTCTGGCCTACCTGTTAGTGATTTGTATTGATTTTTCTGGCATAGTATTCATAGAAAATTATTGGTTCTCAAGTATGTATCAGAGAAATACTTTATATTGGACTAAATGTTCTTACATATAGTTATTATAGCTTCCTTTCAGAATATTAAAGAGAATCAACAGGTCTTATGGAATGCCTAATTTATTCAAGATTACTTCTGTGTGATTGGCTATCATGCATTTTGTTATTTTCAAGGCTACAAAAAGGATATCAAACCATGCCCATTATTCCATCAAAAACTGTATTTTTCTAGCATGTACAGTTTTAATATTGAAATTATTTTTCAATATGTATACAATGGAAATACTCTTATTCTCTTTACTGCTTAATAGTTCTTCCTTTGTTCTATCTTTTCTCCCAATCATGAAGAAGAAGAAGAAAAAGAAGAAGAAGAAGAAGAAGAAGAAGAAGAAGAAGAAGAAGAAGAAGAACAACAACAACAACAACAACAACAACAACAACAACAACAACAGCAACAGCAAAAACAAAACAGAAAAAAAAATCAAAAGCTACACAAGCATATTGACCATACTCTAGTGGTTTCAATGAGGAAGTTTCCCACAAATGCATCTATTTAAAATGTTTCATTCTCAGTTTATAGAACTGTTTGGGAAGGATTAGGATGTACATAAACTTGGCAGAGGAGGATTTAAGGATTCAAAAGCCCAAATTATTTCCAATTAGCTCTCTTTCTTGTGCCTGTGGATCATATGTAAGCTCTCAGCTTCTGCTCTAACACCATGCCTGCCTGCCTGTTCCCATGCTCCATGATCATATACTAATCCTCTGGGATTTGAGCTTCTAAACTTAAAGCTCTATTTTATAAGTGGCCTTTGCCATGGTATTCTTTGTTATGGCATTTCATCAGATCAGTAAACAATAACTAAGGCAGGTGCCTTCATCACCTCACCTGACAACCTTATCTGGTAAAGGTCTGTTATCACATGATTGAAGAATGTGTCATTTTCCCTTCAGTAATTTATTCCTTTCAACAATTTATCCCTCACTCCTTTCTAAGAAATGCACCAGCAAGGCCTTTACAATGTTTGTTTCTGTTGTTTCTTTATCACACTTAATCTCCCTCACCACCAGTATATTAAACATCCATGTGTTTCTCAAAGAAGCATATGCAGATGTCAGGGAGGAGAGAAGATAGCAGACAGCTGAATGTGAAGGTAAATGAAGAATCCACAAGCCTGGGGAATGAGTCAATTCTCCTGGGGGAAGACCTGTAATCCCAGTTATTCAGGAAGCTGAAGAAAGATGATCACAGTTTCAAAACCTGCCTGGGCTACACAGCAAGTTGAAGGACTCAGTGGGTAACAATGGGAGACTGTCTCTTAAAATCAAAAGAAAAAAAAGAAAAGAATACCTACTGGATGATTCCTTGATAAAGTGTATGTGGTTCACCCTGGTGAGCTGAGTTTACTTCCCATGCCTGTTTGTTAGCAGGGAGCATCAACTTCTGCAGTTTGTTTTGTGGCATACATATGTATGCACATACATATGTACGTACATTCATACATTCATACATACATACACATACTTCAATCAGTCAATACAGCAGTCAATCAGCCAATCAAAAATAAGCAAGTATATAGAGATGTTAAGGATGCAAACTGGTTACCACAGGGATTATATTCCTCTCTAAATTCTCCATAAGGGATAAGGTTCCCCCAACACTGGATCATAGATCAATGAGACTGACTTCTAGTAAGTCAACTCTGCACATGTAACATGATGATTTCTGATTGTCACAGGACGCCAAGGTGACAGTCATTTGCCATTGTCACAATAGCAAACTAGCACAAAGCTAGTTTGTTCTTTGTGTTATGGTTTAACATTTTTTCCCTGACTGATAGACATTGAAAGCGAAATCCTAGAAATTGATAACTAGCATTTGCTGTACTTACAGTATGTAAATTGGAGATGAAAAGGAGAATAGAGTAGTGATTTAGTAAAACAATAATATGGTATCAAAGAAGAACCTACCTTCATCATAGCAATAAGCATACATGATTTATTTCATTTAGCTATGATTCCATGGATTTATATAGACCAGATGAACAATTCACCTACTATATCTCCTGATTTTGAGCTTAAATTGAATATTCACATAATGTATTTAGCATTTACTAAATGCATAATAGGCACTCGAAGTTCAATCAAGTTTCTTCTTTTATGAATTACTTACTATTTGAAATTACAATCTTGTTTCACATGAAAGATATAGATAGATACGATATAGTACTGTAAACAACAATTGCTAAATAAAACAAAGTCTAAATACAAATAGGTAGATCAAATAACTAATTGACTGTATCAGAGATATGTAAACCATTACCCAACACATTTTGGTTGTTGAGGCTAATAAATATGATATATCTCAACATCCAAGGGTGGGAGAAAGTGTGGAACTCAGAAATGAAAAATATATTAAAATGTAAGTATTCATGCTGGTCTAGTGAAGTGTTGTCAATAGATTTTTTTCTTTGTAACATCCATGAGCACACTAGCTCATGGCAACTGGCTAAGTTTTCAGCACTAGGCTGTTTTACCTTCTGTTGAGTGAAATTTAGGTCTAATGAGATATTTTGGTACCATTGACATCTTTGTGCCACTTGTACCTTTGTGTATGTTCTGGCATGGTAGTTATTGCCACGGTTCTTTGGTGGTGTAACTAAGTAAGATTGTTAATTGCTTTCCACTCTTGTCAGCTTGCATAGCACTTTCCAGCACCATAGGGGTCATAAGAGGCTTTTATGTTGGAGTTATCCTTAATTGTTAGACTCTTGTGACTTATGGGTACAGTGCCTTTAGCAATAGAGACCCAGCCTTGGTGCCTAAGAGAAAACTAAAGGCTGCATACACAACCTATATTGTTGTAAGAGTCTGTTGTAATTATCTGACCAACCATTAAAAGGTAGCTTATCATGCCTGGTTTTGTTTTTTATTTTTTTCATTTTTTTCTTTTTTTCTTCTTTCATTTCTCTTTTCCTTCCTCCCTCCCTCCCTCCCTCCCTCCCTCCCTTCCTCCCCCTCTCTTTCTTTCTTTCTTTCTTTCTTTCTTTCTTTCTTTCTTTCTTTCTTTCTTTCTTTCTGGGAGTGGGTGGGTAGGGGAGTGGGGGGAGGGTATGGGGGACTTTTGGGATACCATTGGAAATATCTAATTAAAAAATTATTTCTGGCATAATTCTTTTTTTTTTTTTTTGAGACAGGGTTTTCTCTGTGTAGCCCTGGCTGTCCTGGAACTCACTTTGTAGACCAGGTTGGCCTAGAACTCAGAAATCTCCCTGCCTCTGCCTCCTAAGTCTTGGGATTAAAGGCGTGTGCCACCACTACCCAGCTATCATGCCTCATAACAGGGGTTTCTATCCACATATAGGTGTAGATAACATTCCTTATCAAAGACACTTCTCTTTAGAGTGAATGGAGACCATTACAGAAAAACACAACCAAATAGAATGCAAAGATCAAAGGCATTTGGGGCTGCCAGCTGCTGACACATCTACATCACAGTTCCTGCGTCTATGTTAGGGAACATCTCAGAAGAGGAATCAGAAAGATTGTAAAAAACAGAGTATCAGAGAATCCATAGTGAAATGGTCTTTTTTTAGAAACAGCTGCATAGGTAAGACCAGAACAATGGAAATATCAACGGACATGTTAATGTGGGAAGAGGAAAAGTTTGTAGGGTCTCACCAGTACACAAAAGCTACAGGTAACTAATTACTGCTGGGAGAATTATCCTTTTCCATGAATGAACTTGAGATGGCCAGTATAGAGTGTTCACTCCTAAAATCAGCTATACAAATATCAGCAACAAAAACAGACTCAGTAGGTTATATTTCTGTGGGTATGTGTATTTGTGGTTGTGTGTGTTTGTAAACATACATGTATGTGACAACAATAATCAAAGAAGAAAGGACATCATTTTGAGCAACAGCATCACAGAGGAGATGACGGATGAATGGGGGCTGAAAAGTGATATAATTCTATTTCAATAAAAACATTAAAATGTATTACAAATTTCTAAAAATATATTTATTGAAGATTTAAATGATTACACATAACTTTGAAGCATATTCCAGACATACTCTCTCCTTATGCTGGTTAAACACATAAACCAAAGATGCTTCATTGGCAAATAAACATAGTCACCTGCTACGACTGATGTGTGATAGTAGCGCATCACATATGACAGGTATGAATTTAATACATTCTCTTATTCAATTACTAAGGAATGAGAGTGAAGATTTATTAAATATCAAATATTTCTTGATCCTAGGTACCACTATGTCATTCTGTTAAATATCCCCCAGCAAGGGTCCTAGGTTTTTCATGGTTACATATGAATATGTCTCTTTCCCTTTGGAAGCGTTACTTCTCAATGATTAATTACTTGTTCCCAATCTTTTTTAGAAATGTGCTTGAGTTTTTGGGATCTTTGACCATAATAAAAGGATTCCACAATGTGTGGAGAACTACAGTCATTAAAATCTTCATACATCCAGTTAAAGCATATTGGTTTTTAATGATGAAAGAGGTATCAATTTTGGAGCATTGTAGTTTTAAATGAGTTTTAGATGAGCAGAACCAAGAACCATATATTTGGAAAGAGAATGCCTCAAAGCCTGTTTCTGCTTGTTTTCAAGTCTGACGAAGAACCATTTAGTCCATTTAATCCTCTGCACTGCAGCCACTTAGCACCAGAAAAGAAAAATTAGAGTTAAGACCTTATTTCAAATACAGGATGGATCCTTAGCCCTTTTCATTTTAAACCAAACATGCCAAGAAGATAGCAATAAAAAAGAAAAGATTTATTTTTGAAATGGGATGAAGAACAATGTTGTATCTGTGTATGAAGATCAGAGGCTGAGAATATAAGAAGTAAACAACCACCAGGAATTATGCCTTTAATAAAACACTTTTATAATCATTTTGTTTATGGATGCTTTGTCTGCTTGCATGTCTGTTCACCACATGTGTGTTTTTGCCTGCAGAGACCAGAAGAGAGCATCAGATCCCTTGGAACTGAGCTATTGATAAGTTGTAAGCTGTCATGTGGTTAAGTATTCACACATTTGAAATCTCAACAATGGATAGACATTTAGAAGGACCCTCTGCCTTCCCAGAAAACAGACCTAGTTTAATTCATAAGCCTCAGGTCAATGGCCAATATTCTCAAGGAACAAATTGATTAGTCCCCAATGAACAAGACTTGAAGTTTTTCTTTACATGTATGGTCACCTGCATACAAGTGCACATAGATATAAACTAATTCACACAAAAGGAAGTAATTGTTTTCAGTTGATATATTTAACCACTTTTTAAAAACTATTTGTAAGTCTTTTACTTCATATATTTGGCCAAATTCTAAAAAAGACTTTAAATCTATTTCTTTTAGCTCCTCTCTCTTTGTCCTGGTAGGTGTCACAATTCTCTTCCTCTTTTTGTAGATGTCCATTCCTTAATGTCTCACAAACTAGCCCATTGGCACAGCAGGCTTGAATTAATCTCTGTTACATAGCCAACAGAATAAAAGACATTTTACTTTAATTTTTCCTGGAGCTAAACCTGTCCTGATACTATCACTTGCTGCTCACTTTTATTTTATTGGCATACTCATGTAGAAAAAGCAATTTCTTGCTGTTGGCCTTCAGGGCTTAAGTCCTTTTCCCCCAGGTTGGGGGAACCCCCTGAGAATTCATCAGAGACTTGGAAGGTGAGAGATTCCCAGGACTCAAAGGGAGGGACCTTAGATGAAATACCCAACAGTAGGGAGAAGGAACTTATAGAGCCCATCTCAAGCAGGAAGACAGGACATCAAGTGAGGATGGGTTGCCATTCCACAGTCATACCTTTGACCCATAGTTGTTCCTGTCTGAAAGAATTACAGGGATGGAAATGGAGAGGAGCCTGAGGAAAAGAAGGCCCAGCGACAGGCCCAAAGTGGGATCCAGCTCAAGGGGAGGCCCAAAGGCCTGACATTATTAAGGCTATGGATCCCTCACAAAAAGGGATCTAGCATGACTGCCCTCCAAAATACCCAACAATCAGCTGAAAGAGTCAGATGCAGATATTTGTACCCAACCAATGGACAGAAGCAGCTGACCTTTGTTGTTGAATTAGGGAAAGCTAAAAGAAGCTGAATAGTAGGGCAACCCTATAGGAGGACTAGCAGTCTCAATTATTCTAGACCTCGATATCTTTTAAACTCTGGACCACCAAACAGACAGCATATACTAGCTGATATGAGTCCCCCTCCCCCATCACACATACAGTAGATGACTTCCAGGTCTGTGTTCATTCAGAGATGATGCACCTAACCCTCAAGAGACTGGAGGTTCCAGTGATTTTAGAGGTCAGGTGGGGTTAGGTCTCGGACCATCCACATGGAGATGGGGCAGGGTGGGGAGGAGGTGTGGGATGTGGAGCAGTCGGAAGGTGGATGGGGGAGGCAGGGAATGGAATATGGAGTGTAAAAATGAATTAAAAATAAATTAAAAGCAGAAAAAAGCAATTTCTTTGGATAAGTATTATAAAGGCAGAATAAACTCACATGCCTTTCCCAGACACCTTGTAACCTAAGGGAAGCACTCTAGACCTATTATTGCAGTAAAGAATAGTGTACATTCTGGCCCAGCGTGTTTCTAAATTGTGTCTTTATAATCCGTGTTCCTCCCAATAGAACAAACAATGAAACAGCAACCTCCTGTCTTTACAACAGCTTCCCAGGATTATAAATGGTCCCCCAGGAAGAAGCAAACCTGGGTTATATTTGTGATTTAGTAAGAAGTTTTTCCTCTTCAGAGACGGAGTTTGATGAATTATCAATTGAGGGTAAGTTCACATTGAACGTGATAGAATATTGACATGGGGAGAAGTACAGTGTAGATATGGGGGGGGGGCGTTTTGAAGTCTAATAGATCTCAGTTAACATCTTTGGTCCATACTGTCTGTCTTATGGTAATCATGTAACTTAGCCCCCAAGAGACTTCATGTTAGCATGTCTCTAATGGGACATTTTTTTTTTTGCCTGAAAGGGATTTTATGAAATTCATAATTCTGGAAAGTCCTAGTTCTTTCCTATGAATACAAATATAGTCCCTCCTTTTTGGAATGTCTTCAACCTTTTTGTGCAGACTTTCTCTATATCTCCCCCCTCCTTTCTCCCTGTCTCTCCAGATTTCCCAAGGGAACTGTTCTATTCATTTTCCTAAATCTATTTTTTTTCTGGATATATTTTTATTTTATTATTTTATTTTTTATAGCCCAGTCATTAACCACCTTCTAGTCTGCCCTCCTCCCAGTTCCTAATCCCATTCCTCCTCCCTTGCTAACCAATATGATCTCTTCAGAGAAAAGAGCATGTCAGGCATTTGACTCTCAACTACTTATCTTGACATATAAAGCATAACCTTGGTGTTTTAAAACTGTTTTTCCTACTCTTGAACCAAATCAAAGAACACATCAAAAACATTGTCCACCATGATCAAGTAGGCTTCATCCCAGGGATGCAGGAGTAGTTCAATATACAAAAATCTATCAAAGTATTACACCTTATAAACAAGCTGAAAGAGAAGCAACACACAATCATCTTACTTGAAGTCGTAAAAGCATTTGACAAAATCCAATACCCCTTCATGATAAAAGTCTTGAAGAGAGCAAGGATGTAAGGGGCATATCTAAACACAATAAAGGCAACATAAAGCAAACCAATAGCCAACATCAAATTAAATGGAGAAAAACTTAAAGCATTTCCACTAAAATCGGGAATAAGACAAGACTGCCCCCTATCTCAATATCTCTTCAATACAGTTCCTGAGGTTCTAGCTAAAGCAATAAGAGATCGAGGGGATAAAAATTGGAAAGGAAGAAGTCAAAGTATCACTATTTGCAGATAATATGATAGTACATATAAGTGACCTCCAAATTTCTACCAGATAATTCCTGATAAACACCATCAGCAAAATAGCTAGATACAAAATTATCTAAAAGATGTCAGTAATCCTTCTTTACATATGTGATAAACATGCTGAGAAAGAAGTTAGGGAAACAACACCCTTCACACTAGCCACAGAGAGCATAAAATACCTTGGTGTAACTTTAACCAAGCAAATGAAAGACCTGTATGATAAGAACTTCTAGTTTCTGAAGGAAGAAATTGAGAAAGATACCCGAAGGTGAAAAGATCTCTCTTGCTCATGGATCAGTAGTATGAACATAGTGATAATGGCTATCTTACCAAAAGCAATCTACAGTTTCAATGCAATCCCCATCAAAACTCAACACAATTCATCACAGTTCTTGAAATGACAATTCTCATCTTCATATGGAAAAACAAGAGACCCAGAGTAGCTACAACAATCCTGAACAATAAAAGAACTTCTAGAGGTATCCCATCTCTGACTTCAAGCTGTACCACAGAGCAATAGTAATAAAACAGCATGGTATTGGTGTAAAAAACAGACAGGTGGATCAATGAAATCTAATAAAAGACCCAGAAATAAACCCACAGACCTACGGACACTTGATCCTTGATAAAACAGCCAAAATCATACAATGGAAAATAGAAAGCATTTTCAACAAATAGTACTGCTCTAACTGGATGTCTAGGTGTAGAAGAATACAATTAGATCCATACTCATCACCTTGCACAAAGCTGAAGTCCAAGTGGATCAACGACATCAACATAAAACCAGACATAATCTAATAGAATAGAAAGTGGGGAACAGCCTTGAACTCATTTGTGCAGGAGACAACTTTCTGAATACAACACCAATGGCTCAGGCACTAAAGTCAAGAATTAATAAATAGCTTGTCATGGAACAGAACGGCCTGTGAATTTTCAGAGTTAGGACATATTTAGTGCTGTCAAAACTCTCATTCCTGAAAATTCCTCTTGTTGAATGAACCTCTAGTTTACCAACCCCTTTACTGTTGAATGCCTCTCAGATCTACTTTCAGTGCTATATAATTCAACTGTCTTATCAAAGTCCTATGCTCTGTTCAACCAAACTTTCTGATTAATATGTGTATGCAATTTTGAACTTATAAAGAATGAAGAGAAAAGAAGAGCTTTGGCTCAGAACCTCGAAGTTCTAGTTTTGTTCTTTTGTCTTATGCCCATGGCAGATAGCACACATGACAGGAATGTACAGTAAGAAATGCCATTTGCTATTTGGCCGAATACTTAAAAAAAAGAAAAAGGAGCAATGTATCAGGGTTCCCAAAAGGCAATAACCAAGTGAAGGAACCACTGCTAATATTTGCTACTTTGCAATGACTCCATGATCTCCCTTCTCCTAATAGCACCCACCTAGTGGCCAGCCTCTTAGTGTATAGACCTCTGGAGGACACTCAAGTTTCAAACTACATTTCCCCTTCTCACATTTTTTTGCCTGCTCCTCTCCACTTACAAACTCTACCTTTCTATGTGATTTAACCAAGCTACCTTGAAATTAATATTTGTTCCTATTCTATCTACTCTATAATCACTAAAAATGGATGGCTCATCTATTCTTTCCCTGTCCCAGTGTGATTCTGTAGTCACTCATACCCAGAGTGAAGTAAACATCTATTTCTTCTGTCAGGAAATGCAGCATAGTATGTACTGTGCTTAGCCATAGAAAGGGTGGAATTTTCAGGTCTGTGTTTAGGTTCCAGAAGGCTTTCAGGCTATTGTTCTTAATCCTTAATCCTTGTACATATGCATGTATAAACCTGGTTTAGTCTTCAGGAGGATTGGCTAACCCAGAGATAAAATTTCAGTAACCCATGCAGTAGTCCTGTAGATGCAGGCAGCTGATAAAGCAGGCCTACATTGTGTAGAGGAATGGAGCAGAGTTTCCTGTTCCAAGGAAATGGTTTCATTTGCTGGAAAGCACACTTTTGTGTTACACAAGTATTTTCTTATTTTTCTCTGTTTTTTTTTTCCCATTCAGTTTTTCTTTGGCCTGTTAGAAAACTAAATCATTCATACAGCTGTTTATCCAGGTAGCCTGTAAACTCCTTAAAAGTAATGTCATATTGATGTTCATGCCAAAAGTCCTAGCATGTTCCCTTTCTATATTTATTTTTTTTAATATTAAGAATGATTTGATAGTATTTTCTATTTCTAAATTTTTATTTTTTGTTACTACAAAGCATGAATTTGTGGACACTTTATCTTCTGCTTATATTCATATTATCCTATTACCATGTTATATCATGTCACCATATTAACAAATGTTGAAATAATAGATTAACAGGAGGTCAGCCTGTGACAAGGATGGGCTGCCTCTTTGACTATCATCACTTTCTGTTATAAAATCTGTCATTGGTCTTTTTTTCTAAACACTTTGTGTTAGAATTTAAACTATATTTAGTGTCTTGACTTATCTTTCTTTTTTGACTACTTCATATATTATTTCTGTTTATTTTCCTTTACTAATGCCATGGGAATTATTGATTTCCATTCTTTTGGTCTTTCCCATTTACTGATCTGTTTTTCTAAAATCACAACCAATTTTAGAATATTTTCTCAGACTTTGTCTGCTTGAGAAAAGAAAGGAATAGCGACAAAAGGATATTTTACTATGGTTTCTTTAAAGATATGTCTTCAATGAAAACATTTTTTTTAGATGATACACAATATCTGAGTTTTAACTTTTAGCTATATTAGTCCTCCTGTAAATTTTGCATAAATCATATTATCTAAGTACTAGCTTGCCGCTACATAGCTCAGAATTTATTAGCTCAACCCATTTCATGACTCTGCATTAAGGCTCACATTCAATCACTAAAAGAAACTACACTACATATCTCCAGGTTTGCTTATGCAGAGTCAGGTTTGTAAGATTTAAAGAGCCATATAGAATTAATAATATACAGTAAAAAATAGGAAGAATACTTGTGGCAACCATGGTTCATGTTGTCATTTCCTATCAATCCTTGTTTGTTCTTTTCCTGCATTGAAAGTGGCACTAGATGTTGTGCAGCTTGCATCTATTTGTTAAATACATAAACACACATTGAAAACTCACGTTATTGTTTTAATATTATCCAGAAAAATGGAAATGTACCATCAGCTATTCTTCATGCAATACAGTACTGGGACATTAAGCACTTAAGAGGATAACTTGTATACTGAATAATTTGTACAGTACTGTGGAAGGGTGCTGAGAAACACAAATGTCCTATAAACTCTCACAGTGTATATTGTTACTTAAGATATCTTGTGAGTAATTGTTAGTGTAGCATCTTTGAAATAGAGGGAATTATGTCAATGAGATTGGTGTCCTGGTGGCTGAAGAAAAGGTAACTCTACCCTCAAATACCAGAACAATATGATGGAGGGTACCGTGTGGATTCCAGATGAAAAATTACTGCCAGTCACCCTAATTCTTTTTAGCTGATGGGGATATCAACCAAGATCTTGCAGGTTGGTGTTTCATTTATGCTATGGAGAGCAGATTAAGTTTGGGACTCTAGAGAAGATAGCTTCTGGATGGAAATCTTAACTCAGGTGAGACTGACTCTTACAAATGAAGTGTTTTATGGAGGAAATTATTATAAATGAAGTTATTTGTTAAAAGAAAGCAATATGGCCAGGCAGTGGTGGCACACGCCTTTAATCCTAGCACTTGGGAGGCAGAGGCAGAGGGATTTCTGAGCTCAAGGCCAGCCTGGTCTACAGAGTGAGTTCCAGGACAGCTAGGGATACACAGAGAAACCCTGTCTCAAAAAAAAACAAAAAAAACAAAAACAAAAACAAAAACAAAAAAACAAAAACAAAAACAAAAACAAAAAACAAAAACAAAAAAAACAAAAACAAAAAACAAAAACAAGAAAAAACAAAAAAGAAAGCAATAGGGTTGAACAATATTTTTTAACAGAAACTACCTGTGTTTCACTGGCAGCTAAGTGTGTAAAGAAAACCATGCACTAAACAGAATATATTAATAACTCTGAAGCAAGAGGTAGTGAATTGAAATTAAGTTTATACATATACGCATCAATATCAATAACTTTATTGTCATGAAAATAAATCGAATTCCAATTAGAGAGAGAATGATGAGAAATAAAGATTTCATTATTTTTTTCCCTTCACAGTTAGAAATATGCCTGGGATCAGTATTGATTTGTGGACAAAAAGAGTTTTATTATCTTTCAAACATCAGGCATTAACTCAAACTGTACTAAAATTGCTCTGAAAGAAATGAACTGGGCTAGAGTGTTATTTCTTTCAATTGTACAATGAATCTAATGTCATATTAATTTACATTTAAGTACAGAAAACAAGATTAAGTGATCTGTGATTTCAATGATAATTAGAATATCTACCACTCGAGTTTTTAAGATAAAATGTGGAGTAAGATGTAGTACAACTTTGAAAGAATGTAGAAAAATTGTACAAAAATTAGAATATTTTAGATAGGATATCAATTTTTCAGTTCCTGCTTTTCTTACCTCAGACTTCTTTTCTACCTCCATTCTCCTCCCTTTTTATCTCCTTACTCTGTCTAAGGAGTAATTTTTAACCAGCAAGAATCTTTTACTTTCTTTTTCATACATTTACATAACCTTATGTTTTTTAGTTACACAGAAAGTAGTAGGTTTCATTGATATTTTAGGAAAATTTTCTCAATGATTCTGCTCACTCCTGTCTTTTCCCTTTCCTACCCCAAGGAATTTTATCTAAAAATAAAGAAAAAAAAATAGCTGAGAACGTATGTATCTGGAAAAATTATAATAAGTTAAACGACCCAAATTCAAACAAAATTTCCACATACTATCTTGCACATATCTACAGTTATCTATCTATCTATCTATCTATCTATCTATCTATCTATCTATCTATCTATCTATCTATCTATCGAGAGAGAGTGTGTATACATATAAATGGGCGTGAGAGTCCGAATAGAATGTGAGACTAAATATAAAAACACAAGAGGGAAGCAAGAGGTGTTGAATACGATGTGTGGAGAGACAGGGATAAAGAAAGACACATGGCCTGAAAATGGGTGAATCCTGGGGATGGAAGCAAGATTCTTTTAATGGGAATTTCTTCACACTCACATACAAGTTGGTGAATAAGAAAGAGGAACTTCAGGCATATATATATATAATTTCTTATTGCTGTTAAAATGTGAAACCTTAAGATGCCTCTAGAACTATATTGCATTGTAGCAATTACTGTGCTTTTCTGCCAGATCAGCACTGCTTCTTTTATTTAAAATATAATATTTTCATTTTTTCAAAAATATTTTTATTTAAATATTTTTATGCCTTAATGTCTCTTATGGAGCTTGTCTCTATACAATAGCAGGTAATTTATGGGCATGATAATAACACAAATTAGTGCATACCCAGATCTATTTTAAAACCTCAATAACTACTTCAAAACTAGACCAAGGATGAATGTAGCATTTGGGAAGAATTGCAGTGAATCAACAGGATGAATTAGACAAGTGCCTAAAGTATCATCTATTAGTTTGGAATATAGTGATGAGTTAGAATCCAAAAGAATAGGTTGGCTTAGGGGAGCATAGTTTTTAGCTAAAGATAAGGCATATAATCCATAAAGAATAATGCAGTGATCACACAGGGAGGTACCACAGTTCAGAGGTAGAACACCACTGATCAGGCAGTTTTGATGTATGGGCTTCATTATAGTGTCCTTTCTAGCCTAAGTCTATCAATATTTCACAATCTTACATTTGGTGATTATTTTGTTCATAAATCCTGTGTGTGTGTGTGTGTGTGTGTGTGATATGCTAGCTGGAATATATGCACATATTAAGATAAATAATTCACATACATACATAAATATGAATCTTTTTATATATTTCCTGTTATATCCTGAACATAACATATTCTTTAAAAGTATAGCACATTCTTTGTAATATATTAATATATATACATACATATATATTAATAATGTACATGTGTGTGCATGTGTGTGTTTGTGCATATGTATGTGTGTTTGTGTATGTATGTCTATTCCATTCCCTACTCTCATTGTGGCACCTACTTCTTCCATGTGTTTTGTGTGTGTGTGTACCTGTACATGTTGGTACATGTGAATATATTTCTATAATCATGTGGATGCCAGCAGTGATAGCAAGTGTCTTTCTCAATAATTTTCTATTGAATAAGGTGTTCTAGTAATATTTTATAGGCAGTATTCAAAATGCTGTTCTTGGATGGAAATAGTTTCTCTTCTAGTTTGCAGTAAGTTAAAAATATATTAATTCTTCATGTATTATCTGTTCTGTGCTAGAAGACCTGATACTTTGACATTAAGTCCCCTGTTAAGACAACAAACACAATTTACAGTGTAGTTGCTCATATATGCATAAAACTCTTGTTAGAATGGATTTATCATTTTGACTTCAAACAGAATTTATTGTTACTTTGATGAGATAATTAAATACTCTCTTATTGTTCTAAAAGGAGTTAACATATAAAAACCAGGTTACCTCTGCAGGTCATTTAAATTCGTAAGAGTGAGTAGATGCCAATACTGATGTTAAAACAGGACACACAAATGAATGATATTGTTAAAATGCACCAGTGATTAAAGCAAGCATCTCAGTGGAAGTATTTATAGGCTCTGTTGATGAGTGTAACAATACTTCAGATATCTCTGTTTAATGTCTGTGAAATTAACTGAGGTATTGTGAGTATGTCTTATATAATTCATTATTTCCAATGGCTATGAACAACAGTAATTCCTTTTCTGCCAATCAAAGTTGTTTAATTCTCTGTCAGTTATTTTCAAGTTTATTCTGATTTCAGAAAATTAATGTAAACACATATGTTTCAGGATAATTGTTCTCATTTTAGTATACTGTATTATAAACAAACCCATGTCCATATTCTTCAGAATAACTGGCTTTCTCAGCATACCTAAGTGCTTATTTACCTACTCTAGTAATTTACAGAGAAGGCAGCATTGGGAATAAAGAAATTTAGAATAATGTTATAGATTCACTAATAGTTGAATATAAAAATAGTGTTCACCTAAAATTTATAAACTATATCAGTGAGGAAATATGTGAATACCTGAAGAATTTAACCTATATTTATGATACAAGATAAATATACCGTCAGGTTTTCTTATCAAAATAATTTAAGATACACAGAGAAATGTTCTCAGCTATCTTCAAATCAGAAGAAAAGGTGATTATATTTTTTCTACTGAAAAATTGTCAGTTGCATTAAATTGAGAGGTATGAGTTCTTGTAGATGCCCATGGCAACTTAATACTCTTACAATCACAGGTTTGGGAATACTAATCAATAGCACACAGTGACTTTAATCAGCATGCAGATTAATGAACAGGTCCATATCCATCAGGGAACAGCAGAACAAAGACCAGTTGAGCATTTTAATTGCTAAGTTGCTGCTCAGTCTCTATTCCCCATCAGTCTCCATCCATTACAAGCATTGATGCATAGCAGACATTAAAAGGAAAACAATAACATAATGATTCATAAGTGTGAGGGTGCAAATGAGCTGTTAGCTCTGGGAAACTCACAACTGTGATTTTATAATGGTGCAGAATGCCTAAAAGATCTGGCACATAATTTTCAATCGTCACTGTTGCCTGGACTTGACCTACTTGTATTTAATAAATTAGGTGTCACGGACCTGGTAATAACAAAGGGAAAGGTTACCTGAACAATCTTTTGTCTGACTGTTTCAACATAGATTTGAATCATCCCTTTAACAGAAAATCACAGCCAAATACATTGGAAACCAGAAGTATTTATTAAGTCATCTAAAATAATATCATCTGGTAGGAGCATAGCTAGTTTACTCACAGTAGGATTTGCCTTTGTTTATTGGAATAATGACAGTTCAGTATACACCCCAAGGTTTTTTTTAAATCACATATCCTAGAAGATGACTTCCATGAGGTCTGTAAGCATGTCTCTTGATGTAGACTACAAATGAATCAATAGCTAGAAAAATGGTTTTCTTGCTAATTCAAGTTGTATTAGAGAATTTATATAGTACCCTCTAATCTTTACACTTTATAGGTTAAACAGCTCAAGCTAAATGACTATCTCAAGCCTTGCTTCTCATACAGAGTGAAACTGGAATTCAGAACCAGGTTGCTCTGATTTTCAAGTTTGTGCCACATCCTCTTCAATGGCTAGATACTGTGAAGTTCGGTCTTGTTTCTTCTGTCTGGTTCTATCACTATTTCAAAAGCTTTTCACTGTTGTGCTGACTGTAGAAATAGTGTATTAAGCTCCATTTCCTAGCCTATCTTGGTGGAAGTCATGTCCTTAACACTGCATCTAACCTTGCATCCTTGCCCCTTTGCTGGATGGAATTTTCTACAATCACATGACCTCAATTTAAATGGTCTCTACTTGGAAATTAAAGCATGCCAAAATGTCAGGTTTCTGGCAAGGTTATATCTTGATTTGTAGCAATGTTCACTTTCATAAAATTCCTATTATAAATCATGCACAAGTGTGGTATGTTGCCTTCTGTAGATATCAATACATTTGTTGGCCATTTTGATGCACTAGATTTTGAAACAATTGGTCAAGGTTTCAGGCACGATTTGTCTGACTGTTTTAGTTTTCTCTATAACTATGTGGATTAAACCTAGGACCTGGTGCATGCTAGGGAAGTGCTTTATCAGTAAGCTACATCCTCAGTCCCATTCATATATACTATGGTGTTCTGATGGTTTCTACAAATCACATCCCTTGAAACATATCCCTTAATGACTTTATGAGAATGAATGTTTTTGCAACTTACCTTCCTGGAAAGAGCTTCTATTTACTCTGTAACTTCTCCAGATGAATAGTATGGAATGTTAATATTGGTTATAGAAATTCATACACTAGCAATGTCGAAAGAAGAAACAAGATAGGCCTGGTGATATGGATCCATTGGCAAATGCTTTCCATTTCTGCATGGATACAGTCTGTAGCACCCGTGAGAAAAGCTGAGCATTGCAGCCCACCTGTGTGAACCAGTACTGGGTGCAGACAAAAGTGTGTGTGTGTGTGTGTGTGTGTGTGTGTGTATGTTATTGGTGAATCATTAATGCTCACTGGTAAATATTTCTAGTCAAATTTAAAAGCTCCACATTCAGTGAGAGACACTTTCTCCAGAAACTAAGATGGAGAGTTAATAAAAACATTTGACATTTGGCTTCTACAGTCAATATGTGTGCATACAAATGTATACATGTAATATACATAAAATGCAATGTACATATAAATGTGTACATATAAATATATATATGCACACAAACACACCCAAACACATAGAATATATATTAATTTAAAAAATCAGGTATTTTCATAAGTATGGTACTAATGTTTAAGTGAACTTGGCAGTCTTAAAAGATTCCAGCAAAGGAATTAGTATACAGGGACTACAGTCCAGGTTCCTTGGTACATTTTCTCAGGGACAGTAGGTTATTACTTTAAGACTTGAAGTGATATTACTGTAAAACCTAAAGTTTAATTTTTCTTGGAATCTTTCATCTTATCAACAAATTGCTTCAATCCTTTAAGATCATGTGATTTGATGATGATTTCTTGTCAGTTTAGATTAATTATGGAGCATATAAAAACTTCTTATTTTTATAACTTAGTGCTCTCAGTCCTTCTTCCTTGATACATTTGAAATCTGATTCTCTATTACTTTTATATTAACTAGAGATGGGCACATAAAGAATACTTTCAATCATGGAAGTATTCTGTCTTTCTGTAAACACTTCCTTCTAAGCTGGATCTCTGGGCTTTTCAAATTGATCACAGTATTAACATACTGTGCTGCCTTCCATTGATGAGTCATGGAATTGTGGCCATCAACTCAAGAATAACAACTTAGGGAGTTCTACCTTTAGATTATTGTCCCACTTGGATATCTGTTTTATTTTACTATCATATTTAACCTCAGTGTTTATATCCTTTGCTGATTTGTAATACACCTTTCAATTATGAGACAGCTGTGGATTTAATTAATGTGCTGTTGACTCCCATCCTTTTACAGACCATTAATGAGGAGGTTAAAGCAGTATAGACTGGATTTATCCAGAATCTTTGAAGAACCTATGGAATGGCTTCTCTGTGGCATGTTTACGATTTTCATTACTTTAAGAGTTTGTGTTGCATGGCAATGAATGTGTTTTAAAAGGACAATATCTGAGATAATAAATAAATGTTTCAATCTTAAAATAAGATCCAGTGGTTTTTTTCAGCCTTTTTTTTCCTCCATAGATTACATCTCTGGAAGGAATTGCAATCTGTGGTTCAGTTGCAGACATATTCTGTAATATGTCATTGACTTGGCCTGTGATGTGGTTAGAGACAGCAGTCTGTGATATTACATCAAATCATCCATAAAAACCCAACTGCATAAAAGGTAAGATGGTCTGACATAGTCGTAGTGGACTGTGGGAGGACTCAAGAGACAGATCATAAGCATATCTAATAAGCAATGAATCGTTTAAGTTTATGCTATTATCAATCTGTTCTGTTGGCTGAACAGCTACTCTATAAAATCAAGGGCTTATATTTTAGTACTTAAATTTTTGTGTAATAATACATATAACCAAATATATAAGTATTGACTCAATTGTCAATGGAGGGGGTTAGGCATTTTATCAACAACTTTCCTAAAGGAATAAAATAAAATACTGATTAAAAATATTGGATTCTGAAACATGGCTTTATAAATCTTTCCTTTTTGTAAACAATGGAAAGTTTTAACTGTGGGGGAAAACACCTGTAAAACCCCCAACTTAGAGTATAATTATATCCCTTTCCAGTTGAGTTGCTGGGTTAAATATACTCTAATTTAAATATACTCTAACCCAACAAATACTATAGAGTTGCAAAAACACAAGTGGTCACTCAAACTTTCTATGTAACAGTCCTCCAAAGTATTTGGCTTTTTCAGGTAATGAGAGGTCAGGGGTTTAGCCTTGAACAGAGAAGAAAATGAAAGAAGATTGGCCTAGAAAGCTTCTTTCCCAAGAGCATTTTAATGCCACACTGATCCCTCAATGGAAGGGTTTCAAGAGAATCCACATGGCCATTGTATCACTTTCTTTTCAATTTTCCCTTTCCTGCCTTTGATCTCTGATAATTACAGAGATGGTTCAAGGAAAAGGCAGGATTTCTTCCTATTTTGACAAGTAGCATAAAGGGGTTTATAAATCTGGGGGTGGGGGTGGGGTCCTATGGTAACTTATTAAAATTAGGTGGCTTGAAACAGTGGGAATGCAAGGCTACAGTCCCTCAAGAGGCTGACAGGGAGAGTCTTTTCTGGCTTGATGTCAGATGTTCTTTGGATTTCTGTTGACAAGCTGCAACCCACTCTCCTTCTTAATAAGATCTTTTATCTTCTCTGGATATCTTAACATCTTTCCCAATGGTTTAAACCCACCATGTTATCCAAAGGTGAGATCCTCCCCAAAGCCTCAATTGAATTATAGTTTCAAAGAATTCCTCTTTTTATTCCAGATAAGACAACATTCACATATGCCTTGACATACTTTTGTATCTTTTGAGGAATTATCAGTCATGGTAATATGGTAGAAAATAAAATAGTAAATGGTAATCAAATAAGGCTAATTTTTTTTTCATAATTGAAAATGGAAAAAATAGAAATTGCCAGAGCATGACTGTACTATACCATTTAAAGACCATCTTTCAAAAATTAGTCATTGAAGGGACCAGTTTATTCCAAGGCCAAAAAAAAAAAAAAATTGCTTCTTAAGTACTGTAGTCACTTTAGGCTGCTATGATAGATTATCATGGACTAGCATTAAGCAACAAGCTTGCAGTTCTTAATGCTCAAGACAGACACTAAAAACTATGAAAATGAGTGAAGAATTTGTTGTGCAAATTGCTGAGAAACAGATTTTTCTCCTGGTTTTGATCTCATGAAGTTTTAAAGAGACATAGAGAAAATATGTTTCTTTTTCCTTTCTGTCAAGGTACTAATCCCTGTCATAATCAGATAGAGTGATTCCATTTCCCCCAATCTCCGATTCCAAATAATATTTATTACATTAGCATTAAGGTATCATTTGGGATGAAGTCAACTTTCCAAAAAGTGAATTTATTTATCACTATCACTAATTCCCCCCCGAAGTTCTTATATATACAAATCCCTGCATGTCTAACTAATCCCCTTCATGAAAAATCCAGTTCATGTTGTTTATTTAACTTCTTCCAGATTGATACATTCCATTCTGTAGTAAGACTTGTAAAACTCAGGAAATAAACAACACACGTAAGGCCTTATAAGTAAAGAAAATTTGCAAGGCTTATGAAGATCTTGAATTTTACAAAATTCACAAGGCCTCCTTTAAGGCTATATGACCAGAAACAATCCCTAGGAGAAGAGACTAGTCAGTCATCTCTCTACAAGTTATGGAGGAAGCTCTAGAGATTCAGTTTTTTTAAAGTTATCACCCTTATTTTTATAGATTCTTCTGAAAAGTAGCTCTGTTTGAGTCACCAATATTCCTGTAAACTACTGTAATAAACTCATGAATCAACTAAGCTACCCTTGGTTTTATGGTTTCTTTTGTCTGTCATCAATATCCTACCTGGGATGAATTGTTTTTAATGTCTTTTTCAGCAAAAGTCACACAATACCACAATACCAAGTTTTCTCTGTATTTTACTCTTTCTTGAATGGAAAAGGAAATGAGCCAAGGTGACACTGTAGCACTGGAGCCAAAATCTCACGTGTGACCTTTAGGGTAGACTCCCCTTCCCAGGTTCACTCATATAACAATGTACATGTAAAATATCCTTGCTCTTTCCACGCGTCACTGAAATAAGACTTTTGGAAGATATTGGAAACATTTTTATAAACCTTTGACATTACTTCAAGCATAGAGTAAGTGTCTTTATCCCTTGTATGAGTTGGAGTAAGTGACAAGGGAAGTATGATAAAATGTCAAATATTTAATTGAAAATATACCTATAATGTCAAAACACACCATTGTGTACAACTTAATTTTAAAGATGAGATGATATTCTTAGTATGTTCCAAACTGATATTGTACTACAGCCACTAACTTTTCTTGACACCTTATTTAGGACAAATTCTTCCTCTGTATCTCAACTCCCGTGTCTATGAATGGGTTGTTTGAGAGGAACATCATATAAAATAAATATTGCATAACAGATATAAAGAATATTAATATTCTTTTATTTTTACATGTCTATGAGCAGATTGGTGATAGAGCAAAAGCTAAAATTCACGTACAAAAATTTCTAGTTTTAGTTTTCAATTTAGAAAACTTTATTCTTTATTTTTCCCATACATGAATGTAATATGTGGTTGGCAATTAATAGAGAAACCCACAACTGGCAAAAGTGAAGAAGAAAAAAATAAGAGTCTTCAAAGAGTTCAGCCCTAATTAGCATGCCTATATCATACACTCCACCCCTCAAGGCTCTTGGGATATCACAGAAAAGGAGGTGGGGAGATTTGAATAGCCAGAGGTCTGGAAAGGCTGCTGTAAAAATAATATCCTCTGGAAATGACAGAGATGTTGAATTTATAAACCATAGCAGCCATGGTTACCAGCACAAGACCTATTTAGCTTTCTGTGTGGAAGTAAGAAGAAGAAAACTATAGAGGAATTTTAATCTGGCAACATGGCTGTTCTGATCATATCAAATACCTTCTAGCTCTTTGTGATCCATCAGAAATTCAGATATGCCATGAACTTTTAATCCTTCTGGCTGGAACACAGACACGCCCTTAGCATTCAACTTTCATCCCAAACAATGCCATTTGAAAAGTTAAGATCTGAACCCCAAGCCTCAAGTGGCAGACAAAAATGAGAAATCAGAGAAAGATTTGACAGAAATATTTGATAGGATATGTCCAACACCCATGAGAACAGACAGGAAAGAAAGGCTATTTGAGAGCAGTACTAAAATAGAGGGTCAACTGAGTTCACTGCAGTGGAGTTGAATCTGTTCAGTCCATGCATTTAATGCAGTGCAGTTGAGTTCAGTTGAGTTTGTTCCTGAATTCCATTCAGTTTGTACATTTTGTGCAGTGCAGGTCAGAAGAGGCAGTTGAAGTCAGAGAATTTAAAGGAACTATAAGATTAGACAAATTGCCAGAGATAATTTGAGGCCAAGCAAAGCAATTCAGTGAGAAGCTGAACGAAGCCAGTTTGACTCAGTCAGCTTGGAGAGGAGTTTGTGCCTGAACAGCTGAGTTGAACCAACTAGCCAGAGTTCATTAAGAACTAGAAAGGGCGAGTTTATTGAGCAGTAAGAATCTGAGATGACAATTACATCAGGGAAATAAAAGTTGCATTTACAGACACAAAACACAGTATTTCCTCCTTCAAGGAGAATGTTAATTTGATTTTTTCAGATCCCATAAAGAGATTTGAAGGAACAAAAGTTTTAGATTTGGGAGGTGGGAATCAAAAATGAGTCTAACTTGGAGAAAGTTGAAATGTTAGTTTTGCTACATGGTAATGATGGACAGCCATATCATGCTCAACAGCACTTCACTGTTCATATGACAAATTCTAAAGCTCCTTCAGATAGCCAAGGAAACCTTGTGTTGTGTTATCTGTTGTAGATGTTCCTGTTATATCATAGTTTCCTTCTCTGGCCAGCTTTTCCTCTTTGCTCTCCATTCCTTTCTTGCAGTTTGATGGCTATGCCACCCCTATATTTGTTTAGTCTGTGAAAAACTGAATTTTATTTCTAGAAGGCTCTATTCTTGAGAGTTAGAGCTTTTAATGTTTTCCTCAAAGAGCATTTCGTCATCTGACACAGGTCTTCCATACACAACTCTCTCATACCATTATTATCAATTTACAAGTGTTTGTTTTCAAAGTGTTTACACTAACTGGAAAATGCTCATCTATGTCAGTGTGGGCATGTGTGTCTGTCCTTTCCTTCTTACTCTGAATTGTGTAAGAAGGGGATATTTGCTGTGACATCACTAAGGACACATAGCAATGTATACTTTTAGTGTTGAATATATTTATTCCAGGTTCCAAACAACTCTGGAAAGAATAAATGAAATAAATTGAATAGCTTTAGTATTTAATAACCTCTTCATAATTTAGTGCTAATGTCTTCAGTGGATTTTATTTACCCCTGAAGTAGAAACTTCTGGTTTCTTTGGAAAGTTAGTTATGTCAAATGATGTTTTGCTGGGACACAGGTGAAAGGATGTCTTGCTAAATCAAGCATGTGAAAGGCTGTTTTCCTGAAACAGACACAGGTTTGCACCTGTGGAAAGGATGTTTGGATATAGCAAGCACATGAAAGCATTCCTGATGAAGGAGTATAACCCCACAGTCAGAGACAAGTACTGAGCATTGGTTTGATTTGCTTCACCTTGCTATTCTTTGCTAACAACACACATGGATTTGTTTGCCTTCATTGTGTTGTTGAGTTCAAATTGTGGTAATGCTGCCATTGCAAGAAACTCACTCAAGAACTGCTAGTGAAGTTCCTGTGGTGGATAGAGTGGTGGGTGATCCTTGCAGTTTCTTCAGAATAGAACTACAGCTGCTTGGTGTCTGTTTGCTGAAAGGACTGGACTGTAGCTGCTGGTTCATGCCTGGTGTCTGTCTGCCTAGAGGACTAGTCAGTAGCTGCTGGATCGTATTTGGTGTTTGCTACAGGACTGAACTGCTGCCAAAGAAGACCAAGCTCATCCCTAGATAACTACTGCTGGACAGATCCACTTCCCCCAATTCTAATAACTTCTCTTCCACTACCTCTGCTGGGTGGTGGGCTAGAGGAGAGGTCGAATCCTTATTAAAATTAGGCTATAAAAAATTTATGTCTACATACCCCTTACTTTTATTTTCTTTCCAAAGGTTGGTTAATATATACATGGAAATTACTTTTCTTTTATGTTCTCTTTTTTCTTCTATGTTCTATTTGATATCTACAATATTAAGAAGGAACCACAAGTAGGACAGCAGCAGAATAGCATAACTTACCTAAAGTAAAGTCAACCAACACTGCCCAAATCCCATTTTATTTCCTTTGTGCATATATGTGTGATTCTCTGAGAAAACAGCATACCAGCTTGTTAAAAATAAATATGAAATCTCTTTAGTAAAAAAAAAAATTAAAAACCAGGTTGGGAATGTGATGGTGTATATCATGCTTGTCTGCTCTCTGTAAACAGGATTTAGTGCAATTAGGTTTTCAAACAGAGGAGTCTCCGCAAGGTATCTAAATATAAACTGCACTGTTTCCTGAATGCTTAATTCCTAAGAACAACTCAGTAATACCCACAGTATTTGCACTCTCTAATCTTCTATGTGCTAGATATTTTGCCATCAATGATATAGCAAGAGAAAATACTTTACTCCCAGACATGTTTCAACATTTACAAAATGTATTGCCTGCAATTCCATTTTCCTTCTTTTGCTCAGGGCTGATGAATTTTCAGAATAAAGAAATTTGTTTTAAGGGGGAAATTCAGAATACATCAGTAGGGCAGGGATAACATCTTGCTTTTTCATAATTTATCTGGAGGACTGACATAAAGGAAGCTTTAATGCATATCTAATAAATAAGTGAGTATGTCTATACCATGAAGCAGAACAAAATGTCAATTTAAAGTTAAAACAACCATTTTCAACATTGTGATAGTTCATACCTCCCCCTTTGTTTTAATCATATATTTTTACTTTTATTTCACCTAAGGTTTAATTGTTCTCTCTATTTCAAATTAGTGAAGAAAGAAGGTTATACTTCATTCAAATACTCCCTTTTCTGCCTCTATCCACATCTTTATGGGGTTATAATTCAGTTTTCTGTACCCTTTAGTCCTTTAAAAGTATCAAGTTTCAATTAGGACATTGGATACATTTATATCTTGGAATAGACATGTGTGTTAGTTTTGTTGTATAGAAATGCTTAATTTTTCATTTGTTATTTGAATGATTATAAATAGATGGAATGATAGGTCTACTAGCTCCTCAGTTGTTGCCTTCAGACATTCAATATGAAACTTTTCTACCTCTTCTCTGTGGGATGAAAAAGCACCATTTCCTGCTTAATTTTATTATAATTTCCATGTAATCTTTGGAGGGAGTACCTTTGGCTCTAAAACTTGTATCATGAATGTTTAGTATACCATTGTGTCAGATATTTTTAGAAAATGACAATAATCTCTGATTTCAAGTGTTTCCCCAGGCATGTAAAAAGCAATTAAAAACCTCATAGTTGAATGATCTAACACGGCTTAGATTTCACAGTGAAAGCTGTATTCTTGGGAAATATAGAAATTTCAACCTAATGTGTATTTGTAAATACTGGCGACATAAATTGTAAAAAACAAGCTTATAAGGCAATCCTGATACAACATCCTTTAAAAAAATCTATGCTCACTAGTGTTGGTGAGATGATTTAGCAGATAAAGCCATACAATATGCTTTCTTGGAGCCCACATAGTGCAGAAAGGAAACTGGCTTCCACAAGTTGTCCTCTGACATCTATAAATTTTGTAGAATATAGTCACACTTTCTCTCTCTCTCTCTCTCTCTCTCTCTCTCTCTCTCTCACACACACACACACACACACACACACACACACACATACATTCACAAATTCACAAATAAATTAATTTAAAAAATATTTATGGTCATATCATGTGTTTAACTTTTAATGACCTCCTGTAACTGTCTGTCTACTGCTCTATTAGGAACGGTAAATGTAGTTTGTTGAAGTTTTGTCTTTCCCTATGTATTGTAATCCTAAATACTGGCCCCCAAGGAACAAGAGAATCTGCACATATACAAAGTGTTGCTATGTGAACTTGCTCCTTAATTTAAAACTATTGGTTCACTCCATGAGGTAGAAATCTTAAAAACATGGCTATGAGTGCTAACCAATTAAAGCTAAGGGCTTCCCAGATGGAGCATGGCAAGTTATAACTCAGGGTTATTGGCAGGGAATTAGACATAATAGCCTAGGTTAGATATCTGCCCATCTCTAGGCCTAATTAAGGCCTATCTCTGTCTGTGTGTCTGTGTATCTATCTATCTATCTATCTATCTATCTATCTATCTATCTATCTATCTATCTATGTTTTATGTTTTTCATCTGAAACTGAATAATCAAAGGCAGAGTTGAAATCCCCAAATGAGGTTAAATATTTACTACAACAGTTGTGGCTGAATCATGTGGTTCTTTTCTATTAATCACACATATTACCAAGGTAGACAAATGGTATGTAACCACGGAGTTCTCAAAGAATTTGAGCCCTGTTGTATTTGTCTTTCTCCCATGATATTCAGTGCAGAGACTGCAGAAGAGTACAGAAGGCAGAGAACATGCTTGGCTATACTCCTTTGCTCCTACTTGCTTTAATTTACTATTTTTTTCCATTTTTATTAGGTATTTAGCTCATTTACATTTCCAATTAAAAAACATGATGGCATACTAAAATGATATAGAGTATATCCCGTTATTTTGTAGAATGAGAATCCAAATAAGGACTTGGGAGTCCTTTAGGGTCTTTCTGTGCTACGTTCAGGAGATCGATTCCAATTGTAGTTATCACATGGTTTGATGGCCAGAGCTGTTTCTAATGTCACTTGCTAGGTGATGTAAATCCTAAGTCTTCTCTTGTTATTAAGCCAAGATTTCACTTTCTTGTCATATAGCTCTGTCCACAGGGGCACTTACTTCCTGCAGACCCTTTCTCAAGGGTTTTAAGATACAAGGATATGGGCTAAACAAGGTAAAACTCAGTCTTCATTCAACCTTACCTTATAAACTTTTGTCAGATGACTGCTGCTCTATTTTATTCATTATAGCTCTATTTTATTCATTATAGCTCTATTTTATTCATTATAGTCAACTTCACCATGTGAGTAGGAGGTTTTCCAATGCTCATGAGTACAAGGATGAAGATACCAATGAGTGCTATTTTAGTGGATGGTACTATAGCCTGTGTTCTACCTACCAATGACTCATGACTTTATTATATTCAAAAGGCACATAAAGCCCCCTCTTGAGATCTTCTGAAGCCTCATTATTTACTAATATCAATACTAAGCTCTCTATGTAAATCAGACTGAGGTGGAGAGCAAGATTTTGAAATACAGTTTCATAAGTTTAGCTCCTTGGATTTTTCTTGTATCTGTAAATCTGTATACTGGCTTAGCTGAAGAGAACAACGTTCTATTTATTCCCCTCATACTTATGGCCATATATGAAATGCTAGCTTCTATCCCCCTAAGTAAAAGATGAGAAAAGGGATGGGGGTGGGAAGAAAGGAAATACATATAAAGATCGGCATCATTTTAAAATCTAATATTGGAAATGAAATTCTATCACTTAGTTATTTTATTAATTCATCAAAACTGAGTCACAAAGTCCATCCTGCGTATACACAGGGAGAGGATTATAAAGACCATGCACTCTGAGAGACAGGCATCATCAGTGGCTAACATGAAGACTTGGTACTACTTCCTTCTTAGAGGTTTTAAGTTTTGCTTGTGTCTAGGTGTACATTGAAATACTTCACGTTTAATAAAAAGTTCCCAGCATGATTTTAAGATAAGTAAAATGGATTCCTACTATTTGAAAACCAAAGATCTCTCTGAGTAAGTCTAACCTTGCTTTCCTTTCCCTCACTGTTTTATTGTATGAGAATTTCATACCTGCTTATGTGTTTTTGATCAAATCTACCCCCCATTCCCTCTTTTCCAGTCCCTACTTTATTCTTCCACCACCATTTTTCCCTACACATATCATGTGTTCACTCTCTTCTAACTTTAAACCCACAGAGTCCAGTTAGTATTACCTGTATGTGCACTGGTATAGAACCATCTATTGGAGCATAAGTAATATTTATGCCCCATAGGCCGAGTCCCTGAAGAAAATTTACCCTCCCTACTTCAGCAACCTACAATTGCCAGTAGATTCTCTGCTATTGAATACCAAATCATCCCTGTATGCTCTGTATGGCTTGATGTTGTAAAGTTTGTGTATTTTAAGTACATACCCATTATGAGTTCTTGTATGAAATGGCTCTGTCAAGCTCAGAAAATAACAATTCAATGCAGATGTCCCATGCAGATGGAACTTGAGGAGTCTTATGGAAGACTTGGGAGAAAAGATTGGGGGACCTAAAGAGAACAGGGAGTTCACAGGAAGAGCAAGAGTGTCAACTAACCTTGGCAGCTACTAGAGATTGAACTACCAGCCAAAGAGCAAGCACAGGCTGGACCTTGGTTTTTAGCTTCCAGGTCAGCATCATTTTAATTTCTCTAGTTTCTATGACTCCTGTACATGGGTGTCTTCAAAAATAGGGTCTTAGCATCAGGTTTCGAGAGTAACCAAGAGAAATGGCAAACATCTACAATGTTAATGGGATGTCTATGGAACTCAATTGACCAACTGTAAAAGAAGTAAGCCAGACCTGGAACCTTTTATTTGGTAGCTTATGGTGATGCATCAATACTCTGGGGTAAATTAACTTAAATTCCTTTTAGATATGTATATGTATATTCTAGAATGCTCTTACTATAATAGATTTTCATATGGCTTTTTCAATGGTCTTTGGTGTTAGCTATCCCTCTACATATTTCCTTCTCTATGCTGTCCTCCCATCCTCCACTTCATTTAGCCCTTTCTTCTCTATTGTTCCCCTTATTGCCGTCTTAGCACCCGTGTTCCATTTTGATTACCTTGAAATCTTCTCCTCCTGACTCCTACTAGTTTCCTGGATTATTTAGGTACTCTAATTTACATATGAATAACTAAATATTCAAATCTAGCAGCCATATATGAAAGAGAACATGCAGCAGTTGTCTGTCTGGTTACAAGTTACCTCAGTCAGAATGATTGTCTTCAGGTCCAACCATTTTCCTGTGAATTTTATTACTCTAGTTTTCTATACAGCTGCGCGATATTCTTTTCTTGTTTTGTACCACATTTTAGTTATTCATTAATCAGTATATCAACCAGATAACCACTAGATGGCATTTAGTTCTTTTTCCATTTTCTGGATACTGTGAATAGAGCATCAATGACCATGGATGAACAGTATCTCTGTAGGAGAAGATAGAATCTTTTGAGAATATGCTGAGGAGTGGTATAGATGAGTTATATGACAAAAGTATATGTCAACTTATTGCCATTTGATTTTTTTCATCATGACCATTCTGACTGGGATAAGTTGGACTATCAAAGTAGTTTTAATTTTCATTACTGTGATTGCTAAAGATGTTGAATATTTTAAAAAACTATACTCCTTAGTCATTTATCTTTCTTCCTTTGAGAACTTCCCGCATAGTTACAGCACCCAAATTTTAATTTGATTATTTGTTTTTCTGTTTGGATTTTGAGTCCTTTGGGTATTCTGTACTAATCTTCTGTCATATGTAAAGGTGGTAATGACTATGTTTTTTTCTTTCTGTAGGCTTCTTTTTTTATTCAAATGATGCTGTGCAGAAATTATATGATGTCATGCTTCTCACTTGTTGGTCTTCATGGTCCAAGTCAGAAATCCTATTCCTATGCCTTTAAGTTGATGCTTACTTCCCATTTTCTCTTATACTGAACTCTTTTTATCCATTACTTGCATTTTAAAGCAACTTTACTTGGACCATGTAGTATATCCTTTAAAAAAAAGTCTCAAATTATCAGTAATATTCTATCCATTTTTCACTAGTCCCTGGTTACCTCCTTGCTATTACATCTATTGGATAGGGTAATTCTTTCTTATTCAGCATCTTTGTTGTATTTGAAACTGTTGCCAGCTGCTTCTTCCTTCAAACACTTGATTCCTCTGGCTTCTATGACATCACACTCTACTGAGATGGCTCATCTATTTCTTTGTGGCACTTTTGATTTTAATGTACATCATAATTACATCCATTCCCCCTCACTGTATAGTCTCTGAATGAGTATATACTCGTTCACTTTAATGACCAGCTGAAGTTGATGACGTTTATCTAATCTGCATTCCAGATTTCCATCAAAACCAGGATCTTAAGTACCTATTCATCATCCGTTGATACTGAGCCCACATTAAAACTTACATGTGTCCCAATTTCTCTCCACAATCAGCATCCTTTGGTAATTCTTCACTGTCTCAAGTTATAAATGTGAATATTTTTCTTATTTATATTCTACTCATTTAATCCACTTCCAAATTTACTTTACTTTTTCTTCCCTTAAAACTTTCTTGGAAATTTTCTGTCATCAATTCTATACATGAGATAATGAGTAGTTATAATTTTTCTTGTCCTATGAAATATAAAAAAGGAAGTTAAAGATGGTAAATGTTTTGCAGGGATACCTGGATTTGAATCTGGTATGATTACCTATCAATTAATTTGCTCTATGAAGTTGAGGTGAGTTCTTAACTTCATAAGTTACATTCATCTCCTCTATGTCATAATATAAGTTATCTACTTAACAAGTATTTTTAACCAAAAATATATTACATTTAAAACATTTAGCATAATATTAGACTAACAGTAAATACAAAATAGTTATTAGTTGTTCCTTATTTTAGTTGATGACTACAATGATCTTTTAGGTAGAATTATTTCCCCTTTTTGCTCCTGGTTATAAAAAACATTCTCAGTTTAGCAGAAGGTGTTTGAATTATGTCTTTTGAGACTCTCATTAAACTCCCCAATGACATCAACTAATGTTGATGCTTGAAGTATAATACTACAAACTTCATGGTCATGCTGCCATTAAACTTGTGGGTTTTAAGACTTTCACAATTTGATTATTCATTTATTAATTCATTAACTCCTTCATCTCAAGTATTACTATGTATTAATTAGCTCAGTCTTAGGAATGTGGTATATAATCACCCCTTTATTCATTCCTTTTTTTTCTTCCTGAGTAATTAGCATGTATTAGGTTAATCCTGGATATGTAGTATGCAGTCCCTCTGTTCCACTTTTTGTCCTTCCCTCCTTTACTTTCTTTCTTGTTTCCTCTTTTCTTCCTTCCTTCTTTTCTTCCTTTCTTCTTTCCTTCCTTTCTCTCTTTTTCTTTCTTTCTTTCTTTCTTTCTTTCTTTCTTTCTTTCTTTCTTTCTTTCCTTTCTTTCTTTAATTCTCTCTTCCTTTCTTTCTTTTTCTTAGTACTAATTTTTAAGAAAGTCTTAGACACACACACACACACACACACACACACACACACACACAGAGAGAGAGAGAGAGAGAGAGAGAGAGAGAGAGAGAGGAGAGAGAGAGAGAGAGAGTCGCCTTGCTTATTCATTTATTCAGCCTGATTAACTATTATGTTAGAAAAATCTTGGCATGTGGCATGCTGTCATCTGCTCTGAACTTAGAGCTTGTGTGTCCTCAATGAAACAAGCTATATTATCTTCACCTCCAGTTGTCTAAATTACCACATTTCCTCTTGGTTTTAGTCTTTTGGAAAGTATATTTTCTCTGCTTCCCTTCAGGATTTTATTTTTGTGTGTGATACTTGGTGTGATAATCCTGTTAATGTGTGTATTTAAGATTCTATATTCTATTATCCATGAAAAACTACTCTAATTATTATTATTCATCTGTTCTCTATCATTAGGCTAATGAAGTGTATTAGTGTCAGCTCAACTACAATTTCTAACATACTTTTCATTGCCATCCATAGACCATAACTTCTTGAATGCCTACCTTGAGTTCTTATTTATCATTCTATCTTCATGACTTAGCACCACACCCAGTAAGGAGTGGGATTTTAACACACACAAGTCAAATTTCGGGAAATGTTTTACTGAAGTGTTGTTGAGGCAAAGTTTTTGTATAGAACCCATTATGGATATGCCTTGGAAAAACATCTGCTGATTGTAGGGAATTATCACTATCAAGAAATAATGAAGCCACCTTAAATATAGATGAGAGTTCATTTCAAAATCATTGTTCCATTACATCATTAAATTGACATTGTGAGGTGCTCTCCTATTGATGCCAGATTAGGCACAGGCCACACCCAAATTCTAATTTTCAAACACAAAGCCCAATGTGCTTATTAATCAAGGCACTGAGACATGGTGGCTGAATCTGAATCTGGAAGAAACAGCAGCAAATAGCTTTGCAAGCAAATGTTAATTTTAATAGGGAAAAGGGGTAGGGGTTCTGTGTTAGTATGAGGTCAAATGTGTTTGTAAATTCTGATTGGATATTTGTTTTATAGTTGGATTTTGGTGGTGATCAATCTCAGGCATGGGTCAGGCAAAGGAAAATGGCCAAATAAGGGACTAGGTCTTGGAGTCTAGATTTAGGAATTCAATCTAATGGTTTAGCAAGGGAGAGGGAAGAGGGAAGGGTAAGATCTGCTAGTACTCTGTTAGAGAGAGAGAGAAAGAGAAAGAGAGAGAGAGAGAGAGAGAGACAGAGAGACAGAGAGACAGAGAGACAGAGAGACAGAGACAGAGACAGAGACAGAAACAGAGAGAGGAGAGACAGAGAGACAGAGACAGAAGGAGAGAGCAGAGGAGATGGGAGGGAGGGGAAGAATATTGAGGTAATGAGCTATTTTATCTAATTTTCTGAAGGACCCAATGGGATGACAAGATCAGTGATAACAGTTAACAACTGCCACTCTAGCAGGGACATAGTTCACGCTGTTCTCACAGACATCAGCTCCCTGGATATCTGGCATCAGATGCCTCAGCATAGACTCCAAGAGACACCAACAGCAGTGACGATGCCCCTGGAGTGCACTAGCTGTGGAAATCATCGTTCTTCTGCTGGCAGATACAGGAGACATCTGTTCTACAATCTTAGCCAAAAAGAGGGAAATGGGTAATTGTTTCAGGATAACCAAGACGACTAATACTGCATCTCCCTTTAAATATTCCAGATGTGTTTACAGAAATGTGTAGAGAGAAGTTATGCATTAGGATTCACTGGATGAAAAGCCATTGTGGCAGAGAAAAATAAAATTTTATTTTTGGTGGTTAACTTGGATCTAATTTTATCTTCAATATGCTGCAGTGGGTGATTACATAGATAACGTTGGCTTTTGTAGACTCGTGCACCCTGTACCTTTTTATCTTTACATGAGGTTTCTCTAAATTGGCTAAAATATTATATGTGGATCCTATGCATATATGCACATGAATACACATGATAGTTAAATGAATACCTTTTTTCTGAAATCTTTTCAAGGCACTGCTACAATAATAAAGAACTAAACATCTGCTTTTTTCATAACAACAGAAAAGTATACTGGGGTCTGAAAAGATGGCCCAGCAGTTAGGAGTACTTCCTTCATTTACAGAGGCCATAAGTCTGTTCTCCAGCACCCAATTCAGGCAGCTCACTGCTGCCTGTAAACTCAGTTCTAGAGGACCTGATGTACTCTGGCTTCTGAGGATATCTGCACACATTGGTCCACATAGACTCAAACTTTATCTCTCTCTCTCTCTCTCTCTCTCTCTCTCTCTCTCTCTCTCTCTCTCACACACACACACACACACACACAAACACACACACACACACAAACACACACACACACACACATACACACACACACACACACACACACACACACAAACACACACTAAATATTTTTTAAAAGTGTATGAAGCCTTTCTCTTTATGGTAGCTGTACATTATCTTTGACTTTAGTCTGCATGTTTCTTCATTCTAGAATCCAAATTTTTTAAGCCCCCTTGACAAAGAGTGTTCTTGTAACAAAGCAAAAAAATAAAGAAGGATGCAAAATCTAGTAGCAGCAATTGCTATAGCAGCACAGTAAATGACAACTTATGTTTCACTGGCTTGCTTGAGACAATGGGGAAGAACACTGTAGGAACTAGGGCAATCCCAAGGGTGCTTAATCTTCTCACTGTATTTGCAAGGAGTTGAGAATGGTAATCTAATAACTCATGTGCTTAATTATATAATTATATACAAATAAAAAGTACTTTGTTTCATTTCTTGAGATTATTTCTTCAATGAGCCACAGTAGAGCAGCTATTTACCCTCTTTGCCATGTTTGGTTTTCTTCCCACTGTGGTGATTTTTCCACCTTACTTTAATCATTGATTAGGGATAATAGAAAAATAGCAGTTGTCACATTTTTAAGACTTCACGTCCTCAGCTTTATATGACATTTTAAGAGCTGCATGGCCACAACTCTCCTTTCAAATCATTCATTCATAAGGAAGACAATTTATCTGTTTAAGTGCTATTTATAATTTTTGTTATTGTTCTAGTTTATTGTGAAAATTCACTAGTTTTGACTTCCAGATTTACTGCTTTACTTAACAAATTCATTTTACTTGCTGACTGTCCACAATGTAAAGAATGCTTTATCTTATATACCAGACACTTAAATGTCCTCAGGTTAATTTATAATAAAGAAAGGAAGGAAGGAAGGAAGGAAGGAGGAAGGAAGGAAGGAAGGAGGAAGGAAGGAAGGAAGGAAGGAAGGAAGGAAGGAAGGAAGGAAGGAAGGAAGAAAGGAAAGGTTTTCTCAATTAAGACACAGGTTATTCATATGAGTATTCTAAGAATTAAGACAACCCCGTAATTTAGTATATCCAGGGACAACATGGCTTATTCTTTGAAGTGAAGATTACTCAAATGCTCCATTTACATTTCTGTCATATATGCAATTTTATCAACCTTTGTAATCTTCTCTGCATATGAATGACATATCTTATTTTATCCAAGAAGGAAAATTTCCATCAAAAGGGTTCATCCTAAAACAAAGGAAATTTATTGACTCATATAAATGGAAATTTTCAATAGGAGTTGTTTTAGGATAAACACAATAAACCTGTGATTATTTGAATTCTTCTTTCTCCTTGTTTTTCTTTACTTTCAGAATGATACCATGAAGCAAAAACTTTATATTTATGCACAATAAAAACTGGAAGATGAAAGATATTGCCAATTTTAGAAGTCTTTTTTTTTTAAGAATAAAAATAAATAAAAACTACCATTCGACTTACTATAAGCATTGCAAGCTCTTTGCTATTTCCTGGTCACAAATCAGATCACAGGTCATCCCTAACCAGCTGTCAATAAGGACACCGTGATGACCCCTAAGAGCATACACGAAGCTTTCTATGTCCAGAGCAGGATGTGTGGGTGTGATTGTGTGTGTGGTTGTGTGTGTGTGTGTGTGTGTGTGTGTGTGCATGTGCACACGCGCGTGCATGTATGTGAACAGTGTTTGTATGTGAATATATTATATACATATTACATATAATATATGCATATATTAGATATATAAAAACAATTAAAATAAGTAGAGGGCATGGAATACATGGAGAGGGGTAGAGGAGAAAGGGAAAGAGGGAGAATAGCAGAATTGCATTTTAATTTCAAAATACAAAATAGATCTGTTTTAAATTAATTTTTTAAAAGAGCAAGTGTGGTAGCAGCAGAGCATCAACATTCCCACAGTGAAGAGTCAAGGGCACTGAACAGTAACAGACAGCCATGATAACATTCAGTTCATCATGTTTTCATGCATGGTGATAGCAATAAAAGCACCCATTTTGTTAGCAGACACAACCTAGAAGTCTGTTTGTCTAGATATATTTAATCATTTTTCTGATCTTTTAAAATGTAGTTTGAGCCTTGCGAATATTTTTCACTAACTCCAATCCTGACAGTTCAGCCTCCACATAGGTGTTATGTAGTAGTTACTTAGTTCTTTGGCATGCTTTCCTTTTGAGGAATACCTTGACCTCTGTATTAGTTTTTATTTCAGAAACAATTTTTTATTAGACATTTTCTTCATTTACATTTCAAATGCTATCCCCAAAGACCCCTATACCCTCCCCTTGCCCTGCTTCCCAACCCACCCACTCCCATTTCCTGGCCCTGGCATTCCCCTATACTGAGGCATATAATCTTCGAAAGACCAAGTGCCTCTCTTCCCATTGATGGCCGACTAGGCCATCCTCTGCTACATATGCAACTAGAGACACAGCTCTGGGGGGTACTGGTTAGTTTGTATTGTTGTTCCTTCTATAGGGTTGTTCCTTTTTGACCTGTCCTATCACAATCTGAAAATCTGAATGTGACTCTTTGTCAGTCTCTGTTGACTTTCATACTTTCCACTAAGAAAAATAACCAGAAAGACCTTACTTATATGACTCTGCCTTTTGTATACTTCCTCTCAACTACCCATGCAGGTAAATCCCTCAGCCACCCTTTTTGGCCACTGTACTGCATAATGGTTTCAAATTCTGTGTTGTGTTTTCACACTGATATACTTGTTGAGACAAATGGAATCCTGGTTAAATAAAACCCTTGCTTGTTCGCAGGCTGTGCATGTAGTTTCACAATGTTCTTCCTTTTCAAGATCATTTGTTAATTCTTTTCCTCCCATTTCTTCCTATTTCTTCTTATGAACATATAAACTGTTTTTTATTGTTGTTGTTGTTATTTTTCTAAGCAACAATTCTTGTAATGATCCTATATACACTACTGCCTTGTGTCTCATCTTGGCTCTGGCTGCAACCAAACTCCTCAGAATTAGTCTCTAGTAGCTACCTCTAGTTATGGTCCTCTTATTTTCTCTTGAATTTATTTCAATTGGCCTTTAGTCCTCACCATTGCAACTGTAGGTTAATTATCATTATTCACCTTATTTAGAATATTATATTAATATTATTTAGCACAGTTGACAATGATCTGATCATTTAAAACTTTTCTTCGCTGACTTTGTATGTTCCTGGTGACTTTTTCTTCCTATGTTTTTCCATTTGAAATGGTTTCTTGTTGCCCAGTTGAGCTGAGGATAACTTTAAACTTCTTATTGTCAACCATCCCCCCACCCTCCCTTGCTGAGATTTTAGATCTGTGCCACCAAACTAAGTGTTATGTGATTCTGGACATCAAACCACAGGGCTTCGTGCAGGTTAGGCAAGCACTCTTGCAACTGAGCTACATTCCAAGCCCTTTGACTATGATTTTGTTTTGTTTTGTTTGTTTGTTTTGTCTTTTTCTTTTCATTCTCTACAACATCCCTTATCTCTTAGTGCTTAAATTTAGAATGTTTCCATTTCTGGTTTTTATATATACCCTATAAATTCCTCCATAGTCCAAATGTAATATCTTTATTAAAATGATCCAGCTGGTTGCTAGATATATATGAAAACCTTTACTTGGATTATCAACATAGATGAAATTCAGGTTAAGGAAGAAACAGCACTGGATGGAGCTGCAGTTGACATGAAGATCAGTACCTAGTCCTCATCAATGTCGACTGAAGCGAAAGCAAAAGATCTACGTGCTCCATGTGATTAACTGATAACTATTGTACTAGCTCTCACTGAAAACCTAGGCATGGTGTTGGGTAGAAATACTCTATGCTTAAGACATAAAGGGCATACTTGTAGATATTGTCTCTACAATGAGCCTCTAGCAGTCTATTGTATAACATTGCCCCTCGGAGCTTCTGTTGTCTGTATACTTTAGATAATGATTCGGGGAGTCCAGCTTGATGTTTTAGTAGTAGTGATGTCACTTGGCAAGAAGACTAATATTTAGAATGATGCTATGGAAAACCCTAAACAATACAAGGTTGGGTGTTGAAAATATTTATCTGAAGAGTCACACATGCCCAGTGTTTTGGGAGCTTATTAGAATAGAACAATGAACCTCCCTCATGAAGGATTCATCTATAAATCTGTATTTAAACCAGGCCTGACATAATTTCTTAGAAAATTGGAATGTGTCAATTAAGAGAAAAGGGGGTATATTGCATACATGGTTGAGCTAATTAAGAGATCCAATCAACTTTACTAACTGTAACAGGACTGTTATTGAAAACTCCATTAGAGTCAGTATTTGGTTGGGAGCTTATTCTCTTCACTAACTAGACGTTTGTGTGATGGAGAAGTCTAACAGATGGAGTCTGAGAGGAAGATTTTGAGTTCTGGTTAGTGCACACCATTAGAATGTTAGTGGGTTCAAATCTAAGCTATAGAGGCAACAGAGAGTAACCAAAACCTGGAACCAACAATCATCTATCTTCTCAACATCCAACAACATCACACACCTCCTACACCTCCTGTAGATATTAAGATAAATGTGTGGAGAGGAGATTTCAGATTCAAAGCTCCTGATGAAGCAAGGGAAAGACTGGTGTGGTTTTGGAGTTGAGATTAAAGTCAAGAGTTCAGATTGAGAAAACTGACATAAAAGCCAGCCTGTAAGGCTTTTTACCTACAGCCAAATCTCAGGACAAGACAAGACAAGACAAGACAAGACAAGACAGGACAGGACAGGACAGGACAGGACAGGACAGGACAGGACAGGACAGGACAAGACAAGACAAGACAAGACAAGACAAGACAAGACAAGACAAGGTAAGGTAAGATAAAAGCCTTCCTGGGATAGTTCAGGGGATCTAGCCAATGGCTTTGTAGGTAGTAATGTAAGTCGTTTGTAAGTAGCCAATGTATTTAGTTAGTACAATCCAATACCATTAAACCAAAAACAGGAATTGTGTTCTGGATCCTCTTTTTGAATCTTAATAATTTTGTTTCAAGTTGATTTGGTAACTATAGTTAGAAATAACATAACAGAATTCCTAGAAATAAGGGAAGCATAGAATAAAACAAAGCAGGTAAGCCACAATAGGAATGTTAGGAGATGTTGTTTTTAAAAAAGAAAGTGATTGAATATTTCAGAAATGAAAGTTAGAAAATGAGATATTTGAACTGAGATGACAAGTGATTTTATACCATGGGAAAAAGTGAATTGTATTAAACTTCCACCTTAGGATACAGAGTATCTATAATAGTTTACTAAAATCACTCTATACAGAGGCTCAGGACTGTGCCTTCAGAAAAGTTTAAATTACAAAGGTCTCAGGCTATTCATTGCTGTGTCTCTCTGAAACTTCCTTATATTCTGGAACCTAGGAAAAGAATAAATACTGGTAATGGGAATTTATTTTTTTTCTTAGTTTGGGAAATGTATCCAAGTGGAAAGAAAAAAAAAATACTTATACTTCTATACTTAGGTGGCTGGGCAGTCATTCATTCTTTAAGGATAGTTACAGATGCATTGAAACACAAAGCAAATTGTGGTAGACCAGGAATAACACCCTGCATTGCTGTCTCCTATGCAGTGGGCTTTCTTCATGGATACACTAGGTGCATGCTGTATGTTCTTCAAAAATATAACAAAATAACAAAACATGTCAAGTGATCATTTGTTAAATGTGTCTTATGTCATTTATATAGAATTTGATAACGTGTGCTGGTAGAGGACTGGGAAAAGAGGAGGAGACAACCTGAGTATCCTGTAGTAGGAGTGATATAGAGATACCTGTGACTGGAGCATCTTTGTTGGCTGGAGGAGAAACAGACAATCCAGGAAAAACATAAGGATTTTGAACCTATTCATTGTTTAGTTGCTTATCACACATTCTGCCAAATGTTCTAGAAAGCTACATATTTGTGCTTAGCTTCCCTAAGAAATGAGCATTGAAACTGCTTCAGTTTCAGATACAAACAGGCTATAGAGAAGTGCTGAATGTCTTATTGACAGGTTATATATTATTCCTGTCAATGGAAAACTTTTTTTTTTTTTTTTACAGCATTTATAAATGCCATGTAGTTCTACTTTCAACGTGTCTTGAGAAATGAATCTATGGAAACCTGATGATAAAAACATCCTATAAATTTTGTTTTAAAGGTAGTTTGGTTGATAGGTGACAAATAAAATTAAAATCATTGAGTGACTTATTAATGAACAAGTTTTTGATAGCTTCAGTTAAAGCATAACATCTCAATTTCATACCCTAGTATATGCAAAAGTAATGAGAAGTGAAATCTCATATTAGTATTGCTGGAAAACGTAAATGTTTAGAGTGCATATTCACTCTTTTTGCATTAACGACTCTTTCACTAGTGAAGAAAAAGAGACGAAGAAACGGTCCTTGATAAATCTGATCATTGCACAATGTAATTTTTAAGTTATTTAGGGGTTTATGTTGCCTTTGATATCATTTACCTTAATTATTGAAATAATTGGCACTCTCATAAATTTGGTTCCTAAGGCAAATTGACTTGGTCTTTTTCAGCAGCAGCATATGTTTGGGCTGGATGCTGAGATGAGAGGCATTTGTAATATGACCTCACCATTGCTAATTGTACATGGGGGAGATCCTTGTGATTTTATGAATTCCAGATTTAGTCCAAGTTGACAACCAAGCATCCCATCATATGTGGTGATTCCTTTCATTTATGTATGCTTTTTAGAAGGCTTCTACAGTAGTTGTTTTCCATATTATTTTATAATGCCTTTAGTGTTAATTATCTCTCTCCTCCTTCCCTTTCCCATTTATTCCTTCTGTTCTTGCTCCCCATTGTTTTTCATAACACTCTATTCTATCTCATCTTCCTTGGGAGATCCTCTCCTCCCATAATTCTTTTCCAGATAACCTCTGTGGTATTTGGATTGCAATATATATACATATATACATATATATGTAAACACTGAGATAAAAAAAGAATACACTCAATATCTACCTTTTTAGATCTGGATTACCTTATGGTGATTTTTTTCTAACTCTATCCACTTACTTGGAAATTTTATTTTTCTTAATGAGTGAAGAATATTCCATTTTGAAAATGTACCACATTTTCAACATTCATTCATCAGTTAACAGACATTCAAAGCCTTCATATTATAGTGAGACTCTGTTTCAAAGAGGAACAAAAATTTTAAAAACTTCCAAAAACACTTAAAACAAGGCTGGTGTTATGGCCCAGTGAAATCACAGAAAGCTTTGATTTTAACCAGTATCATTTCAAACGTAAAACCAAAACCAAAACCCATGGGCTGAAAACTGCAGTCTTTGCAATGAAAACCTTTTTCATGGAGAAATTTTCACACTGTGCTTCATATAGAATTATTTGCCTACATTTTTTTTTTTGTCTTTTTACTATCTTATATTTTTAATGGTAATAATTTTATTAGATATTTTCTTCATTTACATTTCAAATGCTATCCTCTTTCCTAGTTTCCTCTTCGAAAATCCCCTCCCCACATCCCCTTCTCCCTAACCCACCCACTTCTGCTTCCTGGCCCTGGCATTCCCCTATACTGGGGCATAGAATCTTCGCAAGACTAAGGGCCTCTCCTCCCATTGATGATGGACTAGGCCATCCTTTGGCATATATGCAGCTGGAGACACGAGTCCCACCATGTGTACTTGGATTGGTGGTTTAGTCCCAGGGAGCACTGAGGCTACTGGTTAGTTCATGTTGTTGATCCTCCTATTGGGCTGCAGAACCCTTCATGTCCTTGGGTGCTTTCTCTAGCTCCTTCATTGGGGGCCCTGTGTTCCGTCCAATAGATGACTGTGAGCATCCACTTCTGTATTTGCCAGGCACTGCCATAGCCTCAGAGGAGACAGCTATATCAGGGTCCTGTCAGCAAAACCTTGCCTACATTTCTAAAAAGAGTTTAATATATATATATTAATATTATATATATGCTCATCTCTTATCAAGATCAGTTCTCATGCATCAATTGGTAATTTGTCCAGTCACCAAAGGAACCAAAAGGTATTTTCATGTTTTAATCATGGTCATATATGCCAACATCGACGTAGTTCTTTTACAAATGGAAAAACAAAATAAAACAAACAAACAAACAAAAAAACATGTCCAGTAGATGAATCTGACTCCATGCAGAAAGATGTTGTATTGTATTTACATAGTAATTCTAGTATGAGTAAACTAGTCAGTAAATATGTAATTGACATATTTACAATGGCTGGCCTGAATGGCTAAGGTAATAAGATTGTTCTTTTGATTACAAACACATCTTTTTTCCTTCTGGTTTGAGATTGTGTTTGCTCATCAAATGAGGTCACTAACAGAATAGAGTACAGATCTATGGAAATTAAAGCCACCATGCAGAAATGAATGATATAAGAAATTATCTCACAATTTAAATCTCAACGTGAAACAACATTTAGGGTGAAAGTCAATTCGATGTGCAGTTTATCTTGTGCGCTAAGAATATTGGAATCTATAATAATCTAGAGAGAACTCATGTATGAATATTTTATACTAAGATATATTTTAAAAGGCTAATAGATCTCAATTAGCAATGCAACTTTATTTGTATTTATTTGGATCAGCAAAAATCTTCTGTCATTTAAAGTCAAATGTGAAAAAGTACTATAATTAAAACTTTACATAGCATTGGGTTGGATAATGAGATTTTTTTTTTCAAGTTCACCCTTTTAAGGTGTTATCTGCCATAATTTACTCAAAGAAGGGGTTGAAGTATAGTAGACTTTCAACACTTCACAAAATAAATTAAATTACTGGGGAAAATATTTATAAAATATATTTCCTCAAAGAATGACAACTAGGATAACAGCAAGATTGCTGATATAAATATATATATTGCTGACTTTTTCAATGAGTCAGGAAAACTAGTTTATTTACATTTCTTTAAACCTCTATTTACTTGAAGACTGACACAATTGGATAAGATAATTTCTTTCTACAGTTTGAATTTCTCAATTTGGTTTATTGTTACTTTTCTAAAGATGTAGTTTTCATCTTTGTACTTTGTATTTCCCAGGAATCACTGTAAAAATGTCATTATGAAAAGCAATGATTGCTAATAAATATAATGATGTTATGATCTCAAGACACTTCAAGAACTCTTTTTCCTCAGAATAGCCTCCCATTATTCTAGAACTAAAAGAATTAGATATGAAGTCTTTTAAACTAGTCTGCATGACTTAATGCAAGAAAAATGGCTTTCTGCTGTTTATCTTTCGATATGACTCATCTGAAGGCTATTAGTTATACAGGGAAAGTTTTGCTGTTTATCTTACTTAATTAAAAATCATGCTGACATTAATATTACTGCAACATTCTATTTAATGGTATAAAGTTACATGTGAAAGAATTTTGATTTTTTTTCATCTGAAATGGTAAATCGAATTAGTAAGGTTATTAAAGCTCTATTAAGAACCTTATTTCTGAGTTGCAGTGATATGAGCAATTTAAAAATTTACATGAGGATGGCACACCTATGAGAAAGAGCTCCTGGCAACTTTTCATTTTCTAAGTAAATCTGAGCAAATCATGAGACTGTGACATTCTAATTTAGTATAGTTTGCTTGCTATTGTAGGCTATGCTGTTAAAGTCCCTAGTAGTTCCTTTGGCCAAATGAATGTTACAAAGACAGATTTGACAGAATTCTCTAGATTATGAAATGAACTTATGTAATAATTATAAGTCTTCACGACAGCCAAGTTCTTTTATCTTCATAATCATATAATATAGGTTAAATTAGTTCTTTGATATTAGAATACTTACCTTAATTTTCTTACTGAGGACACTCTCTACTCATGTTGGCTTCTATAACTATGCCTTCTGGTAGAAGGGTAATACCATAACTTTTCTAGTCTGGTATCTTTTTTTTTTTTTTCTGTAAATTAGTACTCTACCTTTTATTGGTTTAACAGAACCGTTAGGCAGGTGGAACCTTTAGTTTGGTTTCTTTTCAGTGATTAAACTGTTTGTATGTAAGACTGACTTGTTGTAACTACTTGTTGAGTAAGTCAAGCTTTGGCCTTGATATATGATTGAAAGTTTTGTGATCTCAGTGCAGACACATCAGCCTCCTGCAAAAGAACAGACAATAAATGAGAAAAGCAGAGGATGTGAGGGATCTTTGGGACCTGCAGCTCCAACTTTGTTATGTCTTTATGTCTAAGCCTTCCCAGAACTTACAATTTAATATTTTCTGTTGAATTTTCAGTTCTGAAAGTCAAATAAGCCTTGATTAGTAAACATGAGATGATGTGTTTACTCAACTAGGTGAAAAAACTTACTCTGATGTCTTGGTGCTGATGGCTCTTAGTCTCTTTACTGAGCCAAAGAGACTTAATCCCCCCTCTCTTATTATAGACCAAGTCTTCTTTAAGTCAGCAAGTGGTCATCATATGCCTTTTCACAATTACTTGAGGATAATCATCTTTCTTTATGATTGGCCTGTTTGTAAAGTTTGAGCATATACTATTTTTAGAAGGATTTAAAGACTTGATTCCAACCTAAACAAATTAATCAGTCCACATTGGTGAATGGTGAATTGACAAGTACAAATTTCAAATAAAGAATTTATATCTTTTTGCTGAATAAAAAGCACAGAACATGTAAAATCTTTTTTCTCCTTCTTAAAAGCAAAATAAAACAAAAATAAGACAACAATAACAACAAAAAACTCTAAAAATCCTTCTAATAAATCACTAAGACTTTTGCCTGGGTTACAGACAAAGACTGTATTTCTCAAGGATTTGAGGGCTTTGTCCTTGAAATGTACAGATAAAGGCAGATAATACCAGTATCTCTGTGTCTCCATTGAAGAATAATTTCCATGGACTCTTACTCTAATACAAACTCCTATCATAAAGATAGAGAAGCTTATTTTTATTTATATAAAGTTGGGTAATTAATACACACAGTCACCCCAGTTACTAGGATGATGGAGGAACAACTGAGCACTAAGTAAGTATGATGCCTGAGGACTTCTTGTCTTGTGAACATACATGAGAACATATATGTTGGCAGGCACATCTGACTACATAAAACGTGAACATATGTCTAATCTTTTCTGTGTGTAGATTTCTGTGCTGCTGAAAATATTCTGCATTAATACTTATTCAAAACAAATATAACTTTTCTTTCTTTATTACCTTTCCAGGCACATTTTCCTAATCAGTAGAACAGTTTACTTTGCTTCTCCAACTGTGATGTCTGAGAAATTATTTCTTAAAACGATGATGTTCTTTGGTAGCACTGGTAAAGAACAGCATGCTGCATCTCATTCAGGAGAATATAAGTTTCCAAATGTCCAGTAAGAATTGATCTAAATTTTACTTGTTAAACACTAGGAGAATCTTGAAAATCTTAAGATAAATATGCTACCATTTTACCGAGTTCTAATCTCAGGAGACAGCATAATACACATTGTCACCCCCAAAGCACACGGTCTTTGGGGAACAATCTAAGCTAGGGCTGTATTTCTGTTCTCTACTCTGTCACAGGAACTTGCACTTCCCACCTAACCCCATTCAGCGTCAGTTTCTTCACTGACAAAATCAAGTTTCATTGTTCCTGTCTGCTGGGCATAGTATGACCTTAAAATAAGTGTGAGGTGGTTAGTTCAGAGTCGGTCGCATACATACTTCTCAACATATAATTGTTATAATTAGTCTTATACCCAAAGGTTTCTCACTCTTAGTTACAAAATTAGAACTTCAGTCCTTTTATTTTTTTCCTCAAAGGCTACTCAATCACTAAGCTTCATTCATTAAAATGCAAATACCTCCTGGCTAAGATTACCTTCTAAGCTAATTTTAACACCTTGTAAGTAATAGTTTCTAATGGACCAGCTATCTGAAAGAGCAATGTGTTGAGCCAAAAAAAAAAAGAAAAAAAAAAAAAAAAGAAAAATGCTGGTGGTGGGACAGGAGCATTTCCTACTGTGATGATTGTGGAGATCAGAAGAGGGCAAAAGGGGGCTATACCGTTGGGGCTGTGAGCTTGACTCACAGTCTCTGCAAAGAAAGGGTTGTTTGAATACTAAGACAATATATTCTTCTATCAATTTAGGATAATCATCCCCAAGTTACTATATCCCCACCATGTTTGTAGGATACCTCAGGTTCACAACATTTGTTGACTTAGTGTAATTACCTCAAGCTCCTCCTAAATTTTGACTCAATGCTTTACCCTAAGAGTTTTCTTTTTCATCTCCTGAATGAGAACTTTTGTGTGTGTGTGTGTGTGTGTGTGTGTGTGTGTGTGTGAACATTCCCGAAAACAGGCTAAGAAAACATGTATTCATAAGGCCCACTCATATTGTTTAGGACTTTGACCTTTAGCAAAGTCAACATATTACATCCCCTTGTGTAAGGAAGATAAACAAAGACCTTCAAGGAGATGACTTGCTTTCACTTCATGAAGAAAACTAGGGTGTCTGTCTGGAAACTCTATGAAGGCAGCTCAAATATGGGCCTATTCACGAAAACAAGACACTGTATTATTGTAGGTAATCCTTAGGAGGACACAAACAAATAGGCTCACAAAAACAGACAAACAAAATCTAATGAAGATTAACAGAAACGTATCCACAGATAGTCTTCTGGTTGTTAGGCTTGCAAGTACGTGCATTTGTTCTCTTTCTAAGCATGAAGAAAGCCCAAGAAAGCATTGGCAAGTTTTGTTCTGAACAATTGTGCCAGAAGCAAATAATCACTTGCATGGAGAGAAAAGATTATATCTGCATTGCTGCAGATGCTATTGTGCCCCCTTTTTAGGCCCTTTAAACATAAATCCTGAGAACCTGATGGGTGTGTGAGCGATGAAGAAGGAGGTAGCACCTTAGTTTCATATGTCTGAGCTTGGAGGGAGAGAAGACCGGCAAACTTCTGTGGTCATTCGGAAGGAATGACCGAGTTTCTTTACCTCCTATGTTAGCTTTAATATAAATCAGCCTGTGCTTGTGGGTTTCCAGTAATTGTAGATTCACTTTGAATCTGAAAATAAAAGACACCTATTAAGACATCTAATGTAAATTCTTAATAACAGTAATTTGTGAGCTTTGAGAAGATAAGTGTCACACTTGGGGACATGGTCTTCAAACAGCTGCTGGGAAACTCCTACCTCATCTTTTTTGAGTCAGTAGTGCTAATTTTAGAGTGGGACCAATTTTTGAGATGCTTAGTATGGAGGTCAAAAACAGAGATTAGAGCCTATCCATTTCTCTCACCCCTGTAATTTTAATTGAGTCCATCTTACATCAAATTGGGACAAACACAAAAGAAAACAAAACCAGAAACAACAAAATAGAAACAGAATGTTGCTAGTGAGCAGCTTTGAGCTTTGCATTTTGAAATGAAGGCCATGGCGCTCCATTGAAGCGAATAGTTGGTGGTAATGAGCTACAGTTTCCAGTGGAGTGCTAACTGTGATTTTTCAGTTATGTTCTTTCAAGATAGAAAAATGCATTGTAAGACATTAATGAAAACAAATAATAGCTAACATAGTCATTGTACATAATTCTATCTCAGATTCACTATGGATTTTTATGGATTTTTCTGGCTGAACGTGCCTTTCTGTGCAAAAATCTATTGTATTTGTACATTCTTAATTTTTTGAAAATGTGATTCTAAACAACATATCTTGAACATTTTTTGGACAAGCTTCTGTGTGTTTTAAAACGACTTCAGGACATATCTTGGGTAATAATACTGTCCTTATTTTCCTACCTACAATGGTTTCTTGTCATTTGGTATGAGTTTACTCTACTATTGTTCACATCTTAGCAAAGTCAATATGCCAAGCCCTTGAACACCGATCTGATGTGGTCACCCACGCACTCACTATCAGACCACTGTAAGCATTCTGCAAATTAAAGATCTTTTAAACTGTTATCTGATATCTTCTTTCCATTCCCATTTCTCTCCTCTTCTTTCCTTCTATGATTTCAACTTTAGAATTATTTCTCATTTCTTTTTTCTTGTTCTTTCTTTTCTTCTTTTGTTGATAGACAATTTTGTTTTAGTCAAGCATACCATCCTCACTAACCTTCAAGATTGTATGACCAAACATTATTTTCACAACTTAAAAGAACCTTGGCTCTTCTAAAAATATTTCTTTTACTTTTATTGATTTGTGTGTATCTATCTTTGCGTGCATGTATGGGCTGAGTGCATACTCAGACACGTTAGAAAGGAGAGGGTCGAGTCCATGAAACTGTAGATACAAGGGCTTCATGAGGTGCCCAACATGGCTGTTAGGAATGAAGTGCCGTTGCGCTTCAAGAGTAACAAATGCTAGTAACTACATTGAGACATCTCTCCAGCCTCCTGAGTCTTTGATTTGACAAGTAATAATAAAGAGAATGTAATAACTAAGCAGATGCTAATTAAGTGGGATATTTCTTATTTTAACATACATTATGGCAGCAAGACCAAAGACACATAAAGTATTCCTTGTCAACTATGCAGACAACATATTCCTGACTGTCATGATAGGTAAAACAACAGGGAATAGGGAAAGAGATTCAGCCTCCTTCAATCTCCACCAGGTCTCCAAAGATAATCTAAGAAATTATTTCCTCAGTTTAATTGTAACAATTCCCATGCCTATTTCTATATCTGCCACCATTTTAGCCATTTCTCTCATTAAACCATTATCATAATGTTTTCTAGTAACTTGTTATCGATTAAAAGATTTTAAATCCATAGTAAATGTAGACAAATAGACTTGACAGTTTTTACATAACCTGACAGCTCTTATTGATAAACTATACCCCTACTCACACACACACACACACACACACACACACACACACACACACACACACACTGTGGCAAAGGTCAATGTGTATGAGTAGGATCTGAAACATATTTAAATGATACAGGGTAAAATGTAAAATAAATAATCTACTTATACCACAGATTTTGTTTTTTACTCACTATTGGTGATTAGAAATATATAATACAAAATTATTTGTATTTAAAGTATTATACAATTTCATTTTGGCATATAAGAATAGAATAAATTGCTTTAACGGCAGTTTTGTTTTGATCCTTCCTGTTTAACATGCTCTTTGTTGTTGATCTTAGGATATAAGAAATAATTAAATTGGAGCAGATATGAATAATGGCAATGGCCCTTGGAAAAGCAGTCACTTAAGTCCCTATCAAGAACTGTGTGATGAATATTTTATGAGTTCCAAAATATTGAAATGCCTTTGTAGGCTGTGAGAGTGCCTCTGTAGACATCAGTGGTCCCAGGGTGAAATTAGTGTATCCATGAAGTAGGCTTTGCAAAACCTACTCTGAATGAATTTTCTCTGAACTTAAGTGTCTGTCTCATGATCCACTGATATTAAGCTTTAACTTCTGGTTCTTGAAGATATGGAAACATTTAAAGTGTGATAGTTTGAATATGTTTGGTCCAGGGAGTGCTACTATTTGGAGGTGTGGCTCTTGTTGAAGTAGGTGTGTCACTGTGAGCATGGGCTTTAAGACACTCATCCTAGCTTCTGGAAGCCAGTCTACTCCTGCCTTCATTTGGATGAAGATGTAGAGATCTCAGCATCTCTTGCACTATGCCTGCTTCAATGCTGCCTAGTTCTAACCTTGATGATAATGGACCAAACCTCTGAACCTGTAAGCCAGCCCCAATCAAATGTTCTTATAAGAGTTGCCTGGTCATGGTGTCTGTTTACAAGAGTAAACCCTAACTAAGACATAAAGATTTCTGCTTCCTTTGAAGTCATCGACACATATTTGTTTATGTACTAGTGTATAACACTTGTTTTGGTTTTGAGAAAGTTCAAAGTGTAGAAAGGGGTTTGTTCAGATGAATTTCACTATACTTAGAAGGTTACAGAAGATAAATAAGAATAAGAGAATGATAATGTATGTCTGCAATAAATTAATGTATAATATTATGTGCTTCAACTGATACAGAATTTAGAAGATGTTTTGTGAATATATTGCATGAGAATCTTGACCATGAGAGAATTCAGAGTTGCCCTGAAGACATGGGCAAGAATCCTTGGCCTACTAAGTATCAGCTACCTGCTCTGGAGCAAATGAGGTTGATAACTTACTTATCATATATATATATATATATGCATATATATATATTCAACTATTGGGAAAATATAAATTACTGTTCTTGCTTCTTGAATATTAAAGTCTGTGTTAGCAACAGAGATGAGAATATTATTAATCCAAGAAACATACTACACATTTGTTAGTAGATTTACTATTTCATGTTCTGTGATAAGAATGACACACCTTCCTGTCTTTGCTATACAATAAAAAACTTGAAAAGGAAAACAAAGTATGAATCTTGAGTATTGGATCCAAAGAGACGTAAGTGATGGTTTATTTACAGTGTCATGGATGACATCAAGCCATTACAGCACTCCTTTATGTATGATGACTCATGGAAGCTGCAAATATGGAACTCTCTTATCACTTGCAAGCAGCACAGCTGATCAGGAAGTCCATCGTCCCTGACAGCTGTTACTCCTTCTATGTCCCTATAGGATACATTATGGTTCTTGTAAATTTCAGGAACTTCTTGAGACTTTTGTGATGCTTACTTACTGAGCTTTGGAAGTTTTGCTTATGTCCTATATAATGAACCTTTCTCAGACAACTAGGAAAGGAATTTCAATTTAGAGAAAATATCTATACTGCATCAACATTGCCAAATACTCTGGAAATACCAAGTAAGATAAAGAATTAGTTAATAAGAAATTGAAGCAATAATTAGGAATACCACCATCTCATAAATATAGATATGAACAAATTCTAACTATAGATTAAAGGAGTCTGCTAAAAATAGAACTTTTTTTTTAATTTAGTAAGAGGGAGAAGGACATTATTGTTTGTTGACATACATAACTTTGTAAGTTCTGTTTTGTGGGAGCAATTTAAAGTAGTTCCCGTTGGATGGTTTCAATTTTCTCTGCTGACCAGTTTCCCTGAAAATCAGCTTGCCTAGCTCTTGGGATTTAAAGTCAAAGTATTTTTTGATTACCATGTGCAGCCATAAACAACTAAAGCTACTGTCTGTGGTATTTAAGCTATTTTAATGATTGAACAATTTTCTTATACAAAGTTAGCCTGAAACCTTCAGGGTAAAGGTTGTATGCTAAAATCAATAATAAAGGCTAGATCTGGATCTGGTTTAATGGAAAGGATCAATATGCTATAAAAGAGCTTTTGAAAGTGCAATGCTTCCACTGGAAAATAGAAGTTTGTTTTGAGAAAAATAAATAATGATATGAATTGTATTAATTTCAAAATATATATTAATACATTTTATATCTACATACCTGAGCAAACTCATACTTATGAGAACACTTAAATATCATACATTGTATCCTAATCATTTCCCCTCTTCCCACTTTGTAAAATACTCTGCTTGCTTAGTGCGCCCTCTTGGATATGTACCCCAGAGTATGTGTATAGAAAAATAATTTTGCACACACATCCAACTCTCAATTTTTTTCTGGAGAGTTTATGTATAAATGAATTATTTATATGTACTTATATATTAATTAATTATTTACTCTGACAAATCAACAGATATACTTTAATTCATTCCTTTGAATATTTCAGACTGGAGTTAACTCTAGCCACAATTCAGCAGCTCATACTTTAATCTTGATTAAAAATGTTGTGTTGTGATGTTTTCTTCTTTGATTCAATACTATTAGAATATCCTTGCTATAAAGTTGTATGCTAGTGTCTTCTAAAAGCATACGCACATATTTGCATATCTATGTATATCTGGATAAAAGGCAAAGTTCCATACTCTATATGTAAATTTCATGTTAATAGACTTTATCAAATTGATTTTAAATGTGCATGTAACAATTGATACTTTATACAGACATGTATGTGTACAATTAACACTTTGTCCTGTATCTACATTATATTAAGGTTTACTTTTTCAAGTTAAATATAAAGAAATGTTTTGAAAGTTGTGATTGTAGATATTTTTGAAAAAAAAATCTTTGTGTATGTGTTAAGGTGAGTTAATGCATGCATAGGACCCATTTCTTTTTCTTTATGTTATTCTTTAATTGAAAATAGATGTTTATCATACACTATATTCTGATTATGGTTCTTCATGCCCAAAGTTCTCTGAGATGCAGGTCTACCCTTTCAGTCTCTCATTGAAAAACAAGTATGTATCTAAATTCTAACAATAAAATAAAATAAGATAGAAACTAAAATAATCATACTGAAATAGAAAAAAATAAAGAAAAAGATGAAAAGGTCCAAAGAAATGTTAGAGTCATAGACACACATGTTTCTATACACAATAACCCCATAAAGCAAAAAATAAAAAATAAAACAAAATAAACAAAAGACAAAAAAAATCCCAGAATAACAAAGAGAAAATAAACAAACAAAATAAACAAACAGAAAACAACTGAAAGTAATAAAATACATTATAGGATGTGTAAGTTGAAAAGGTGAGGGGACCCTGACAAAATATCTAATCTCTTCTGTGCTGGCCATCTACTTGGTGGTCATGAGGCCTGCCCTTAAGAGTGACTTGTAAAGTCTCTGGTTTTCAGTCACCCGAACAGTGTCTGGTGTGGGTTTTGTTTTGTGGTTTGAGCCTTAATTCAAATCAGACAATTATTGGCTATTCCCACAGGTACTATGGCACTAGCTTATCTTACAGGCAGAAGTTATTTTAGTTCAAAGGTTCTGTAGCTGGTTTGCTGTTTTCATTTTTCCTTAATTAGCCTGCAGAATAGGTTTCCACCACCAAGAAGACTAGAAACAAACAAACAGGATTGCTTTGTGTACCCATTGAGACTCCATTGGGTGGTGGGGGAGTAAGTTTTGATTTGGAAGCAGTTAACTGGAACTTGCTTTTGGGTTAGGAATGGGGGCTTGTGTCCACTTCACTGTTCAGCTCTAGGATACCATCTGGCAAAGACTCATGAAAGCAGAGCCCTGGAACTATTCTTTCTGTATCTATAGATAAGATATTGACAACCACAGGTTCCCCTCCTTCCCTCTGCCATCGCAGCAGTATATTCTTTGTAGTTCCTCTAGGATATGTTTTATTTCTTTCAGTGTAACCTGTTGAATTGTATAGATGCATGTCTTGGTGTTTAGTGCAGCCACTTGTCTGATTTGGTCAATGAAACACAGGCAAAACAGTCATGTGCCATCTATATGATTTGTGAATGCATTGATTTTTGGTAACATTTTAAAACACGTGGATCAAGAGGTCCACCAGAGGCAATACACTCAGCAAATTCTAGACGGAACTGTGATGTGGAAATAAACTCATTGATACAGGTCACTGAGATTCAGTAGATGCTTAGAGTGTCTGTAATATTGGCCCACTGTGGTTTACTCATAAAATCATAAAATTCTCCCTCTTTCTCAGTGTGTGTGTGTGTTTGTGTGTAAGAGAGAGAGAGAGACAGAGACAGAGACAGACACAGACACAGAGATAGAGAGACGGGTAAGATTACATAATCTTACCCATCTTTATATTCTTAGCCCCATAGAATCTACATCATTTTTAGAACAATGTGATAATTTAAAAAATGTTGAAGATGGTATCTTATTTTCTCTCATATAAGATTATTTTTATTTAAGAAATATAGAAATTCTAGATAAGCAAAGCTTGGGATCTTTTCTGAAATTCTTCCTTACATTATCGTGAATAATTTCAAGAGTGCTGGAGCTGTTTGGGTTTAACTTTGTTGGGTAATACTCAACTATGATTGAGAAATCCAATTGACAAAGCAGGTTAATAAAATAGACAGATAGTTACTTGGACTGTTTTTTTTTTTATTTGTAATATTGTATTTTATTTTTTTCATTTCATTGCTTGCTGAAAGAAGAGCACTTTAATTATTCCTTTGGGCACACATTTGAATTTGGCATCAGTGTGGCTCCTTTTTGTTTGATGCACGGCTTGTTTGATGCACTGCTTCTTTAAATATTTCATGTGCCCTAAGAAGAAAAGCGTTAACTGGCATTTTGTTGACCTTTTAGTTGGGTTATAATTTAAGTGTCTGGTATTTCTTTTTTTCCCCTTACATTTCTTCCTACTCTGTAATTGATAAGACAGAACAAAAATCATCAGTGAATCAAAATAGAGGCGATTTACAGGTAACCACTAAACAACTCTGCTTGGGAGCAGTCTTTGTCATTATTTTCCAACATTCATCTAGATTATTTTTCAATTTACTTTCATTCTGTTTCCCAAAAGTCATGTTTTCTTCATTCCTCTCTTAACATACACACACCACACACACACAAACACACACACACAAACACATGCACAAACATACATATATGTATATATATACACATATAATATATATGTTTTTGTGTACCAAACCATCACAAATATATATATGTATCACTTATATACATACCACACATACAAATATACATATAATATATCATGTATATTACCTGTACTGGCTAATTTTGTGTCAAGTTGACACAGGCTGGAGTTATCACAGAGAAAGAAGCTTCAGTTGGGGAAATGCCTCCACTAGATCCAGCTGTAAGGCATTTTCTCATTTAGTGATCAAGCGGGGAGGTCCACTTGTGGGTGATGCCATCTCTGCATTGGTAGTCTTGGTTCTATAAGAAAGCAAGCTGAGCAAGTCAGGGAAGCAAGCCAGTAAAGAACACCCCTCTATGGCCACTGCATCAGCTCCTGCTTTCTGGCCTGTTTGAGTTCCAGTCCTGACTTCCTTTAGTGATAAACAGCAATGTGGAAAGTGTAAGCTGAATAAATCCTTTCCTCCCCAACTTTCTTCTTGGTCATGATGTTTGTACAGGAATAGAAACCCGGACTAAGACATTACCATATATATGTGTATGTGTGTACATGTGTGATCAAGTATTTGAAATTTATGTATAATATCCATAGATATTTCTTTGTTCAACAAATCGTCACCCTAATGGACTCTTATTCTGTGTATATAGTATTAATACAAAGACCCATTCCTTATAAATCCTATATTCTAGCATGTAGCCTACCAACCCCCCAATGTGGAAAACGCAGTCTTGTATATGATGAAACTAGGACAATGGAACAGAAATTATTCTCAATCATGGCTGTCACCTTGCCTAAAACTTTCAAAGAAATCCTCAATGACTAAGTAATATTTAAGCTAAAGCCTAGCAGAGAGTCAAAATTTCCCTCTAGGAAACTCATTACTCTCAAATTCTTGGAAAGTAAAGTATTTGGCAGATATTTATAAACAATAAGGACAATAAGTTTTTCTACTTTCTGGCATTCAGACTGAGTTCCACCTATCCTGCTCCTTGCTTCAGTTCAAACCCTCACTAGTTTTGTTATGTTACCAGATTATTTCTTTCAATTGCGTAGACAAGAGAATATTTGTTAAAGCATATAGGTGATGATTTGTTTCAATGGCTTATCCTTCACATTGTTAGTGCGAATATAATTGGAAAAATCTTTTATGTGTGTTTGGTATGTGTGTGAGGTGTATGCATGTGTACATAGTTATATCCACATGTTTGTGAAGGGAAGAATTTGATATCCAGTATCTCTACTGTTTTCCAACTTTTTTTGTGTGTGTGTGTGCGCATGCACGCAAGGATTATTAGCACATATGGAAGAAATTTATTCAGCAAAATTGACTTTATCTTAAAGAATTGACTATTCACATATTTTCTCCCAAAATGTTTGTGCATGTATGTGTATGTGTGTGTATGAATGTCCGTCTGTCTGTCTGTAAGTATGTATGTATAGTATCTAGCACCAATGAACTGGGAATATACCAAAGTCTTCATAATAACACTGCTTAAGGAAACTGTTTTTAACGAGCATGAATAAATAAAATGTGGTACACAAAGGAAAAAAATAGTAGGGGTGGAATGATTACACAGTACAGGTTCAGCAACTTTGCCTATGGACAATATGCTAGGCCATGTATAGGTCAGTGGAAGAATAACAAATGTGATGCAAGGAAAAATTTAAAGGGACCACTCATTAGAGCCTGTTCAAAGAAACTTTGAGACTGCTATGCAATTTGCATGCCCAGGCTAATCCATGAGAACACTACCACCTTTTCCTGGTTGCTCCATCACCCTGACCTGACAGCTGTGACCTTACTAACAGCTGATATCTATTACTAGATATACAAAAACTGCCATTATACAACAACCAACTTCACATGAGTCTTTACCCCACCTGCAGCAGCACACATAAACACAGAGGTGCCAGTATGAGGTTTGCCAATCAGAGTTCAGACTGGGTTGTTGATCAACAAAATTGTCAAGTTAGTAAGTGGTCATTTTTCCACACCACTGTGTACAGCCAATATCGAATTAAAACTTTTAAAGTCTTGATATTTCAAGTTAGTTTCCTTTTTGACAAATGTAAATACAGGACAAAAGATGTACTTGCATAATATTTGTACTGCATTTTTCTTGTTTAAAATGTTGCTAAACTTCTACAAGCATAAAAATTGTTCACAGTGCATAGTATCTAGCGATATATTTAGTCAGTGTTCTATGATTAATATTTAGGTTATTTATAGCTTTTTATTAAAACAAATTACCATGAACATTTCAAAATTGTATAAATGCTTAGGTCAACCTATACAATAAATTCTTAAAGGTGAACTTAAGGAAAGCATATTTATATTTGTATTAATACTGTTTTAGTAATTGCATTTACAAGAGTTAAAAAATATATCCACACCAGAAATATAAGAATTTACATGATCTGTTGGATATTTGCAAATATTTCCTGTTATTTTGTTCAAATTTTGATAATAGTGAAACGTAGAATCTCACTATTATTTTAATTGTGATACGGTCAGCAGCGTGTGCTGTCTTAATCATTAGTTGTTCTTCCTTTCACATCTTTGCATTATGCTATTGCATATTTTATTCAAGAACCATATGACAATGATTCCACGGCTGACTGGGTTTCATTATAAATCATAGGCGTTACTCCTCCTAAGAAGACTGTGATTTCTTCCCTTGGATCATGCTTTGGTATTTCCTAGTTCTTAATCCCATCTTTAAAAATGCCCATGGTTGAATGCTTATTTTATGAATAACTGATAATTCATGTATTAATACAGTGGACTTTCTTAACTCAGAAATATAACTACAACATGAAATGATTTGTTGAGAGTTGTTTCTTCCCACAATCAAAGGTTTTATTGCACGGTTTCTCCCATTGTGTCACTTTCGTTAAATGCTACAAATTTATGAATGGAATCTAGAGGGAAGTATTTTCGAGAATGAATTCTTGTATTTTCTATATGGAGTCAACACGACTCTTCAGTTTGTGGCATCAAATCAGGATAATCACAAAAGAGAGGCTATCAGGAAATAAATAAACTACCATGCTATCCTGATTGAGAATATCATTAGCAAAAGCAAACTGCAATCTGTCATTCACTTTGCAAATTGAACTAATTGATAAGGTCCGGAGGTCTATTCTTTGTCACACAGCTCTTCTCTTGGATCATTTGTCCTGTTTTGTTTTTCCACCACGCCTGCTTTGTTAAATGTCTCACTCATTTAAAAAAAAAAAAAGGACAAGTGACAACTTCTCAGTGCATAAAATTTGAAATTGACAACTAACAAGAATGGAAAAATACCAACCACAAGGTAAGAAAATTATATTATGATCCCACTAAGCAGTAAACACACAATCATATAGAATGCAATAAAACCCATATTACGCCCATGAAACAGTAATTTCTCAATATTTATTTGAAAGTTAATTTAATAATCAGCTGCGCTTTTGTTTTTGTTAAAACGTTTTGGATGTGTCGATATATTTCTCTGCTAAGAGTGGAGAAGTAGAGTAATCAGAAAGAATGAGATGTGTGTAGAAGTATTAAGGTACTGTCCTCAAGTCCTGGCTATAAAACCTGTCAGAAGCACACATACACACACACACACACACACAGAGGAAACAGCACATCTTTCACATTATATATATGTTGCTTTTATAAAACTGAGTTTAAACATGTAGATAATTGAGAGCACATAAAAGCTTTGCTTTTTAGCTCATCTTTTTAGAAAAAGGCCTAATTATTTCTAGAAAAGCTACAGTCCCCATAGGCACAAATGTCTCAAATGCCATCCCTAAGTGTTTTTATTTAGGACAATATTGTGACTCCCTAGAAAACTATTATTCCATTCTTCCAAGAGTACCAATACACAGAACTGGGATTAAAATGGATGTAACTAATCGAGGGGAAAAACTGTGTATCAGAATAGTTCCTAAAGATATGAAAGATATTACTTGACATGTGGAAAAACCATCATAAGAGCCTGGCAATGTAGAGTAATTAAATACAATTTAGTTTTGTCCTGAATCTGCCTATCCTATCAAAACTATTTGTTTGAAAATCAGGTTCTTTATATCTCCCTGAATATGCAGCAAGTTCTTTTCAATCAGTAATACAATAGATGATTATTGTGCTCTTCACAAAAAAACCTTTAGTGTTCATTAGGTTTTCATTATGGAGTTAAGGGGGAAATGGAGAAACGGATCTGCCTTCTGTCAAAAAAATTTACCAGATAGTTTGCCTTGGGAGACTCTGATTGCTACAGAGAGAAGAGGAATATAATGTGATCTGTTAATGATAACCAAACAGTACTGTGGACAACCGTATTCATCAGGGTCTTTCATTAGAATGTCATTATTCAATGCTGACAACACATCCCGTTGTCCTTGTTACACTTTTGAGTTCAACGTACACCATCCCTACAGGCTCTCTGTCTTTCACATGAAACAACCACTTGAAGGGAATAAGCAGCTGCAATTAAAAAAAAAAAAAGACAGGGTAAGAGATAAATATTTGCTTAACCACATGCATGCATACAGAAGTTTTCCCTATGACAACCCATAAGTGCATAAAGACAGCTGTGGGTAATTGACAGTTGGATCTGGGAGGTGAGTACGGAACCCAGCATGGAACTATTCTCCATTTTTAAAGGGCTTCATAATTTGAATGTTATTGTTTTGATTTGGCAATGGTATACTCATAAAGCTATGGATATCATGAACATAGAAAATAAGAGTTGGCTCAAAAAAGTGCTTTGTAGAATTATAGTCTGTCATTTCTTTTTAAATTTGTTTGGAGTTCAAGCCTAGAACTTTAGACCTCTAAAGCAATGTAATCGTGAGAATTGACATTGATCATGCTCCAGCGAGTATGCGGGCACCACAAAACAGACTTACAGGGACTTTTAAATTTTCTTTAGTTTTGCGGTTTTCTTTTCTTTGGGAGGAGGTACAGAGTATAGGAGAGGGGACTTGGGAGGAATGGGAAGTCAGTGTGACTTGGGTGACTTGCATGAAATTCCACCCCTCCCCCCAAATTAATAAAAACTATTATGTTGGGGGAAATAAATGATTCATTTCCTTAACTATAAATGCTAACAAGAGAAAGTCTAGTATTGTCCTACACCCAGAGGCAGGATCTCACAGGAAAGACAGCACGTGCATATGTGTTTCTCTGTGGCTTCCCTACTGAAGTTTCCTCCCTAGTAAAGGCAGTGGGACCTGCCTGACTCAGCATGTCATCTGTCTGTAGAATGTGCTGCCTGGTTTCCTTCAGGAGACTGGTTGCTACAGAGAGGAAGGGGAAACAATGGGATTCATTAATGAGAACCAAACTGTACTGCAGGAAACCTCATTATCAGCATCTTTCATTAGATTACTGTTATTCAACTCTGAGACTCCTTTGGGCTTTAGGAACCATGGTGTATGTGCTTTTGCCAGTTGTCTTGCTCTTGTGTTTTAACCGGAGAGAGTTCTTGTCTCAGCAGAGCTACTTGTTGGCTTTTTGTCACAAAGATCATGTAACAGAGAAAAACTGTGACAGTTACTAATTTTATCCTATCAAATTTTAAGATACTTTCTATGTAGCAGCTGATAGACTATATCATAGCTATATGTGTGTGAAGCACTAAACATATACCTTCAATTGAGAATGTATTTTGTTTCCTCTGCAATTTATATGTGGAAATAATCAAGTAACCACAGGTACGGAATATAAGATACAGATACATTACTTAGGATGTAATAAAGATGTGTCCAACCTTTTGACACTGTGACAAGTCATCCTCTACAAATGTCTTGGCCTTCATTTATAGCTACCCGGAGATACACACAGATCATAAACTATAGGGAGGATACATCTTCACTGTTCATGAAATCAATCCAATCCTGTTAAATTGTGGTAAAATATACTTAAAATTTTATTTTCCTAATCATTTTAAGTGCATAGCTCACTGGAATTAAAAAGAACCACATAGCTGTGAAAACAAAATCATTATCATTCTTTATAATCATTTCATCAAAACCAAAAGCTAACTCTTATGCACCCACTCCATTGAATATTGCAAATATTTTCTGGTTCTCTGCCTGTGGAGTTTGGACTGCCTCATATCATATAAGTAGAAACGAACAGGAAATATCCCATTGTAACTAGTTTATTTCACTACAACTGATATTCCACAGATGCAGCTGTGGCATAGAATGTTATTTGTCTAAGTTCTTTCAGAATGCTTCTCCATCTTCATACTGAGTCTCATGCTATAATACTCATACACACGTGCACCATGTTTTCTTTATCCAGTAATCTGTGAGTAGATATTTTTTTCTTCAACATTTTTTGTTGCAAGTAATATTGCTTGGCCTTCATTTATAGCTACCCGGAGATACACACAGATCATAAACTATAGGGAGGATACATCTATGTATGACTATGGATACAAAAATATCTCACTGAGATCCTGTTTCCAGTTTTGGAGGGATATATCATCATTTGTGGAACTTTTGGGCACTGTGACCTCTTTGAGGAATTATCGCAATGTTTAAAGCAGCTGCTGCATTACTTAACACTAATGGTGCCATGAAAGTTTCAATTTCACCAAGAATTTTACTTTATGTCATTTTTATTGGAAATTGATTTTGTAATAAAGTATATTCTGATCATGATCTCCCTTGCTCCATCCCCACCCAGATCTTATTCTTCTCTCCTTCTACTCAAATCCATAACTTTCCCCTGTCTCAGTAGGATATAGACAGGCATAAATAATAATAACTAACAATAATATCATTAAAAATGAAAACATATAAACCCGAATAAGAGAAAGCAAATCCAAAACAAAATCTCAGGAAACACACAGAGACACAGTGATACACACATATTTGCATAAACAGAAGTTCCATAAAACACAAAACCAAAAGCCATAATTTATAAGTAAAAGACTTGTAGGAAGAAAAACTTACTGACAGAGCATTATGAGGATTATGAGGTAAAGAACGTTCAAAAATGTCATTGAGTTCATTTTGTCAAAAAGAAGGGACTTGCATAGCCAATGAGTCTCTATTTGGAGAAAAGTAATTTTTTATTTGTGAGACATTTTCACTTGGAAATAGCTTCTGGGTTAGGTAGCCAGTTCTACTCTCAGTGCTGGGCTCCCATCAGACCCAGACCTGCTCAGGCCCTGTGGATGCTGCCATAGTCTCGGTGCCTTCAAGTGTGCATTGGTCCTGCTCGTTAGGAAGACCTTGTTCCACGGTGTCCTCCATACTCACTGGTTCTTACAGCGTTTTCTCCTTCTCTTCTTCAGGTTGTCCTGATCCCCGAGGGGACAGATTTAATAAAGACATCCCATTTAAGACTGAGTGTTTCAAGGTTTCTCACTCTCTCTGTATTTTTTTTTTCGCTGTGGGACTGTGTATTTTATTTCCCCCTATTTAGGAGGAAACTTCTTTAATGGTAGCTGAGAAAGCTGGATCTATGAGTACAGCAGAATGCAATTAGAAGTCATTTTATTGTTATGGTCTGTTAGCTGAACACTAGTATTTGGCTTTACTCTAGATCTCTAGCTCATTTATGCTCAGATTCAGGGTGTCAGGAATGGGTTCCTCTCATGGAGTGGGCACTAAATTCAATCAGGTATTGTTTGGTTAGTCCTATAAGCTTTGTGCCTCTATTACATTAATGCATATGGCATTCTGATCACCATAGTAGATTGAAGGATTTGTGCCTTTGTCTTTTGGTAGCATACCGAGTGCTTTCTAGTTCCATGAGTAGTGTTCCATGAACACTAGTAGGAGTCAGTAGGGGTGAAGTCTCAAGGTAGGCACTAGCTCAACCTTGTTCCTTGAGTTGTTAAGATGCTGTCATCTGTAAAAGGGCCTCACCATCAAGATTTGGAGAAAAACCAATTGCCTTCATGAATACTCTGGGTTGTTTGGGAGCTCCTAGGGGTCCCCTTTCACTAACCACTCAAATAGATGTAACTCATTCCTACAACTTGAGTATTCATTTGGTGGAGAGAGACATGTTCAACTGGGGCTCTGTCTTCCCTGTTATTTGCTGATTCCTTTTTGATCATATGTATATGATCAAAGTGGAATATATATATATATATATATATATACATATATATGTGTATATATATATATATATATATATATATATTAGTGTATTATGTTTCTATATAATCCTTCCATATAATTGGCCTTTAGTTTTAGCTGACCTTACTCATATTCCCTCCCTCTCTCCATCCTTCTCTTCCCCTTCCTCCTTTAATCCTAATTTTTTCAGAACTCTCCCACTCCATTCATAAATATATATTCTATTTCTCCATACTAGAGTGTACTATACCACCCACAAGCCTGCATTAATTCTATACCTAACCTCTGTGGTATAGATAACTGCTACTTATTAAAGACTCAACTACTGACATCCCATATAATTAAATGCATACTATTTTGAACTTTGGGGCCTGTGGTACATCTCTCAGGAAACTTTATAGTTCTAGCATTTGCCTGAAAATCTCCTGATTTCATTTTTTTAACAGCTAAGTAATATTCTGCTTTATAAATATAGATTTTCTTTAGCCACTTTTTGTTGACAGACATCTAGTCTGTTTTCAATTTCTACCTGTTGTGAATAATTGTTTCCATCCTAATGAATATGATGGACTATATTATTATAATTTTACTCATTTTTCTTATTATTTAAGATTTTCCAACTTTTGTATAATGAAACATGGTCATATCCCTTCTTCATCATTTTTCTCCTTCAACTCCCCCCCCCATAACTTTCCAACATATCCTCCTTTCAGCTTCGTGTCTACTTCCTCCTGCCACTTTTTGATAAACCTTTAAGTATAGTCAGTACAAGCCATATATGTCAATGGTATTTTTTAATATAAATGCAAGCAGTAAATTAATATATCTGCTGTTTTCTTTAAAACCTAGCAACATCCCCAACCACTGCCCAGAGAGACCAAAATTCATTTAAGCAAGCTTTACTGGAATACCTGGGCAGTCCTTTGATCTATTTTAATCCTCTAAACTAAGCTGGCAACTTCTCAGATGAAATCCCCGAGTTACTTGCATTTTAGTATTAATCTGGCACTCTGGGCTTCACATATGTTTGCATGAAGTATCCTCTTGCTCTCCTCATGGCACAATCTGCCTTATTCTTCTCTCCTTTCCTCTCTTGCTGGCAAAAGTCCCACCCTATTCTTTCTTCTACCCAGGCATTAGCTAAACAGTTTTTATTGACAAGGCAGAAAATAAATGGTAAACATTGTTTACACAAACTAGAGACAGGAAACTCTTGACATAAGCATTACAGCGCCATGTCTGGATGGAAACAAGACAAGAGGGCAGAGAAATCAGCATTTGAGTAACACATAGGTAATCTTTACACAGTGCACAACAGCATTATATGTACACATATGTACATAGATGGGGAGATATCCAGGGAAACATTGTGAATATACCAGTCACTACATCTTCAAAACAGAACGGTTTCCCCCTCCTGTAGCCAGGTAGGAACACCAGTAGAGCAATAGAGTTATACACAAAGATTTCAACAGAAAATGTATCCTGTCTACAAGAAATGCAGGCACAAGAATGGGGCAGAGACTGAGGGAAAGGCCAAACAATAACCTGCCCAACTTGAGATCCATTCCATGGGTGAGCACCAATTCCTGACACTGTTAATGATAGATACTATGTTATGCTTGCAGATAAAAAAGAATGTTGTCCTTTGAGGTTTCACACAGCAGCAGGCTCAAACAGATATGGAAACCCATAGCCAAACAGTGTATCAAATGTGGGGACTCTTATGGAAGAGTAGGAAGAAGGATTGCAAGCCCCAAAGGGGATAGGAACTCTGCAGGAAGACCAACAGAGTCAACTAACCTGGACCCTTGGGACTCTCAGATTCTAAACCACCAAACAAAGAAAATGTACAGGCTTGACCTAGGCCTCCCCACACATTTGTAGCAGATGCACAGCTAGTTTTCATGTGGGTCCCAAACAACTGGAACAGGGGCTATCCCAAAAGCTGTTGTCTATGTGTGGAATGATCTTCTAGCAGGGCTGCCTTGTCTGGCCTCAATGGGAAAGGAAGCGCTTAACTTTGCAAAGACTTGAAGGGCCAGGGTGTGGGGATAGCCAGGGGCGATCCACGTTCTCAGAGGTGAAGGGGCTGTGAGTATTGTGGAGGGGTGACTAGGGGCTGGCAGTGAGCATTATGCAAAGTGAATCCTTGAAAAAATATAAATTTTAATTTAAACAATAAAGAGAACAGTTTTCCTATTTGTGTTTATCCATTGCGGACAAACCCTCAGTGAGGGGTGGGCATTTATATGTTAGAATTTTGATTGTCTTGATCCTGTACAGATCTTATGGAGGGAACCATATTTTCTGTGAATTCTAAGTGGGATGGCCACATCAAGTTTGAAGAAAACATTCACTCTTCTCCATTTTTTTGGATTCTTATTTTCTCTTGTGTGTACTCATCAATATTCATTGAGCTATGGTGGTGGGAGTTAATAGAGATGTCCCGCTTAGAATAAAACCTAGTATTTCTTATTTACAGCATTCTGACCACTTATATATCTCTTTAGTTACCATTGTCCACAAGCAAAAGAAGACCCTCTGAACAAAGATGAGAGCAGTCCAGGTCTATGTATATAAGAGTGATAATAGTAAACAATTTGTCAGCACGACTGTTCAACTAAATAGCATTAGCAGTTTCTTTCTCCCATGATATGAACTGTTCACCAAGGTTACAGTACCATATTTAAATTTTCCTCCTGTGGAACAGTCCTCAAATTCAATCAGAAAGCAACTATGACTCCATAGTGCATGCACCTTGCCTGGCAAGTCAGTATTGCAGCTTGTTGGGCCCAGTGCAGGACAAGACCATCGGTGTCCTTTCTCCTCTAGAAGCCTGCATAGCCCCTTCTGACACTATGAAAGCTAGCCATCATGGAAGAAGGTTCCCAGTTGGTTTGGAATTGATTTTCCTGTCCTGCAGTTAAAGCATGTAGTATCTTTAGCAATAGGGTTTTATCGTGTACTGTGGAGTTATGATGAGGAAGCAAGGCTGGAGCCAACACTCTATGCTGGTTTGGGGACTTCTGGTATCTCCCTGACTAATAATCAGTAGAGAGATAGCTCCTGCTTTGGTTTGCAATTTGTACTGAATAAAACATGTCTTCTGGGAAGGATTAGGTCTACTCACACAGGGAAATGATCAATGTTTTAACTTGTAATTTTCTAATGACAGGGTGTTCAGCAGTTTCTGCATGCTTATTTGCTATTGTATATAAATTGTAGAGATATGTCTATACAAATCCCTATCCAGTCCTTCTGACTTCAGCTTTTTTTAGGCAGGGTATTTCTATGTTCGGCAGGGTGGCCTCAAACTTCTGATGCTCAAAGCTATGGTAAAGACATGAATAATCATTCCCAGATATTCATCCATCTTTATGTCAGTTTATTCTTGCTGTTGAGTTTCAGAAGTGTTTATCCAAATATTAATCCTTTACCAATTCATTATTAACAAGTATTCTCTCCCATTCTACTATATTGATGAAATCCTCTGATTCCATGTTTCTTCTAATTTTCACAAAATTAAATCTGCCTATTTATCCTTTGACTATCCGCCTTGGAGTCATATTCAAGAAACAACTGCAAGGGGCTGACATCATTTTTGCTATTTTGAATTGCTATGTGTGCTCAGTCCAGACACAACAAATATCCAAAGGAAGGACTCCAAGACTGAGCTACATCCACAGCCTTATGATGAATCTTGCCCTCGTGTTTTATTTAAAAAGTTTACCATTTTTTAAGTCTTCTATTTATGCTTTTGAACTGTTTACATAATTTCTTAATAAAGTGTTAGATAAGGGATGAATTTGATTACATTGCATCTGTATCTCCAGTATTTTTCAGAAATATTTCTTGAAAAGAGTGTGGTTTTTCTCATACAATATCTTTAGCACCATTTTGGAACATAACTTGAGTGTATTTACAAGGTATTCTTTGTGGGATTCATTGTCTGTCCATCTGTTCTACGTGTCTATCTTTTTGTCATATGAGATGCCATTGATTTTGGGGGCTTTGTGATAAGTTGCTCTGGTTTTTTGCAAAACTAATGATTGAACTGAAGGCCTTCCTCACTGAAGTCATAGTCAGAGGAACAGCTTTGTTCTCTTTCAGTTCTGTTTTTGGTACTCAGAATTCTTTCAGTCTCATATAAAATTTAGCCCAACTTTGCTTTTATTTCTACAGAAAAATAGTGAAGTTTTGATTATATTGAATCTATCATTTCAAATGATTAATATCTTAACACTAAGTCTTCCAATCATGAATATTTAATGCACTGCTATTTATTCATACTTTTATAAATTTCTTATACCAATTTACTCTCTCCCTCTCTTTCTTTCTTTCTTTCTTTCTTTCTTTCTTTCTTTCTTGCTTGCTTGCTTGCTTTCTTTCTTTCTCTTCCTTCCTTCCTTCCTTCCTTCCTTCCTTCCTTCCTTCCTTCCTTCCTTCCTTCCTTCCTCCCCTCTCTCGTTTTCTTTCTTTCTCTCTTTCTCTCTTTTTTTTTTCATAGGTGGTATAGTTAGCTTCAGTTGTCAATTTCACTCATCTGGGAAGAGTGAGACTCAAAGAAGAATTGCCTGATATCAGATTTATCTGTAGGCATGTGAGCGTGTCTGTGAGACATTTTCTTCGTTGCTGATTGATTTAAGAGGGCCCAAGCCACTTTGAGGAGTATCACACTGGTCAGATAGGCCTGAGTTTCAGAAGAATGCTGGCTGAAAGTGAGCTAGGAAAAGTAAGTCATTGAGCAGCTTTGAACATAAGAAAATGAGATGAATATAGTATAGGGTAATAAGAGTAGGAGCGGATACGCTAGATCATCTCACTAACATCATAGGATTTCATGCATTTCAATACCATTTCCTAAAGAAAGAGCAGTCACTGAAGTAAGAATAAAAATTATGTGCCTAAACACAATGGAAGTCCCCAAATGCAAAAGTCCAAATCAATATTAAGTGGATGAAATGTTTTTCCTGCAAGAGGAGGGGTAGGGCAAGCTATCTTTCATCAATTCTACATAACACAATATTAGAAGTTCTAGTTCAAAAATTAGAAAGAAAATACATCTAAAGTAGAAAGAAAAATATATCAACTAAAAAAGTGAAATGATCTTTTATGGAGAAATCTTTAAATAATATGCAGACAAAAATAATTTAGGATCACAGTAACAAACATGTTACATTTTATACACTGGCAATCTAAAATTAATTTGTGAACACAGTTACATTTATAATAGCAGCAATAAAGATAAACACTCAGAAATTAACTAAGAGTGAAAAGACCTAATGGTTGCTATAGTTTGCTTTATATTGTTGTGATAAGTTGTTGATCAAAACCAGCTTGGGATTAAAGGGACCTGGCTTTACCATTCATCAATGGGGAAGTCAAGGCAGGAACCTCAGGTAGGCAGGACACAGGAAGAGACCATAGAAGAATGTTTTGGGCTACCTTTATGTTTCTATTGTTTTTCTATTTTCAGTCTCATTATTTGTTCTCTAGTCTTTATTATTCCTGTCTTCCAAATTCAGATTTCATTTGTTCATTTTATCACTTTGTAAATATAAAGGAGTTATCAGATTCAGGTCTCATTCTGTGTTGGGGTGTTGGGGTTATCACTATGTGTGACTACACTGACACTGTTGTTTCACTGTTTTGCCACATTTCACAAGTGCTCCTATATTATGTTTTGGTTCTTTGGCCATCATTTTCAAATTTCCCTTATGAGTTCTGTTTATTTCTCTACTTGTTTTAGAGGCTGTATTGCTTAATCACCACAAAATAGATATATTTTTCCTCCAGTTCTACTTTTGATATGTATTTCTAACTTTCTCCTATTCTGGTAGGAAAGCATATTTTACATGAAATTAATAAGAAGAGTTTGAAATGTAATTTATGGCCCAGTTAACGGTCTCTTCTGTTGTCTCCGTGCCTTGGGGTTGGGCGTGTATTGATTTCTGTTGGATAGCATTCTTTATGTGTGCTAAATATAGTTTTCTTGATATATTTAGTCCCCTACTCCCTTTGTATCTTCTGATATATTTTGATATCCATTATTAAGGGTACGTTATTCAAATCTGAAGGTATTGTTATAGAACTTTTTTTTTTTATCCTCCAGTTATTTCTGGTTTTAGGCTGCATATGTTTTCTGTCACCCATTAGAGGTAATCATGCCTAAAATGTTTATATTTTCTTAAACCAACAGAACTTGTTATCAATTGATAATGCACTTTATGCCTCAAAAACTTTTCTGTTTAAACTGTGCTGTGTGTTATATTAGTATAGTCTCCTTTGCTCTTTTGCATGCAATGTCTATATTTCACCTGTTCTTACTTTCAAACTATTTTGTCAGCATGCTCAAAGTGAAACTTTGAAAAATAGAAAATAGGTAGTTTTTTTTTCTGTTTTCCATTTTCTGGATAAAACTTATGATGCATGTTATTAATGCTAGAAGTTCAGTGATATTTTTGAAATAAAAACCCTTTATTTTAAATATGTGACATGAAAATATTTTAGATGCAAAATCTTAAACAAGATAGATCAATTATAATTGCAGGGTGCACTTTTAAAGAAAAGTAAGGTTTAAGGTGATTAGCAGGTAAAATGTCTCTTAAGTAAGCATGAGAATGGGAGTTTGGTGCTCAGTGTCCATGGAAACATGAGGCAGATTTGGTTATAAATCACTAAGCCTAGTTCTCAGGATCAAGACATGGGTCCCTGGAGGAATCTAGCTAGTTAAAATAACAACTGAGCTCTGGATTTCAGAGAGAGACCTGCCTCAATATAGACAGGCACGCATTTGCACCCAACCAAACATGAACACACACACACACACACACACACACACACACAATCTATATCAACAAAAAATAGTTAAATTCAAAGAGAGAAAATGATTCAGAAGCTAGATTCATATCATGTATGTTAAACTTTTTTTTTTTAAAAAAAAAATCCATTCCTAGAAATTGACAACAAAAATTAGCAGTAAGTTTATTCAGTTATAATTTCTATGACTCATACATTTTCCCCCTTTGTTAAAAAAAAAAAAAGCCTGGAGATATTGCTCAGCATTTAAAAGCACGTGCTGCTCTTGTAGAATTTAAGAGCCCAGACCCAATGCCCATGGTGAACAGCTCACAACCACCTACAATTCTAGCTCCACTGGCTTCTGACAAGCTCTATAGGCACCTGTGTGTATATGCACATTCTCATGTGCAGAAACATACACACACACACAGACAGACAGAGAGAGACAAATAACTTTTGAAAGTCACCCTGCAATTACTAAAGACATTAATTTCTATGAAGAAAATTAAATATATATAAAGCAGTCAGAAGTTTCATTCACTAGTGTTTAGCTACTGTAGCCAAGAATCTTTTTTTACATGATTGCTGCATATTTTCTAACTCAAAGCACTTCTCTCGATTGAACCATGATAATTCAAAATATGGACTTAACTGTATTTATGGAGATAATGATCAACTTGAAATTTCAGAAGAGAATTGCAAACTGTAAAAGTGCTATAGCAGGACTAGAGCAATGGAGAGGTGCATGGGGAAGGGCGAAGCAGAGTCCACCAAGTAGTCTGGGGACCTCAACATGTTTTGCCATAAACATTTGTGCATACACATACACACAAACACATAGATCTAAACACAGGCGTGTGCATGCATGTGCATGCACGCATGCGTACATATACGTACACAATGGACATTTTAAAAATGATTTAGCAGCTGGGCATGGTGGTGCACACTTGTAATCCCAGTACTTAGGAGGTAAAGGCAGATTTCTGTGATGTCCCAGGCAAGATCCTGACACTCAAAAAAAAAAAAAAAAAGGAAAGGAAAAGGAAAAAAGGTAAACAAACAAACAAACAAAATTATGCATCTATCTCTTTAGTTTTTGTTAAATTAGTGTTATGTCCATATTTCTACCATCATAGTATTATAGATTTATTTCTATTTAGATAGTTGGGAACCTTGCTATTAAGGTAGCCGTCCCCCATAACCAGATGACTTTCTGAGTTCACTGGACAGACAAGCCCTGTCTCTGCCCTCATCTAGACAGTGTCGTTTTCTGGAGAGTGTCCTTAAACACTGGTTGCTGACCTTATCTGAAAAGTAACCTCAAACAGAGCTCTTTGTAAGGCATGTGACTCAGCATACACATCATGCTCTGGTTCCCTACCCCATGATGATTTGCTGCTGTATAATAAGCAATCAGCCCTTCTTGCTTGTTTGATGCTATGAACAATTAGCCCTTTCTACCCCTACCCCCCCCAAAGTGCTTATATACCCCATACCTGAAACAATAAAGTAGACCCGTCTCACTGCAGCATTCCCTGGGGGTCATTCCATCAATACTCATGGCCATCTGAACCCTGCTTTACACCTCTGCTCCCCTTGTTCCCTCAGGCTGGGGCTCGACAGCCTCTGCGAGGAAGCGGGGCACATGTAGGATTATGTCATATGCATGGTTTTTATATTTTTAAATAGTGTCAATGCTTAAGTTTAAATTATGTTGCTTGTAGCTGGGTAGGGCACTGTGCACCTTTAGTGCCAGCACCTGGGAGGCAGAGGCAAGTGGACCTCTGAAATTGAGGCCAGACTTATCTGCAAATTGAGTTCTAGGATAGCAAGAGCTACATAGAGAAACCCTGTCTTGAAATACTTCTGTATGTATGTGTGTCTGTGTGTGTTTATCTGTATGTATGTATATACGTAAAAATATCCAGTTATATAAAATATATATTGCTAGCTTAAAATTTAGAGTTTTTTTTTTTAAAGGAACTTCTACTGAACAGTCTTTTTGAAAAAAAATTATTTCCTGAAATGAATTAATTTAAGTTATTGAACATTTCTTTCAATAACTACCAGGGCCTACCAGGGCTATAAAACTGTGTTCATGGTGGCCATAAGTAAACCCAGTGAGGTATCTAAAAAAAGAGACTGGAATGTGAGAAAGAAGTTTGTAGGAGTCGGTTGACAGTGTAGGAATGAGCTGAGAGAGGGTGAAGGGTGAGAGTAACCAGAATACATTATACGCATGCATGAATACAATAGCTTAGAATTCATTTGTTGAGCCACAGTCTGCATAAACACTCTGACTCAAGCCTGCCTGCCATGAAAAGTTTAAATTTTGATTTCTCTTTTTCACATTCATCTTGCTGACTCTCTCAAAAACCCCGTTTACACAGCAAACATAGGAGGATTATTTCAAACATGGGTTTATTGATTCTACTGAGCCAGGCAGTTATGTGAAACGCAAGACATTGGATAAATTTGAATATCTTTTTTTTTTTATTAAGAAACAGGAGGGCTCTCTGACTTCTAATTCTTTATCAGTAAATTTTCTGATGAAACACAGAAGGAAAGCTCACAGAAGATTGTTTAGTGAGTGAAATCTAATACAGTGAATTAGCTCCCAAATATTGAGAAAGCCTAAACCAAACCTTAAATAGTGTACCTATTAAGAAACTAACATATTGGAGTACTACCCAGCTATTAAAAACAATGAATTTATGAAATTCTTAGGCAGATGGATGTATCTGGAAGATATTATCCTGAGTGAGATACCCCAGTCACAAAAGAACTCACTTGATATGCACTCACTGGTAAGTGGATATTAGCCCAGAAAGTTAGAATACCCAAGTTACAATTTGCAAAACACATGAAACTTAAGAACAAGGAAGACTAAAGTGTGGATACTTTATTTCTTCTTAGAATGGGGAACAAAATACCCATGGAAGGAGTTACAGAGACAAAGTTTGGAGCAGAGCCTGAAGGATTGACCATCCAGAGACTGCCCCACCTGGGGATCCATCCCATAAATAACCACGAACCCAGACACTAGACAGATGATAATAAGAGCCTGCTGCCAGGAGCCTGACATAGCTGTCTCCTGTGAGGCTCTACCAGTGCCTGGCAAATACAGAAGTGGATGCTCACAGTCATCCATTGGACTGAGCACAAGGTCCCCCCAATGAAGGAGCCAGAGAAAGTACCCAGGGATCTGAAGGGGTCTGAAGCCCCATAGGAGGAACATCAATATGAACTAACCAGTAACCTCAGAGCTCCTTGGAACTATACCACCAATCAAAGAAAACATATGGTGGGACTCATGTCTCTAGCTGCATATGTAGCAGAGGATGGCCTAGTCAGTCATCAATGGGAGGAGAGGCCCTTGGTCCTGTGAAGGCTCTATGCCCCAGTATAGGGGAATGCCAGGACCAGGAATGGGAGTGGGTTGATTGGGGAGCAGGGCGAGGTGAGAGGGGATAGGGGTTTTTTGGAGGGGAAATTAGGAAAGGGGATAACATTTGAAATGTAAATTTTTAAAATTCTAAAAAAAAAGAAAAGAAAAGAAAAGAAAGAAAGAAGAAAAGAAAGAAAGAAGGAAGGAAAAAGAAAAAGAAAGAAAGAAACTAACACAAAAGCAAATCACCTATCAGGATGAAGAACAAAGACAATGCAAGAACCAATCTGCCTCCATAATAAGGCAACCAGTAGAAGCTGGAATGGTGAAGAAGAAACAATGACTTCTAGTGACCAGAAAGGTCTAAAGGGCTATAGCAAGCCCATGATGCTTTCTCTTTTCTTCCAACCATTCATTCTTGCCAGGGCTTCCCAATTTTAAATTGCTCATTAGTCAGGTTTGTCAAGAAACAAAATTTTCAGTGGCAAGTGGAAATCTGAAGTTCAAGAGCCAGCTGTAGTACTACTTTTAGTGGGTTTCTGTCTATTAAATCTTCTTAAGGGACTAGAATAGGAAAGGTGTGTAGATGAACACAGGACACTCAGATGTCCTTTTTGTTGGCATCTCAATGTGTAGCCAGAGTTTAATTTCTCCTTGGTAATAGCATACTCAAAAGGTTAATAACCTTAGCTTTCATTTTATTTTATCTTGCTGGCCAGGAGGGAACAGAAACCAAATGTCAGTCATAATTACCAACTCAGCAGAATCTTGATAAGAGACTTCTTTTGAGAACTTCTTTGAAATGAACAAGCCAGGCTTAGAGCTAGAGATAGGAAACCATCTGACTTCAAATGCATTAGCAGACACAGTGTGAAAAGGACCACTGAAACTTCCAACTACTGGGAAAAAAAACTGTACAGTATATTTCTTGATGAATCTATATACACATTCCATAAAATCACGTTTTCAGATTACTTTGTCTTCCTAGATGTCAAAGTAACTGAATTGGTAGAAGTGTATCCAATGAATGATCCAGGCCATCTCTGCCCAAGAAATAATGTAGTTGCTAAATCAACAGATTCAATGGATATAATTTCTTTATAAACTTACAATAAAAGCAATATATGTGTAGTATACTGTCTTAGTTAGGGTTTTACTGCTGTGAACAGACACCATGACCAAGGCAAGTCTTATAAAAAACATTTAATTGGGGCTGGCTTACAGGTTCAGAGGTTCAGTCCATTATCATCAAGGTGGGAGCATGGCAGTATCCAGGCAGGCATGACACAGGAGGAGCTGAGAGTTCTATGTCTTCATTCAAAAGCTGCTAGTGGAAGACTGACTTCCAGGCAACTAGGGTGAGGATCTTATACCCACACCCACAGTGACACACCCATCCCAACCAGGTCACACCTATTCCAACTAGGCCACACCTTCAGATGGTGCCACTCCCTGGTCCAAGGATACAAAAACCATCACATATACTAACAAGGCAAATGGGATATTCCACAAGTCCATGAGTACTGAGAATGTCAAAACACGGAAGATAGCCAAGGCATGTCAGATTGAGTGACATTATTGGAAGGATATGAGAAACCAATTTCCTAACAATGGAAAAAATTCCAGAGATTAGAAAACAGTTATCAGGTAGTTGATCAGATATCTCAAAGAATATCAGCCTTAGGAATTGGGCATGTTGATCACTGCTGTTAGCAGCCTGCACACTTAAGAAAACTAGAATACAAATGATATTTAGGAAGATTAATTGCTTAGTAGTATCTTCTTTCCAATATGCTATTTTGTATGAGCTGTTGCATATTTACCAGAGTGACTGGAGAGTGGGAGAGACTCTTATTTATAAGCTATTTACTTATGACGTTCCTATTTAGCCATGGTATAATTTAATAAGCAAATGAGCAAAAATATTATTAATACTTAACCATTGTTTTCAGGCTCAAAATCTGCCCATCATCAAAACTCTGACGCATAAATGTTCCTTCTTGAAAGAATTACAGGGATGGAAATGGAGAGGAGCCTGAGGAAAAGAAGGTCCAGCAACAGGCCCAACATGGGATCCAGCTCAAGGGGAGGCCCCAAGACCTGACACTATTACTGAGGCTATGGAATACTCACAAAAAGGGACCTATCATGATTATACTCCAAAAGACCCAACAAGAAGCTGAAAGAGTCAGATGAAGATATTTGTACCCAAACAATGGACAGAAGCAGCTGACCTCTGTTGTTGAATTAGGGAAGGCTGGAAGAAGCTGAGGAGGAGGAGGATGGCAATCCTTTAGGAGGACCAGCGGTCTAAATTAACCTGGACCCATGAAATCTCTCAGATACTAGAACACCAACCAGGCATCATATGCCACCTGATATGAAGCCGCCAACACATATACAGCAGAAGATTGCCAGCTCTGGGTTTACTCAGAGAAGAGGCACCTAACCCTAAAGAGACTGGAGGCTCCAGAGAGTTTAGAGGTCTAGTGAGGTAGGGACATCCTCTTGGAGACAGGGGGGCAGAGAGGAGGTAGGGGATGTGGAACAGTTGGAGGGTGGACCTGGAGGGGAATAAAATCTGGAGTTTAAAATACATACATACATACATACATCATACATACATATATAAATAAATAAATTTGGCATCAGTTATACAACAAAGACTTTTGTAAAAAAAAAAAAAAAAAGTAAATTACTTCCCTTACTGGACATATAGAGCCCCAAGGAGAACACGATGGTGTGGAGAAAGGTGGCAGAGATGCAAAATCATGGAAGGCTAAGCATCCTGCTAATCATGACTATATGATCCCTTCAGATTGGTACAGTATGTATCACCTACATAGCATTCTAGTTTGTTGATTGAGACTACAGAAGACCAGATCAATTTGGATAACTCCAACTCAATCTGAGCAGCTGATATTTTATATCTTTTTATGTTGGACAGACAGACCCAAGCTCAGTCTTAGTAAGAACACAGTGCCAATATAGAAGCAAGTTTCTCAAAGAAAATAAAATACTAACGGTTGAGAAGAGCCTTTCTTTCTCAAGTAGAAGTGGTGAGCTGAGTTGGAAGGCCCCATAGTTGTGATATGATTCTATCATTATGAATCTCATCTTCAAAATGTCTACAGTGTCAGCAGAATTAACTTTGGGAAATCCTGTCTCCAAAATTCAGGCAGGCTGATAAGCATTGATTGTAGTTTGTTCATAGTGTTAGAAAATTCTAACTGTCTCTTTAAATACACTTTACTACCTAATGTTTAGCAGCTTAGTAGAGTGGCAAGGTACTGAATTTGGAATTTGTCTAAATTTTGAAATCAACCTTCTGAAATTAGGGAGGTATATATCTTAGTAAAGCAGATAACACCTTAGCTGTTTCCAGCTTGCCCAGACCAATGAATGAGCATGTTTGATGTAACGGACTCCAGTCACATTCTGTAGAAGAAACAAGTGATCTATTTCCTGAAGACTGTAGTATGACAGAGACAATAAGAGTTTACTTATACTTGAAATTAGAGTTTTCTGTTCCTGCTAGTGAAAGTAAAGTGCTCCTCTTTCCCTCTATATTATAAAAATGTCAAAAGCTATATACAAGGTACCTCATTACCTTCAGAAGATAAACTCCAAGACCCCCAGTGAGTACCTGAAACTACAGACAGTATTAATGCATATAGATCCTCATTTTATTTTTCAACAACTATGGAATTGTGATAAAGGTTTCTTTATAAATCCACCCTGGCATTCCCCTACACTGGGGCATTGAGCCTTCACAGGACCAAGGGCCTTTCCTCCCATTAATGTCTGACAAGACCATCCATTGCAATATATGTGGCTAGACCCATGGGTCCCTCCATGTGCACTCTTTGGTTGGTAGTTTAGTCCCTGGGAGTTCTGGGGGTGCTACTTGGTTCATATTGTTGTTCCTCTTATGGGAGTGGAAACCCATAAGAGGAACAACAATATGAACCAAGTTCCTTCAGTCATTTCTGTAACTCCTCCTTGGGTACCACACATTCAGTGCAATGGTTGGCTTGATGCACAGCCTCTGTATTTGTCAGGCTCTGGCAGAGCATCTCAGGAGACAGTTATATTGGGCTCCTGTCAGCATGTATGTCATGTCTTGGCATCCATAATAGTGTCTGTGTTTGGTGACTGTATATGGGATGGATCCCCAGGTGGGGCAGTCTCTGGATGGCCTTTGCTTCAGTCTCTGTTCCACATTTTGTCTCTGCATCTCCTCCCATGGGTATTTTTTCCCCTTCTAAGAAGGACTGAACTATCCACACTTCGGTCTTCCTTCTTTTTCAGCTTCATGTGGTCTGTGAATTGTATTGTGGGTATTCCTAGCTTTTGGGCTAATACTCACTTATCAGTGAGTACATACCATGAGTGTTCTTTTGTGATTGAGTTACATCACTCAGGATGATATTTCCTAGTTCTATCCATTTGCCTAAGAATTTCATGAATTCATTGTTTATAATAGCTGAGTAGTATTCCGTTGTGTACCACATTATCTGTATCCATTCCTCTATTGAAGGACATCTGGGTTCTTTCCAGCTTCTTGCTATTATAAACAAGGCTGCAATTAACATAGTGGAGCATGTGTCCTTGTTATATGTTGGAGCATCTTTTTAGTATATGCCCAGGAATAGTATGCTACACCCACTCCAGTAGTGATGTGTGTGACAGGCCTAGAAACCTGGACACAGTCCTGAGGCAAAAGTTCACAGAAAGGTAGTCTCCTGGAACCGTGGTATCCTGGATAACTAATGCTCCAAACATATCCTTGCGAATGGATCTGTGTGCTTTCTTTCAGTATTGTTTGATTATAGGTGCCTCCAAGCAATGACTTGCCAAATACCTAAGCGAAATCGAACTTTGCTTCCTGGCCTTCACTA